>NC_050466.1:46503562-46820287 GCF_903995425.1 Onychomys torridus
AGCTGGCAGTCTGGACAGTCACCTAATGTTCCTTTGTAAAGTTGGGGCATTTGTCTTCAGCCAACAGGGCTAGAGTCTCTCAGTCACTTCTCTCAGTGCCCTGTAGAATGTCTGGCAGTTTCCTCTGTGAAGCAGGAACCTGAAGGACCATTTTGTCAAGCAAAGTTTAGTGGTCACCTTTCTATGCGTCCTGCATGTCCAGTCGATCAAGCAGTCCAGGCAAGAACAGTTTCTTGCCCAAATGGCTATTTTTGCCAAGGTGAAGATAAGATATGAAGTGTCTTCAATACCCATCCTCGTCTCTGAAGTAAATCGGTGCTGCCAGGAGCAGACATATCTCACTGTCCAGAAGGTCTAAATTTTAAAAAATATTTTAAATGTCATATTCTGTAGGTCTTTGAAGTATTTGAAGATTACCTATCTATCTGAAATATGTCTATGTATATCTAGAAGACTTAACTAACATGGCTACGAGTATGATCATCATAGATGACTAATTATTAATCTATTTTTAATTATCTATTACAATTTTAAATGAGCTATATAAACATAATACCTTAAACAAGAGTAGAAATATACACACAATATAACAAAATTAACTAAGTTTGTATCAATAGACTAAAATCTAAACCAATGTAAAACATTTTTAACAAGTTGTTGCTCTTTAGAAGTAAGTTCCTTAATCTACACTTTTATCCTATTATATCTATATCATATCCCCTTTTCTTCTTTAGAAAGAGATAGCATTTATAATCAACCTGCTTTAAAGAAAAATATGGGTTTTTCTCTGTCCCACACCAGAGGGCTCTTCTGATTTGGGACACAAGAATCTCTTAACCTTTTCTTTTAGCAATATGTCCGGGTTTAGAGAAGGAGTGAGCCAATTCCATCTCCAAAGCCAGCTTGATAATTTTGGGAATGTGGGCGTAGTTTCTCTTACTACTTCCTGCTGGAGGGGGGCGCTGTATCTTATGGAGACACAAAGAAAATTTTAGGATTATAGAGTAGTCCATTAGGGTGAACCTCTGAGCCAGTTGCCTTGAAAACATTCTGGGTGTCAGATCATCTGGGTCATGGTGTCATCGGAGACCTTTCAGGTGGTCTTGGCTGATCAAACCTGATATATCTTAATCTGGAACAAATCCACAGCCTCTGGCTTTCTGTGGAAACAAAAGCAGAGACTCTTTTCCAAAGCAACATATCCTTATATCCAAATTTTGAAGTCAAGTTACCTTTAAAATTTACATATTTGTTTAACTCAACTGTGTTTATGATCAAATCTTTTTCTGTAGTTAAAAATCCCAAAGACAAGACAAACCAGATTTTCTGTGTAATATCCATCTTTGTAAGACTGAAACACCACTGTGGCTGCTGGCTCCGCCCACCTCAGCTTCCCAACATGGTGGTGGTACAGTTTATCACCAGCTCTAGGTCTGGAGCCATGTGTACCATCAACTATCAGAAGCAGTTCTATCAAAGCAGCGCATAGCCCAGAAACCTTTTTTTTTTTTTTTAAACTACCAAAGGCTAAATCCACCACGCAGCAGAGTAAAGTGCCGCTTGTAGATTCCTCATTCCCGCTGTACTGCAGGTCAGATGCACAAGCTAGAAACCCTCCATAGTAGCTCAAACCGGCAGGCTGCTGCTAACTTGAGAGAGACAACTAGGAAGCTGTGTTTAGCTCCGTCTTAGAATTTTTTTCTCAGGTTTAGGTGGAAACTCTTGCCAACACGTTGGACGCCATTTGTAGTTAGAGTTTTCCTGCCTGGCCCACAGTCAGGACAAATCTCTCTCACCTGCCAGGCCCATAGACGCTCAGACCCAACCAAGAAAGCACACAGAAACTTATATTGCTTACAAACTGTATGGCTGTGGCAGGCTGCTTGTTATCTACCTTTTCTATCTTAAATTAACCCATTTCTGTTAGTCTATACTTTGCCACGTGGCTTGTGGCTTACCGGTGTCTTTACATGTTGCTTCTCATGGCAGCGGCTGGCAGTGTCTCCCTCCAGTCTTCTACTTCCCAGAATTCTCTACTCTCTTGTCCCGCCTATACTTCCTGCCTGACCACTGGCCAATCAGAACTTTATTTACACAGAGCGATATCCACAGCAATCCCCTCTAAACCATGTGCTCAAACTCAACACCATTCTGAATTAAGAAGTGAAGTCTATGAGAGGTGATTAGGCTATGTAAACTCTGTTCTCATAGGTAATATTAGTGCCTCTGTAAAGGGATAATTTTAGATAGGCATATAGCTCAGCAGTTTAACATATCCTTCCTATGCCCTAGTTTTGCTACTTAGTCACTAAAAATTGTTGGAAGTTCAATACTCTTGTTCTTCTGCAGTGTAGCATCTGAGGATGCTGCATGGAGGACCACATGATTCAGGATACAAATGCTTTCTTGGACTTTCTAGCTTCCAAAACTGTGAGAAAGTAAATTTGTACTCTTAATAAATGAATCAGACTTACGTTTTCTGTTATAGTAGTACAAAACATGCTAAGACAATGTACCAGTGTGAAAGGATAATACCCATTGAAAATCAGACACACTTTATTCTGGAATGCCATTGCGAAGTGAAAGGGATCTTCTTACCTGATGGAAACATGAACCTGTTACCTAGCCAAACAAGAAACAATGAAAAGGAAATGTGATGATTTATAATAAAAGAAGTCACGCATTTTACATACTTATAGTTACAGTTCATACATTTGCTTCTTTTAAAACTATACAATGCTATGCTCACTTTGTAATTAGAGACTGTGAAACTGACGAAGACTAAGTAACTTATTTAAGGTCACACAATACTACCAACTGACAGAGGAAGAATTTCAATCAGGGCTATGTCCAAAGGCCATACCGATCTTCTGATGGAGGTACTCTGTTTCCTGAGAGCTTGGAGAGGGTGATCATCTGGATTTCAAAAATGTAAGACCAAGTAAGTCTCTATCAAATGAAATGATAAACATTGTACACCTCACACCCAGATCTTAAACAGGTTGCTTCTATGTGCCAGAATAAACTTCAGTGCTAGAACAATCACCTCATCCATACTAGCCTTTCAATGCTCACCTGGCAAGTTTTCCAGAAAAACAAACAAACAAACACAAAAACAAAAAACAAGGCAACGTCATTTCATTGCCAGGAAAGGAGCTAGATAACACTCATTTGAGCTCTTTTCACATGGTGTTAGTTCTCACTGTATGAAATAAATATGTCAGGCATCAAATCCTCAGTGACAAGAAATCTTTAAGAACATCTTGGATACTGTTCTTTGAGAGAAAGCTTAATCCAAAGATTGGTGTGTCCTTGGAACAAAGATACCTTAAACCCTTAATCCTTGAATTGTTTGGGCAACTAAGCCCTGTGCTGCCTTCTGATTTAAACAGACAGTTCCTTAATTGATTTACATCTTCACTGGCATCTGCATCTTTAATACTGTACTGCCTTGAATCTATCTGTTATTGATAATTTTTATGGTAAAGAATATAGATTAAAAATTAATTTTAAAAGATCTTGGGTTACACTGAAGGAAACTGAAATGAATGCGCTGATCTGAAAACAAAGTAAAACACAGCTGCAAGAGCCACCCTGCTAATTAGAGACAATGTTAAAAGTGAGCTCCAAGAGGGGCAGTGCAGGCTTTGGATGCCTCCTCTGCACTGGAGTTTGACATCTGGTATTGAAAAAGCCCCTGATAGCTACCTTTAAGAGAGTTGCCTTTGCCTTGTCTTCATCAAACTTTATGTAGTGTCTAAGCCTCTTGATTCAATCACTCTTTAGAATCATATAAAATGCAGCATGAGTTTTTATTTATTTTTTAAAAATTCTCCTTTACTGATATAAAGAATATTGAAACTTAAGTTACTTTCTGTGTTTGAAATTCTGGCTGACCAGCCCTCTGTCAGATGTGGGGTTGGTAAAGACCTTTTGCCATTCTGTAGGCTGCTGCCATTTTGTCTTCTTTACCATGTCCTTGGCCTTACAGAAACTTCTCAGTTTCAGGAGGTACCATTTATTAATTGTTGCTCTCAGTGTCTGTGATCTCCTGTGCCAATGTGTTCAAGACTACTTCCTATTTTCTCTTCTATCAGATTCAGTGTAACTAGAAAAGACAGAGCAGCAGTGAAGGGTAAGGTTTTCAGCTCTCAGCTATTGCTCTGATGCCTTGGCTTTTAACTCTGCAATTGGCTCTGTGTTTCTTAATTTAAAATATGGTTACATCTACAACTAGATTTATGTTGAGGTCTTTGATCCACTTGAACTTGAGTTTTGTGCCTGGCAATAGATATGGATCTATTTGTAATTTTCTACTTGTTGACATCCAGTTATGCCAGCACCATTTGTTGAAGTTGCTTTCTTTTTCCATTGTACAATTTTGGCTTCTTTGTCAAAAATTAGGTGTTCATAGGTATGTGGATTAATGTCAGGGTCTTCATTTCAATTCCATTGATCCATGTGTCTGTTTTTATGCCAATACCAAGCTGTTTTTATTACTGTAGTTTTATAGTAGAGCTTGAAGTCAAGGACTATCCTGGGTTTTTTTGTTTTTCCATATAAAGTTGAATATTGTTATTTTGAGGTCTATGAAGAATTGTGTTGGGATTTTGATGGTGATTGCATTTAATCTGTAGATTGCTTTGGTAAGATTGTCATTTTTACTATGTTGATCCCTACCAATGGTGGAGAAGATGCCTGAACTAGCCTTCATCTGAACTTGGATTGTTGACTATCCTAATTATCTTCATAGAACATACATCCAGTGACTGATGGAAGCAAATGCAGAGACACACAGCCAAGCACTTGGCCAAGTTCCTGGGGTTCAGTTGAAGAGAGGGAGAAGGAACTATAGGAGCAAGGATGTGTGTGTCAAGATTGTGATGGGAAAAATCACAGCAATAGCTGACCTGAGCTAATGGGAGCTCACAGATTCTGGACTGACAGCTAGGGAGCCTGCATGGGTCCAAACTAGAGCCTCTGAATTTGGGTGACAGTTGTGTGGCTTGACCTGTTTGTGGGGCCCCTGGCAATGGGACCTAAACCTCTCCCAGGTACATGAACTGTTTGTTTAGAGCATATTTCCTATGGTGGGATGCCTTACACAGCCTTGATATTTGTGTGGGGAGGGGCTTAGTCCCACCCCAACTAGGTGTGTCAGCCTGTGTTGACTACCCAAGGGATGCTTTACCCCCTATGAGGAGTGAATGGGGGTGGGATGAGGGGAGGTAGATAGGAAATGGGTGAAGGGGAGGGAGGGGGAACAATGGTTGGTATGTAAAATGAAAAAAAAAATAAATTAAAAAAATAACTTAAAAAAAGAAAGAAATCTGGCTGACCTTATTTAAATCTATACTGGTGTAGCTCAAAGCAGTATCTCATTTGAATGCTTTCAATACCTAATACTAATATGACAGTTTTACTTGATTTTTGTTGTTGTTATTGTTCTGACTCATTTTGCTTTTTAAAATGGCACGCCAGTTTTTTTATTAAGAGATTTTCTATTCATTTTACATACCAACCACAAATTCTGCTGTCCTCCCTCCTCCTGCCCCCCAGAATCCTCCCCCAGCCCACCCCTTATTCCTACTTCCTCCAAGGCAAGGTCTCCCATGGTGAGGCAGCAGAGCCTGGTACATTCACTTGAGGCAGGTCCAAGCTCCTCATCACTGCACCAAGGCTGCACCATAGGCACAGTATTGGTGAAATTATTGAGGCCCCTCCATGTAGTTAAAGCAGAGGTTTATTTTGTGGGGTAACTTATAGGTGAAGAGATAGGGTACAGGATCTGGAAAAGGTGTAGCACATTCCAGCAGTGTTCTCTGAAGAACTCTGCTCACTCTACCTCCAGCATCCAGGGTCCAGGAACCAAGTGAGCTGGCACATCTGGATCTCAGGTCTTCAGGGTCCTCTCTTGGCCCTGCCTTGTAGGCGTGACCTAAGCCTCAATGGAGGTTGGAACTTCCAGATCAAAGCTGGAATGGCTACCCACTACATCACTGGGTTCCAAAAATCCGGCTCATGTACTAGGAAGAGGTCCCAATCCCATTGCCTGGGGGCCCCTAAACAGTTCAAGCTAAACATCTGTCTCACTTATCCAGAGGGTCTACTCCAATACCATGGGGGCTCCTCAGCCATTGGTCAATATTTCATGTGTTTCCACTAGTTTGGCTAGTTGTTTCTGTACTTTTTCCAATTATGGTCTTGATATCTCTTGCTCATAGAATCCCTCCTCTCTCTCATCATAGGACTCCTAGAGCTCTGCCTGAGACCTGGCTGTGGATTTGCTGGATCTGCTTCCTTAAGTCACTGGATGAAAGTTCTATGATGACAGTTAGGGTATTCAGCCATCTAATTAGCAGAGTAGGCTAGCTTAGGCATCCTCTCAACTATTGCCAGGAGTCTATGGTGAAGTCATCCTTGTGGATTGCTTAGTCATCATGGAGATGCAAACTAAATGATGCTGAGATATCATCTTATACCTGTCAGAATGGCTAAGATCAAAACCACTGAAAACAGCTTATGTAGGAGAAGATGTAGAGCAAGGAGAATGTTCCTCCACTGTTAGTGGGAATGTAAACTTGTACAGGAACTTTGGAAATCAATATAGTGGTTTCTCAGAAAATTGGTAATCAGTCTTCGTTAAGATCCGGCTATACCACTCTTGGGCATATACCCAAGAAATGCTCAGTCATACTACAAGGACATATACTCAACTATGTTCATAGCAGCATTACTTATAATACCCAGAACCTGGAAACAACCTAGATGCCCATCAACTGAAAAATGGATAAGGAAAATGTGGTACATATACCCAATGGAGTACTACTCAGAGGAGAAAAACAATGACTTCCATATTGGTTAAATTATTAAGGCCACTCCACGTAGTTAAAAGGGAGGTTTATTTTGTGGGGTAACTTACAAATGAAGGGGTAGGTTACAGGGTCTGGCAAGGGTATAGCGCAGTCCGGCGGTGTTCTCTGGAGAACTCTGCTCGGTCTACCTCCAGCGTCCAGAGTCCGGGAACCAAGAGACAGAGCTCTTCCCGATCCTTCGTCTTCCGCTTCCTCCTCTGCCCCGCCTTCTGGGCGTGACCATTACCGAAGCCTCAGTGGGGGTTGGAACTTCCAGGCCAATGCTGGGATGGCTACCCACTACATCTCCCCCTTTTGTCTAAATAAGAAAGCTCTAACCTAATACAAGACTAAATACAAAGAGATGCTTATCAAATATTGTCTAGGAGTAATGAGGGATAATGACCTAGATAAGTTGGAATTACAATAAGTACAAACAATATCAAGCAAAAAACACATAGTAAAATCCAGGGAAGTCTAGGGCATGGGTAGGTGGCATGTTACAAAGATCATTCCAAAAGGTGTCCTATCCTAAAGAACCTGAGTCTAATACTTAATATATCCTATCTAAGATATTATATATGTATATATACTAAGTTGTAACTATAACTGCTAATCTCCAACCTCATCAAAGACCTGAGAAGGAATATAATAATACCTGAGAAATGGGAGAAGGATGCAAGCAACTTTCGGGAGTCTTGCAAGAGTAGACAGAAACAGCTGGCAGCCTGGACAGTCACCTAATGTTTCTCAGCATCATTGGTGCATTCAAATTGGCTACAGGCCTAGAGTATCTGACAGACCATTTTCAGAAGCAGGAATTCTGAAAGACCATCTTACCCTGTCTTGGCAAAGTATAGTGGTCACTTTCCTTGTGTCCCGCTTGTCCAGAAAGGACAGCATTTGTACTGTCAGCAGTTGAGGCAAGGGCAGTTCTTTGGCCAGTAGGCCATTTTGTGCCAAGAAGACAAACTTCCAAATGGAAATGTCTTAGAAGCCCAACATTCTCTCGGGAACAAATTGGTGCTGCCAGGAGCAATTGTGTCTCACGTCAACAGAATTCTAAGTTATTTAAATGCCATGTTCTCTAGGTCCATGAAGTGTTTGAAGATTACCTGTCCATCTGACCTATATATTTATTAATCTGGATGACCTAACTAACATAATTATAGAGATGACAAGCATAGGTGACAATAACTATGTAAGTCTTGTCTACCTAAACAACCTAAGGACTAAGCTTCCTATAAATAAGGCAAACAGTCTGTAAGCAAATGCACAGTAAAAGGACAATGACTTTAAATTGTGACAATACACAAAATATCTTTAACAGAGGTAGGAAGGTATAGTGCAATATGCAATATGATAATAATCCTAAATATATATCAGTATACAGAATATCTTAAACAGAAGTAGAACATACATACAGTATGACAGATATAAATTCACATTTGTATCAATATACAAATATTTCACATAAGAGTAAAAATATATGTACAATATAACAAACATCGTTCTGTATTTGTATCAATATACAAATTATCTTAAATAGGAATGTAAAAAGTTTATATTTGTATCAACATATAAGAATTCATAACAGTGCAAAGGCTGGTATATTACTAAATTTGTTTACTAATGTATATGACAGTCTACCATAATATCTTATATCTATCCATTCCATTTCTTCTTTTCCCTTTTTTTTTTTGAGACATATTTTCTTTCCTTAAGGAGAGTACTGAGTTTAACAGTTTCTTCCACCCCCAACCCTAGAACCATTATCCATAACCCTGAGAAATATGAAACCTTAGGGAGAAGGGGCGTCGTTTTCTTAGAATTGCTTCCTGCTGTTTAGGAAGCGATGGTATCTCTGTTGGGTATTGTGAGAAAGCTCAGATAGTTAAATCTCAGTTAGACTAACTGTAGATTCTGCAGCAACTCTCAGAGTAATGGGTAAGATTGTCTGAAATTTTGGCAAGAAGTGTAATATGATGATGATTACCATGGCATCATTCTGGATTGGGTAGAGTTGTTGTTGTTGGGGCCCCATCTTCCTTCTGGAGACTTCAGAGATTGCTATTGGAAAAAACTTATTTTTTTATCAGAATGGAAGGTTTGGATTTAAAGATGTCATGACATGTAAGAAAGGATTCCAAGAAATCAAGAGTAAGCATGGAGAGAATTAAAATCTTGAAGATAATGGTCCCTTATAATTGGTTTCCTTCTGTCTCACACCAGAGGGCTCTTCTGATATGGGACTGAAGAATCTCTCAACCTTTTCTTTTATCAATATGCTTGGGTTTAGAGAAGGAGTGAGCCAGTTCCATCTCCAAATCCAGCTTGGTTTATAATTAAATTGGAACCACAACTATTCTAGATTGATAGAGATATAGATGTTAGACAGTGATATCTTACCCTGTGTAGATTGGTACCAATAGATTCTTTCTTTCTGCTATAAACATCTGGATATCCAAGGCCTTATGATTTCTGGAAGATGGGTATTTCCATTATCCTGGAAAGACAAAAACAGAACCCTACCCCAACATTTGATTGTTAAATTTTTCTTACAACCTGAAGAGATGTCACATTGGTGGATGATCTTTTACTTCTCCTCATCAAGGGGTTTCTCCTGTTCGAATCGAATTTTTATTAATTTTGTTGGTATCCATAGCTTTTCTTCTCCTGTGGAAACAAAAGCAAAACCCCTTCCCCAACGTAGGACATATCCAGGTTTCCATTCTGAGGTCAACACATCTTTGAAATAAACCGGTTGGTTTAGCTCAGGAGTTTTGTCTGTCGTCCAATGTCTCTCCGCAGCTGTTGTTCCTTTGTCATCAGCATTGAGAAAATTCAAGGTTAATAAAGCACTATGCAATCTATTTCTAGGAGTCATTGTTACCTGTTGCTGTTTATTTAGCATATCCTTTAAAGTTCGATTGGATCTTTCTATGACTGCTTGGCCTGTGGGATTGTGTGGTATACCTGTAACATGCTTTATATTGTAATAAGCAAAGAACTGTCTCATTTTATTGGAGACATATGCTGGGGCATTGTCTGTCTTAATTTGTACAGGTATTCCCATGATGGCCATAACTTCTAATAGGTGTGTAATCACAGAATCAGCCTTTTCAGAACTCATAGGAGTTGCCCACTGAAATCCTGAATAGGTGTCAATGGTATGGTGTACATACTTTAATCTTCCAAATTCTGCAAAATGAAACACATCCATCTGCCAAATTTCATTTCTTTGTATACCCTTTGGATTGCTTCCTGCAGGTAATGGAGTTTGGTTATAGAAGGAACAAGTAGGACATTTTTTCACAATATCCTTAGCTTGTTGCCAAGTAATGGAGAAATCCTTCTTCAAACCTTTGCTATTTACATGGTGTTTCTTATGAAATTCTGAGGCTTCTAGCACATTACCTATTAGTAACTGATCAATCTCATCATTACCTTGTGCTAGAGGTCCTGGCAGGCCTGTATGGGATCTGATATGTGTTATATATATAGGATGTTCCCTTTTTCTGATGATTTCCTGCAATTGTATGAATAATGAAGGTTATTAAATTCTTGTGAGGTAATGTTGTCAGCCATATTACAAGAATTACTCAAAATTTGTTAGTCAGTTTTAAGGTGTAAAATTATCAAGTACTTTTACTTGAAAGAAGCTTACCTTTCTGTGGTTTTTGGGGGTGCAATAGCACTTTTCAGCCAGCAGGAGGCGTTGGTATAGCTCCAAAGCAGGGCCTGCTGGCAACCTTGGCTGGCGGCAGCTGAAGGCAGGAGCAAAGATGGCGGGGAAACGGCACTCGGAGGAGTGGGAAGATCTCACTCACAGCGGTTTTCGCTGGTCTGGGGGATAAGCTAGGGAACTGAGACTGGGCTAGCTGCTCCCTTTTTCGGGAATGGAACCGTGTAGGTGTCCCCTGGTTAAATGGAACTTTGCAGGCGGTTTTAGGTACCCGCCAGCCGGGGAGGAGGCTGAGGGAGGGAGCAGCCTAGGCCTTTGGAATTTGCCCCACGTGAGCGCCAGATATTGGTTAAATTATTAAGGCCACTCCACGTAGTTAAAAGGGAGGTTTATTTTGTGGGGTAACTTACAAATGAAGGGGTAGGTTACAGGGTCTGGCAAGGGTATAGCGCAGTCCGGCGGTGTTCTCTGGAGAACTCTGCTCGGTCTACCTCCAGCGTCCAGAGTCCGGGAACCAAGAGACAGAACTCTTCCCGATCCTTCGTCTTCCGCTTCCTCCTCTGCCCCGCCTTCTGGGCGTGACCATTACCGAAGCCTCAGTGGGGGTTGGAACTTCCAGGCCAATGCTGGGATGGCTACCCACTACACTTCCATTACAGGCAAATGGAAGGAACTAGAAAATATTATCCTGAGTGAGGCAACCCAGACGCAGAAGGACAAACATGGTATGTACTCACTCATAAGTGGATAGCAAATATAAAGCAAAAGATAACCAGACTGTAAACCACAGCTCCAGGGAGGCTAGCTAGTAAGGAGGACCCTAGGAAGGACACATGGATCGTCCAATGATAGAGAAATGGATGATATCTACACGAGCAAATTAGGAGTGGGGGCATGTAATGGAGAGCAAGGGATGGGGGATGAGAGATTAGAGGAGTGGAAGGTTCAACCTGGAATGGGAACAGAGTAGGAAATCAAGGAAACAGATACCATGATAAATGAAGACATCATGGGAATAGGGAGAAGCAGAGTGCTAGCGAGGATCCCAGGCATGCCAGTTTTGAAAATAGATGTTAATAGGCAAAATAATACAATGAAGGAAGAGCTGAGATACACAAAAGTGTGGTATTTTATATTGTCCATATATAACATGTCTTACCCCACAGGTATGAAGATATTGTATTAGCAGGCAGAATGGTTGCCTTCAGAATTCAGTCTAATTGAGCCAACTCTTGATTATCCACATACATCTTCTGTTATTGAATTGTTTGTGTTTTTCTTATGTTGCTTGTATAGTTCTCATGTAGCCTAGGTTGACCTCAAACTCTCTATGTAACTGAAGATGACCATGAATTTCTAATCCTTCTGTATCCCTTTCCTATTTATGAAAATTTTACATAGATTGCAATGCCTCTTTCAGTGTCTTATCACCCTGTTCAATCTTATTTCTTCATTGCCTAGAATTATTAACATTCTCATTTCTTGGTAATTCTGATTTGTTAGATGTAAAACTAAATTTGAAAGCTAGTTTAAGTAAATGATAAAAATATTCTAAGCTAAGATATGTATACTTTCAAAGCCCAGTAGAAATGGCTGTCAGTTTTGAAATTCTTGTGTTATTTGCAGTATAATGTCTGTCCCCTTTATAGGTCTTGATTATAATATCTATTTTTATTTGTACAAATAAAATTTGTACAGGCAGACATAAGTGAGCAGCATGTAAACCGTCTATCTGAATCTCTTCCAGAAATGATTGAACAAATGAAGAAATACTAAGAGACCAATCATAATCTTGCTGGATACTAATGATGATGCAAAGACAAAAGAAAACAGAATAGAAATACTGGCATCTATTTTCTTGTTTTTCCTTTACTACCTATTCAGTTTTTTCCAAATACAAGTAGTTGTTTGATCTAGAGATTTGTGGTGAAATCTAGTATATTTTGAATTCTAGGTAATGAGAGTAAGTACCCTTGTAACACACAGGCATTTACCTGTATGTTTCTCCTGAATAACTTTTCATAGTGACCCAAACAATGCTTATGTCACGCTGAACCTGGAAAATGATTCTTCCAGTATCTATGAAAATTTCAAATACTTATTCTTAGACTTCTTTTCTTCACAGGAAAGTGAATTCCATATTTGATAAAAATACTTATAAGGTTTATGTTCTGTCTGGGTAACTTGTGAATCCTTAAACAGATTTTTCACGGAGGCTAAGTATTGTATTTTGTGACATTATAGACTCAAACTACAATAAGGTTATGTTCATATTAGAGAAATTGGAAATTAATATTGGTTGTAAACTTTGGTTAATTCCTACTTTTTACCTTGGGTCTTTTTAGTAGTAGAATAAGACGTTAATTAAATAAATCATTCTCAATCAAGTGTAATCGGCTTTGTACCATTAAGGGGATAAAATACAAAGTCGAACAGTAGAGTATATTTATTTTGGTTTCTTGACTTAATGTGGATACATGACTATAATCTCAGATCTTTTTCATTATCTGTTGACATTTCTTGAAAGAGCAAAGAGTGTCAGGATTGTGAAGTTGGTAAATCAGCTCTTGCTTTTGTTCATGGTACCAGTGAACTGTCTAGTTCGTATTGTAGTGGAAAAGAATAGGAATTGCACAAGAATGGCAAAGTGTATTTATTGACAAGAACAGTAAATCAGCATATCTGATGCTGGGTTAATTCCTTTAAAATAGGGGTCCCAGGTAAATCACAGATTTGAGGCTTCAAGTTTGTTTAGCATGGTGGAAATTTAACCTCCTAGTATAGGCACTATGTTTCAGAAACCTGCACTTGGGAGGAGTCCCAGAAATATTCTGAAAACGGAGAAAGCAGTGGAACAATATTCTGGAAACTTAAGACCAATCCTTAATAATTTCAGGAAAAATCCAGGAAACTTTGGATAAGTAATTTCCCCTCTCTGAGCCCACATTTCTCATCTGAAAGTTGAGAATAAATATTTGTATTTTCTTGTGAGGAACCAATGAAATATTTTTCCAAACCATAAAATTCCTGATAAATATTCTGGATTCATATTGAGAAAGGTTATTACTAATCTCCCAAAAGAATGAAGGAACTATTGGTTGTTTATATCATGTGTAATATATGATTTGTTGTTGTTTAATAATGATAGGATGTTTATATTCTATGAGGATGCCAGCTGGCATACTTTACACTGAAGTAAAAACAGATAAACAAAGAGACAGATGATATTGTAATGAATAATGGGAGGATTAGTAAGTGTTATAATCTAATGGTTCTTCTGGAATCATTTTCCATACATAACTTTTTTCAGTTAGAAATTTATGAAAAGGGCTTTGAAGAACTGAGTTCCTTCATTCTATTTAGATACACTTTTGCTCTTCTGCCCAAATTCAGGTGTAAAACAACAACAAACAAAACAAACCACCACCACTAATAACAACAAAAGCAACTTATATCTCAGCAGTCTTAGAGTTCTGTGACTAGACTCTGCCTTATGTGCAGACTCTGAACACCCCATGCTTGCTGTGGATATCGCTCTGTGTAAATAAAGTTCTGATTGGCCAGTGGCCAGGCAGGAAGTGTAGGCGGGACAAGAGAGAAGAGAATTCTGGGAAGTAGAAGGCAGGGGAGACACCGCCAGCTGCCGCCATGAAAAGCAACGTGTAAAGACACTGGTAAGCCACAAGCCATGTGGCAAAGTATAGACTAACAGAAATGGGTTAATTTAAGATAGAAGAAGTAGATAACAAGAAGCCTGCCACAGCCATACAGTTTCTAAACAATGTAAGTTTCTGTGTGCTTTCTTGGTTGGGTCTGAGCGTCTATGGGCCTGGTGGGTGAGAGAGATTTGTCCTGACTCTGGGCCAGGTAGGAAAACTCTAACTACAAATGGCATCCAACATGTTGACAAGAGTTTCCACCTAAAACCTGAAAAAAAAAAAGATTCTAAGACGGAGCTAAAAACAGCTTCCTAATTGTCTCTCTCAAGTTAGCGGCAGCCTGCCATTTTGAGCTTTTATGGCGGGTTCCTGGCGTGTGCGTCTGACCTGCAGTGTGGCGGGAATGAGGAGTCTACAAGCAGCACTTTACTCTGCTGCGTGGTAGATTTAGCCTTTGCTAGTTTAAAAAAACGAAAAAAGTTTCTGGGCTATGCACTGCTTTGATAGAACTGCTTCTGATAGTTGATGGTACACATGGCTCCAGACCCAGAGCTGGCAGTAAACTGTACCACCGCCATGTTGGGAAACTGAGGTGGGTGGAGCCAGCAGCCACAGTGGCATTTCAGTCTTACCAAGATGTATATTACACAGAGAATCTGGTTTGTCTTGTCTTTGGGATTTTTAACCACAGAAAAGGATTTGATCATAAAAGCTGTTGAGTTAAACAAAAATGTAAATTTTAAAGGTACCTTGACTTTGAAATTTGGATATAAGGATATGTTGCTTTGGAAAGGAGTCTCTGCTTTTGTTTCCACAGAAAGCCAGAGGCTGTGGATTTGTTCCAGATTAAGATATATCAGGTTTGATCAGCCAAGACCACCTGAAAGGTCTCCGATGACACCATGGCCCAGATGAACTGACATCCAGAATGTTTTCAAGGCAACTGACTCAGAGGTTCACCCTAATGGACTACTCTATAATCCTAAAATTTTCTTTGTGTCCCCATAAGATACAGCGCCCCCCTCCAGCAGGAAGTAGTAAGAGAAACAACGCCCACATTCCCAAAATTATCAAGCTGGCTTTGGAGATGGAATTGGCTCACTCCTTCTCTAAACCCAGACATATTGCTAAAAGAAAAGGTTAGATTCTTGTGTCCCAAATCAGAAGAGCCCTCTGGTGTGGGACAGAGAAAAACCAATATTTTATTTTAAACAGGTTGATTATAAATGCGATCTCTTTCTAAAGAAAAAAAGGGGATATGATACAGATATAATAGGATAAAAGGGTAGATTAAGGAACTTACTTCTAAAGAGCAACAACTTGTTTAAAATGTTTTACATTGGTTTAGATTTTAGTCTATTGATACAAACTTAAAGTTAATTTTGTTATACTCTGTGTGTATTTCTAATCGTGTTTAAGGTATTATGTTTATAGCTCATTTTAAATTGAAATGGATAATTAAAAATAGATTAATAATTAGTCATCTATGATAATCATACTTGTAGCCATGTTAGTTAAGTCTTCTAGATATACATAGACATATTTCAGATAGATAGGTAATCTTCAAATACTTCAAAGACCTACAGAATATGGCATTTAAAATACTTTTAAAATTTAGACTTTCTGGACAGTGAGACATGTCTGCTCCTGGCAGCCCCGATTTACTTCAGAGAGGAGGATGGGCAATGAAGACACTTCATATGGAGTTTATCTTCACCTTGGCCAAAATAGCCATTTGAGCAAGAAACTGTTCTTGCCTGGACTGCTCGATCACCTGGACATGCAGGACCCATAGAAAGGTGACCACTGAACTTTGCTTTCAAAATGGTCCTTCAGGTTCCTGCTTCACAGAGGAAACTGCCAGACATTCTACAGGACACTGAGAGAAGTGACCGAGAGACTCTAGCCCTGTGGGCTGAAGACAAATGCCCAACTTTACAAAGGAACATTAGGTGACTGTCCAGGCTGCCAGCTGTCTCTGTCTACCCTGCAAGACTCCCGAAAGTTGCTTGCATCCTTCTCCCGGTTCTCAGGTAATATTATATCCTTCTGAGGTCTTTGATGTGGTTGAAGACTAGATAGTTATAATTTCCTCAGTTATGATAAAAGATATGTTAGATATAAAACCTTAGACTCATAAATATAAGATAGATAGGATATCTTCTTTAATATTGTAACTGTAATTCTTGCTTGATAATTGTTTTATGTAATTGTACTATGTAAAAGTTAAAACCTTCCTTAAAAAAAAAAAAAGAAAAGGGGAAGTGCTGTGGATATCACTCTGTGTAAATAAAGTTCTGATTGGCCAGTGGCCAGGCAGGAAGCATAGGCGGGACAAGAGAGAAGAGAATTCTGGGAAGTAGTAGGCAGGGGAGACACCACATGAGAAGCAACATGTAAAGACACTGGTAAGCCACAAGCCATGTGGCAAAGTATAGACTAACAGAAATGGGTTAATTTAAGATAGAAAAAGTAGATAACAAGAAGCCTGCCACAGCCATACAGTTTCTAAACAATGTTAGTTTCTGTGTGCTTTCTTGGTGGGGTCTGAGCAACTATGGGACTGGTGGGTAAGAGAGATTTGTCCTGACTGGGCCAGGCAGGAAAACTCTAACTACACATGCTACTTTTCAAAACACCTATGTAACAGCTTTGTTAGCCTTCCTTAAGCCTTATGAAGGATAAGTATAACTGAATAACACTAACTTAGGTATAGCAAGTAGTCTTAAAGTGTGGCTGACAACTGCCAATATTTTGGAAGTACTGGATGTCTTTGCTAGAATTGTCAGTGTCAAGTATATGGGAACCATTGACAGATATTGATTGATTGCTGACAAATTTAACAACCGTTTTCAATTCTCTTTTTGACTATTGTCTTTAAATATTAGAAAGCTAGATATTTGTAACTATATTTGATGAAAATCTGTTGTTATCTTAGGAAAATGCTTATGGATTCCTGATGGCAGGATACATGTGTTTTATACTCCCCTAGTAGAGAGCAGACATAATATAGTAAGCTACAGCAGCAATATTGTGACCATGAAGTGTCATAACCTCACAATTACAACAAAAAATATAAAAGTAAATAAAAAAATCACTGAGTTTTTAAGTCACAAATTGAAAAACAAATGGTAAAGATGAACTAAAAACACTGTGCAACACAAAGTCAAGTAGATTCTAATTGCTAATAAATGAATGAAATGACAAAGAACCCCATTATAAAATATTAAAGGAGGTGCAAGAATGAAGTTAGCGACTGAATTGAAAACTAATAATTATCATTGAGAAAGGTATATACCCAAATAGGCAGCCTATGAAAGAATAAGTGATTGAGAAAGGGTAGTGAAATGGCAAAGAGCCAAGAGTAATACACTTGTATTACTGGAGGTTCTGGGACAGAAATACAGCACAATGACAAAGCATTATTTATAACTATCAGAGAAAAATAAGTTCTACCTTGTAGAATGCTCAGTGTATACCTCTGTCATTAGATAGAACATTTTAGTAATATCATCAAGTACTTAAATTGGCTTTATGGTTTTGTTAAGGTCAGCTGAATGTTTTCTAGTTATCTGTCTATGTTTTTTATCAGTTCTTAGAGAAGGGTACTGAAGTCCCCAGTCACAATGTAGGCATATTTATTTCTTCTTTGAAGTTAGTATTTTTCTTGTGAAGTTTTAAGTCCACTTATAAGCTCCATGATTAATTAAACATTTATCATTATACAATATCCATTTTTTCTAAAAACAACTCTTTACAAAATTAAAATTTCTTTTACTGGCTGTTTACATGCTATTCCATTTTCTATTATTTACTTTTAATCTGTCTCTTTATTTGACTATAATAAACATGAAGATGCATATTAGTACAAAAAGCCATAATTCAAAATGAAGATGTATAACTTATAGGTACTTATGTACTGAAGGACATAGCAACCACATTTATGAAACAAAAACTTCAGGATAGATGACACTAATAAAGAGAGAGATTAATAATACAATTCCCAGAACAAAACATTATGTGAACAGAAAATAAATAAGGGAATAAAAGTTCTAAACATCATCCATAGAATGTGTTTTGGGGGCATATTGGATTTCTATTTTTTTATTCCTTACATTTTCTTTTTAACATTTTTGAGATTATAATCTAATTATAACATTTCTCCTTTCCCTTTCCTTCCTCCAAACCTGCTGTCCACCCCTCCCCTCTCTCCTTCAAATTGATGGGCCCATTTAACATCAATTTTTATTGCATGTATAAATGTGTTTGGATATACATATATATTCCTATATATAATCTCTTGAGTCCACATAATGCTATTTGCATGTCTGTTTCAGGGCTGACAATCTGGCACTGAATATCCAATTAATATGCTCTTCCCTGGGGAAGGTCATGTCTCTATATACCAGATTTGCTCAGTTGCATATAGTACTTTGTGTAAGGTTGAGGAATGTTGGACTTTTCCCTGTGCAGTTTGGCATATTTGTTGGTATTTTCCTTGTTCATCTATCATTTGCACATTCTTGTTGGTGAAAATTCATTGATATAGCTTCTAAGTTTACTAGGAGACACAATCTCATAGCAAACTCCCTGATTTTCTGGATCTTATAATTTTCCCATTCCCTCTTCCACAATGTTCCCTAAACCTTGGGTACAGTAGTTATGTTATAGGTATATCTATTGGGATTGGTCTCTACAACCCTGCATTTTGATTGGTTGTGGTTTTCTGTAATGGTCTCCATCTGTTTCAAAGAGACATTTCCTTAATAAGGGTTAAAAACACATTTGTCATTATCAAGACAAATATTTATAGACTGTTATGAGGGATCATAATGTTTTAGTAAATTATTACTTGTAGATTCTCCCTTGATAACCATGTTTTCACAAGAACTTATTAGTAAGCTAAGTTTCCCTGCCAGGCATGTTATCCCTATTGTTGAGCAGATCTTAAGTCTGTTAGTTATTGTCAACATATGTGTGTCACTACTGTCCCTTTTGAGTTATAATGCCCATGCTGGTTGTTAATGTGTTTTATCAGCGAGGTAGGGCTATTGGTTGCCTCCCTCATTTAGAAACTTTCATGGTAAAATAGACAGGTGGATCAATGGAATTAAGTCAAAGTCCCTGATGTAAATCTTCATACTTATGAACACCTGATTTTTGATAAAGATGCCAACATTTTACAATGGAAAAAAGAAATAATCTAAAATAAATGGTGCTGGCATAACTGGATGTCAATGTGTAGAAGGCTGCAAATAGATCCATATCTGTCACCATGCACAAAATTCAAGTCCAAGTGTATCAAAGACCTCAACATAAATCCAGGCACACTGAACCTGATAGAACAGAAAGTGTGAAGTAACCTTTAATGCATTGGTGCAGGAGACCACTTCCTAAATATAACACCAGTAGCACAGAATTAATAAATGGTACCTCCTGAAACTGTAAGGCAAAGTTTCTGACTCCCAGTTTTTATTAAAAGACCTATTAGAAATTTGTGTTACAGGACACTGTCAATAAGACAAAATAGCAGCCTACAGAGTGGGAAAAAATCTTCACCAACCCCACATCTGACAGAGGGCTAATATCCAAAATATATAAGGAACTCAAGAAACTAGACATCAAAATACCAAATAATCCAATCAAAAATAGGGTACAAATTTAAACAGAATTGTCAACAGAAGAATCTCAAATGGCTGAGAAGCACAGAATTATTCAACATCCTTAGCTATCAGGGAAATACAAATCAGGACAACTCTGAAATACCATATTGCACCTGTCAGAATGGCTAATATCAAAAATGCTAAGGACAGCCTACATTGGGGAGGATGTGGAGTAAGGGGAACACTACTACACTGTTGGTGGTAAAGCAAACTTGTACAACCACTTTAGAAATCAGTATGGTGGTTTCTCAGAAAATTGGGAATCAGTTCTTAAGATCCCAGCTATTAAATCTTGGGCATATACCCAAAAGATGCTCAATTATACCACAAGGTCACATTCTCAGCTATGTTCATATCAGCATTGTTTGTAACAGCCAGAACCTGGAAACAACCTAAATGCCCTTCAACTGAAGAATGGATAAAGAATATGTGGTACATATACACAGTGGAGTACTACTCAGCAGAGAAAAACAATGACATGAGGTTTGCAGGAAAATGGACAGAACTACAAAAAGTCATCCTGAGTGAGGTAGCACAGATCCAGAAAGAGGAACATGGTATGTACTCACTCATGAGTAGATATTAGATGTAAAGGGTAACCAGACTTCAATCCACAGCCCCAGATAAACTAGGTAACATGGATTTCCATGGGAAGGAGTTAATGGGTTAGAAGAGGGGATAGGGAGGGGAAAAAAATAAAAAAAGAAACTTGCATGGTGCCATGGAAGTTAGTACTCAGGGAGGGGACATTCAGACCAGTTCCAGTTCAGGGTCCCTGGACCTTTTTTTTCTGAAATTCATGGCGTCTTTAGCTATAGGTAGTTGCATTCCACCTCTGCCAATTAACCAAGAGTAACATTAATAGACTATATGTTTTGTGAGTCTCTTGGATAACCCTGACAAACAACTCAAAAGAAAGCTTCTCATGTCTGGTACTAGGGTTTTTCTTAGGTTGTTTTTGACTCTTGGAGGAAGTGCCATCAGGCCAGACAAGAAAAGTTCATTAAAGTTATATATGTACATGCTGAATTACATGCTGTTGTAGTTTAGCAGTGGTGAGAACAAACCACAACATACAACAAACCCACATTGGAAGTTTATTGGATGGGTATGAATAGAGGGGGTTTTGTGGAGGCCTGCCTCTGAAAGAAAAGTGGCTGAGGGAGCTGGAGGGGGCTTGGAGGAATGGGCAGAGCTTGCTTTTAAAGGGGGCTTAGCACATCACTGTCATCACTGACATGCTGGCAGGAGGTATTATTAGTGGCCACAGCTGGGGGCCTTAGGGGTAAGCCAAATGATGCTGGAAATGCTAAAATTCCTCCCTTTTGTTTATTATAAAAAAAGAAAACAGTGAGTTAGGAATAGGAAAATGCTTCAGGAAGTGAGGGCGGCGGTTTCTCAAGACTGCTTCCTGTTGACTTGAGGGGTGTCTGTCATCTTTGGGGAGTTTGAGAAAGCAACGGTGCTGTCCATGTCATGGGGTTGCTGGTTGTTTCTTTGCTGTCCAGGATCTGTGGAACTGACTGGTGCCATTTGGACCTGGCAAGATGCTGGCAAGGCAGAAGATAAAGTTAAATTGAGGGGAATTTTTTTTTTTCTTTAGATTCTGGTAATTGCGGGAGAAGGGTTCCAAGCCCAGGGAAAGGTGGAGGTAATCTGACCTGTTTGGGTAGAAAACAGTTAATAATATGATTCCTTGTTGCTTTTTCAGATGTCCATCTTGTTATTTTACCCACTTCCCTCCTTCTCCTGTATTTAGCTTCCTCCCTCTTCCCTAAGAAGCCTCTCTTTTCTTGTTTCCCCCATTAGATCACTTTGTATCCTGTTATTACCCTATACCCTCCTTCCAAATTTTTTGTATTTGCTTCCCTCCTCCTTTGTAAAGAGTTTACCGTTTTTCCATGCCCTCTATCTGTACTGTATTTCTTTATAATATCAACCATACATTCTTCTCAATTAATAATGGCACATATCACATATGAGACAACCTCTTAGAGAAATTGATTCTTGATTTGCAAAGATACATAATAAAACACCAAAGGGTTGATAGCTTAATATATGACAAAAATTTACATTGACTAAATAACATCAAGATATGATAAAGATGAGCTTTTTCATAAATTATTCTAGAAAAACCTAGAAAGACTTTTTTTTAGTATTATTTCTAATCTTACATAAGACACAATACTCATAGATTAGATCACAATTGTCAAAATGAAAACAAATGTTAGAAGAACATTAGCTAATGCCCACTTTAACTTCAAATAAGTAAAGATTTTAAAATATAATTAAAACTTCTGAACCAACAAAATGAAAGATTGATGATGAACTTAAGTATACATAATTTAAAATACAAGGAAAAGAATCCCATAAACAAAATTAAAGACAATGAAAAATATATACTACAGATAAAAGCTGTAAGATATTACATAAATAAATTTTTACACTGCAGAGCAAATGACAATGATCTCTCTATAAAATTAAGCAAAAGACTAAAATAGACAACATATATATTTCCAATTTCAGTGTTACAAATTCTGCTCTGTGAAGACCACTGTTTAGACACTGAATTGAAAAAAAATAGATGAATTGGGAGAGAACATAAAAGATATTTAATTAAAGGTGTTGTGGGACATTCTGTATGTCAAATGTGTTGCTCTGATTGGTTAAAATAAATAAAGTGCTGATTGGCCAGTAGCCAGGCAGGAAGGATAGGGTAGGCAGGACAAGGAAGAGGAGAAGGCTGGGAACAGGAAGGCTGGGAGGAGACACTTCCAGCCACTGCCATGAGAAGTGAGATGTAAGGTACTGGTAAGCCATGAGCCACGTGGCAAAGTATAGATGAATAGAAATGGGCTAAATATAAGAGTAAGAGCTAGACAATGGTAGGCCTGAGCTAATGGCCAAGCAGTTTAAATAATATAAATGTCTGTGTATTTATTTTATAAGTGGGCTGTCTAACAGGGCTTGGCAGGGGCTGGAGAGAAGGTCTCCAACTACAAATGGTGCCCAATGTGTTGGCAAGAGTTTCCACCTAAAACCTGAGAAAAAAGATTCTAAAATGGAGCTAAAAACAGCTTCCTTCTTGTCTCTCTCAAGTTAGCGGCAGTCTGCCGGTTTGAGCTACTATGGCGGGTTCCTGGCATGTGCGTCTGACCTGCAGTGCTGCTGGAATGAAGAATCTGTAAGTGACACTTTACTCTGCTGCATGGTGGATTTAGCTTAAAAAAAAAAAAAAAGGTTTCTGGGCTATGCGCTGCTTTGATAGAACTGCTTCTGATAGTTGATGGCACACATGGCTCCAGACCCAGTGCTCCTGGTAAACTGTACAACCGCCTTGTTGGGAAGCTGAGGTGGGCAGAGCCAACAGCCACAGTGGTGTTTCAGTCTTACAAAGATGGATCTTACACAGAGAATCTGGTTTGCCTTGTCTTTGGGATTTTTAACTACAAAAAAAGATTTGATCATAAAAGCTGTTGAATTAAGCAAATATGTAAATTTTAAAGGTACCTTGACTTCAGAATTTGGATATAAGGATATGTTGCTTTGGAAAAGAGTCTCTGCTTTTGTTTCCACAGAAAGCCAGAGGCTATGGATTTGTTCCAGATTAAGATACATCAGGTTTGATCAGCCAAGACCCCCTGAAAGGTCTCCAATGACACCATGGCCCAGATGATCTGACATCCAGAATGGTTTCAAGACAACTGGCTCAGAGGTTTACCCTCATGGACTACTCCATAATCCTAAAATTTTCTTTATGTCCCCATAAGATACTGCACCCCCCTCCAACAGGAAGTAGTAAGAAAAACTATGCCCAAATTCCCAGCTGGCTTTGGAGATGGAGTTGGCTCACTCCTTCTCTAAAACCAGGCATATTGTTAAAAGAAAAGGTTAAGAGATTCTTGCATCCCAAATCAGAAGAGCCCTCTGGTGTGGGACAGACATAAACCACTATTTTATTTAAAACAGGTTGATTATAAATGCAATATCTTTCTAAAGATAAAAAGGGGATATGATATAGATATGATAGGATGAAAGGGTAGATTAATGAACTTACTTCTAAAGAGCAACAACTCATTTAAAATGTTTTACATTGGTATAGATTTTAGTGTATTGATACAAACTTAAAGTTAATTTTGTTATACTGTGTGTATATTTCTACACTTGTTTAAGGTATTATGTTTGTACAGCTCATTTAAAATTGTAATGGATAATTAAAGTAGATTAATAACTGGTCATCTATGATAATCATACTCATAGCCATGTTAGTTAAGTCTTCTAGGTATACACAGAGATATTTCAGATAGACAGGTAATCTTCAAACACTTCAAAGGTCTACAGAATATGGCATTTAAAATATTTTTAAAATTTAGACATTCTGGACAGTGAGACATGTCTGTTCCTGGCAGCACCAGTTTACTTCAGAGAGGAGGATGGGCATTAAAGACACTTCATATGGAGATTATCTTCACCTTGACAAAAATAGCCATTTGGGCAAGAAACTGTTCTTGCCTGGACTGCTTGATTGACTGGATGTACAGGACCCATAGAAAGGTGACCACTAAACTTTGCTTGACAAAATGGTCCTTCAGGTTCCTGCTTCACAGAGGAAACTGCCAGACATTCTACAGGACACTGAGAAAATTGACCGAGAGTCTCTAGCCCTGTGGGCTGAAGACAAATGCTCCAACTTTACAAAGGAACATTATGTGACTGTCCAGGCTGCCAGCTCTCTTTGTCTACCCTGCAAAACTCCCAAAAGTTGCTTGCATCCTTCTCCCAGTTCTCAGGTAATATGATATCCTTCTGAGGTCTTTGATATGGTTGAAGACTAGATAGTTATAATTTCCTCAGTTATGATACAAGATAAGTTAGATATAAAACCTTAGACTCACAAATATAAGATAAAGATATCTTCTTTAATATTGTAACTGTAATTCTTGCTTGATAATTGTTTTGTTATATGTAATTTTAATATATAAATGTTAAAACCTTGCTTTTAAAAAAAAAGAAAAGGAGAAGTGCTGTGGGATGTTCTGTATGTCAAATGTGTTGCTCTGATTGGTTAAAATAAATAAAGTGCTGATTGGCCAGTAGCCAGGCAGGAAGGATAGGGTAGGCAGGACAAGGAAAAGGAGAAGGCTGGGAACAGGAAGGCTAGGAGGAGACACTTCCAGCCACTGCCATGAGAAGTGAGATGTAAGGTACTGGTAAGCCATGAGCCACGTGGCAAAGTATAGATGAATAGAAATGGGCTAAATATAAGAGTAAGAGCTAGACAATGGTAGGCCTGAGCTAATGGCCAAGCAGTTTAAATAATATAAATGTCTGTGTATTTATTTTATAAGTGGGCTGTCTAACAGGGCTTGGCGGGGGCTGGAGAGAAGGTCTCCAACTACAAAAAGGCTATTACTAATAATATGCAAAAATTACTTAAAACTTATTAGACAAATGAAGCTTATCTAAAAAGGCTACATATTTAAGATTCCCTATGTAACATGGATGAAAAGGCAAACTTATGAAGACTCTAAACCATTAGTAGCTGCTCAGGATGACTAAGTGGGTGGGAAAGAAGGATGAATGGATAGAACATAAAATTTGAGGGGCAGTAAAACCACTCTGTATAATATTATAATGATGAACTGATGACATTACATGTGTTCACACCCATAGAATGTATACCTGCCACCAAAAGTGAAACTCATTGTCAACTATGGATACCAATTAACCGTAATGAGTCACTACATATTCATCAATTATAATAATTACTGCACCAACAAATGATAATGAAAATAACAGAGGCTATCAACTTGTAGGGGCAGATCATATGAGCAATGTCTGTGATATTTGTCCATTTTATCTGTAAATCTAAATACTCTAAAAATAGTATGTAAAATAATTAAATAAATAGATTTGGGCTTCTGTGACTTTTTAACTCCAGCTGTACCATGGCCTTTCCTTCAGTCTTCAGTCTGCTAGTCTTCTGACTATAATTACAACATGAGATCTCTTACATACACAACTTGAAAAATCTGTTTTACAAATTTTAGAACTTGCCAGTTTCTATATTCATGAAGCTCAATTTCTTAGAACAAATGTATAAATCTATATTTATATGTATCTGTTTGTCTACCTATCACAAATATAGCTGCAAATAGTAAGCCATGATGGATTTTACATTAGTGAACAAGAATTTGGGAGTTGTCTTTAGGTATCTTCTCCAGCTACTCAGTACAATGGGAAAATCATCATAATAGAAAGAGATAGTAGACAGTGTGGGATAGTCTTCCCATGAATGCTTGTCATTTAATCATAAAAAAGCACCAGAAATACCCAGACTGAAAGGCACCCTAAAAACAATTAGGTATCACAGAAGAAGTCAAGGAAAGACTAATGAACCATCACAGAGTGGAGACTAAGGTGGCAGGAAGCAAAACAGGAAATGTTGTCCTTAACTGGGCCCTCAAAACATGACACTGGAGGTGACATTAGGATGATTTGTATAGTTGTCAGTGTGTGTCAATTTAATTTTACAGTTCTGATAACTTTGTATGGTTATATAGGATGTTACATTAAAAGGGTAATTGATATTATAGTATCAATATGTTTAATGTCAGATATTATTATATGCCCATACAAAGTTATAAGAGCTATAAAATTAAATACAATACATAACATTAGAGATAAAACATATCATCCCACTCCTGGAGGCTATTATTATGTTTTTGTGCATTTTCTGCATTTTCCTCTTTCTAGTCCCTTTCTGTGCATCTGATTTGCAGTTTAGGCTCAGCCTGTTTATTTAATTTTATAGTACATATTTCCCTTTAAAAATGAAACATTCTTCAGTTATGAACAACCTTTTATAAACATAACTATAATGACTGAATAATATTTTGTCATATAACTACTGTCTGCCCTTGTACCATTTTTTAATCATTCATATGAAGACTGGCTTATTTGTTTTGCAAGCTTAGGAGTTGTATCATCCTTGTTTTATTCACGGTTTTATTTCTCTGAAGAGACACCATTACCAAGACAATGTTTAGAATATAAGGCTTATTTGTAGTTTCAGAGTTTTAGTCCATTGTTATTATGGTGGCACAAGGCAGACATGGTGCAGGAGAAGTAGTTAAGAACTACATCCTGATCCACAAGTGGGGTTTAGGGTGGGGTTTGGGGAAAAACTGGCCTGTCATTGGCTTTTGAAACCTCAAAGCCCACACCTATTGACACACTTCCTCCAACAAAGTTATGCCTACTCCAACAAGACCACATCTTCTAATCCTTCTTAAAGAGTGGCACTCCTTGCTGACTAAGCATTCAAATATATGAGCCTATGTGGACCATACCACAACCTATTATAAGACATCACATATAGGTGTGTTTTCCAGAAAGGCGGTTTGACAGAGAAAAACAGAGGCCCTAGGCTGGTCACATGCATTTGAAATCTGATACCATTCCTTATAAAGATTTAAAGATTTATTTATTTTTATTTTGTTTCGGAGTGTTTTGTGTGCATACTGTGCATTCATATACATGTGGATGTCATAAGAAGGTGTCGTGTCCTTTGTAGCTGGACATACAAATAGTTCTGAGCTGGCATGTGGGTGCTGGGAATCATACCTGAGTCTTTTGTAAGAACAGCAAATGCTCTTAACCTCTGAGTTATTTAGGCCCATATCCCAAAGCTTTTAAAATTTTTCATCCTTATTTTTCTTTTCAGTTTTCTCATTTTCAGCTGAAAATACTCCAACTTATCTACAATCCTCAGGGACCTTTTGAGCTCTAGATTTCTGTGATAAAATATTTTACTGTTAAAGGATGTATGGTTTTCAGCAATGTCCATTGTCATATGTTTCTCTAGAATAGGTGTATATTTTCACTTGTGAAAACAAACAAACAAAAAACTGTTTTAAAAGTTTTGTATATTATCTCCATTTGTATAGAAAGCCATTGTTCAAATACCACAATAGCCTATGTACTTTTAATTATATAGTTTACTGATTGAAGTTCTGCTTATGGTTCAAAGGAACATAAGACACTTGACCAATGGGCTCAGAACGAGAAAGATGTTGCTTACTTCACAGTCTCCTTACAAAGCTCATGGGGATTATGAACTTCTCTTTCCTATAAAAGGATTCTATGGTCCTGATGCTTGTTCAACCTTAAAAATGTTAACTATAAACACAAATCTAGCAGAACATTTTTGTCATGTTTGTTTCATTGAATTTCTGGAAACTACATTAGTGAGTATGCTGCAGAGCTTCCAACTGGCTACTTGGAAGCCTATTAATAGTGGTTAATGAGTTGAAATAACTGCTTATTTACATGTGCTTTTCATGGAAAGCCAATTCAGTGACTTGAAGTCAAGCACATGAACATTGAAGAGTGAGGTACATGTTTTAAACTATTCCATCCCTCTTCAGATCAAAAGATTTTCTTTGTTTGTGATGCTTTGGGCCATGATGAATTTGAGATGAATAAGTAAAATAGGCAAGTTTTGTCAGCTCCAGATATAGAATAGGGTTTCCATCTAGCCTATGTGAAACACTTATATTATCAAAATCCAGCAGATTAGAATGGACATAAGTATTATTTTCTGGTGGAAATAGAAAGAGTGGGTTTGGAGATGTGGGTCAGTGGTAGAATGCTTGCTTAGCAAAGCTGTTGCTTTGAGCAACCAACAAAATGGGGGTGGGGTGGACAAAGGGAATAATACTGCAGAGGGCACTGGAGAAGATATTATGAGAACTGAATGAAGACCTCACATTAGCTGTACAAAAGGTACCATTTTGGAGAAAACACATTATTAATGAAGTTTATGGAAACTCAAAGTATGGATGGAACATTTCACTCTATAGAGCTGTGGTTTTGAACTTTGATTTTATTGTTTTAACTGAGAACTCTGTTGGTACTTTATACTCAGTTGAATCAATATAATTCATTCTAAGAGTACTGGCTTTAAATAAGTTGACTGTGTATTTATATGTAGTGTTTACTATTTTCTTATATGATGTGGGCTGCATGTTTTTCTATTTAAAGCCTACATATTTCAAGTAGTAGTATGAGACAAAGATTTGCTTAGCTTGAAACCTCTTGGAGGATATTTGCTGACAATAACTTATTTGAGAAATTATTAATCCTTCAATAAATCAACTTATTTCTCACAGACTATTAAGTTAAAATTTACATTCTTCTCCAAAGAACATGGTTTTTCTTAAGAGTTTGACTAACAAATATCTGATGATATAAAGTGGTACAAAGCATAATGGCTTATGATTTTGGGACTGAAGTATTTGGAAACTAAGGGACTTACTAATAACTCTGGATATGATAGAACTTTCTGTGTGGTCCTGATGAGTAATTTAGTTCTGCATTAGTCTATTGTCAATCACAAAGTTTCCTAATGGAACCGATATTTTGATATATAAAACTAGATAATGTCAGGTAAAAAGAAATATCTTGTAGGTATCATCCTGTTGATTGAGTTGAATTTGAGGAATAAGACATCAAGATTTAACAGGTAAAGTTGTATAAGATGGCCAAGCAACATCAGGAAATGCTAGTCTGTGGTAATCAAGTGTGACAAGTTGAAGTACAGGTTCTATAGTTTCTCAGGTTATTGGAGAAAGTTTGGGCTCCAGTCAACCATTAAATGTCTCACAGCATATAAAGCTGGTGTCATATTAGAAATGGGTAGGTATCCACAGGAAAAATTGCAGCAGACCCCAGTAACTTTGTCAGTGAATACCAAGGCAGGGTATTTGTAGCTGAAGAGTTTCTCTCCAGGTCCCAACAAGCCCCCTTATAAAATAATCACTCAGAAGCTTACATTACTTTTAAACTGTATGACCATGGCAGGCTTCTTACTATCTAGTTCTTATATCTTAAATTAACCCATTTCTATTAATCTATACCTTGCCATGTGGCTTGTGGCTTACAGGTACTTTCCATGTTACTTGTCCTGGCAGCAGCTGGCAGCATCTTCCTCTGCCTCAGCCTTCCACTTCCCAGAATTCTCCTCTCTCCTTATCCCACCTACACTATACTTCCTGCCTGGCTACTGGCCAATCAGCATTTTATCAGTCAATCAGAGCATCACATTCACAACATCCCTAGCAGTGGAATCATTAAGAATATTTCAGGTTCATGATTGAAGTAGCCTATATAGAATTTTTTGGTGAAAGATAAAAAAGTCTGCTCAGTCATGTAACAGCTGAATTTCAGGTTGATTCTTTATTATTCTAATGTGGTTCAGTTGCTGGGAAAGGAGAAGGGATCAGATCTCCTGTAACAGGATTTCCAGGTCTCTTCAGGACAGCAATGCCCAGGAGGTCAATTAATTAGACAAATGTTCCCAAGGTTGAGGATCACTGCCATCCCTTCACCCACAAAGCATCATAGACTCTTTGTACCTTTGACGATCACTCCTAAGCCCAGCATCAAAGCTTTCAAGAATAATTCAGAGCTTCAATAGTTTAATGAATTCTACTTCCTCGAAATGAAAAAAAAAGGCAGAAATGGATATGTGGTCACTTTCTGAACTCATTTCATTTCTACTATGGGTACTGGTAAGGTTTTCAATTGTTAGCAATTTATTGGACATAGAAAGATTTCTAATTATATTTAGAACCAAGATGCTTCAAACAAAAACACTGAATTAAGACCTTTCTGGTATCTTAATATGAAAACCAATGACCAAAATCTCCCCCCAAAAGTGGTTATCAAGAAGGTTATACTTCTTACTACATTACTAGTTTTAAAATACAAAATTTACAACTTGCCAGATACTGGAACTCCTATTCTGAAAATCTTTTTGCAAATAAGCAAAAATTTCTAGGAAAGCCCTGCAAACACAACTAGTATACTGAGTACTGCTGATATTGCCTGCAGAGAGGCCTCTGAGATGCCAGCTCAAAATGTGATGAGAGCACACATTGATTTGGGGCTTTTACTATTTGCAGAGCAATTGCATATACAATGGTTTTCTTCACCTACCACTATGAAAATCACATGCCTCGAGAACCCAGTCCTGTATCCCTGGGGAGTAGAATCAGTGAAAGACTTATGGTAGCTGCAGTGCTGAAAGGATTGAGCAGGGCAGCCCAGGATCATTGATCAGAGCTCCAGGACAGAGAGAACTTATTCTACAGGGCCAAGAATGGAAATAAATGATCTGAGTGACTAAGGTGACTGACTCTTCATAATGCCTGCATAATCATTTTAGTGTCCAATGTACATTAGGTCAGGGACTGGGAAAATGTCCTTTTCTACAAACTTCAATTCTAGATGCTGTCGAATAGCAGAATTTAATCATTCCTATCCTTCTCCATTTTTCATAAGGAAATGGATTCCTTAGTAAGTTAGAAAAGAGATAGCTATGGAATTATTCTTAAACTATGTTGTGATCAGAAGACAATTCCCCATGGATGCCTTACAGAGCACCAACTACCAAGTTCTCTCCAGAAGCTGACCAAAGAGGTTTTCTAGCTCTAGATTTCTAATCTTCAGGAAAAAGGCATGCCTTGGTCTCCTAATAATGAAGCAAGAATTGCTCCATTGTATTCTTCCTGTTGCCAGTCATACTGGCTTTCTTTAACACAGCAATGAGCTCAGCCAACTGACACCTGAGATTCAGTCACAGTTGAGATCAGGGAAATTGCATCATGAGAATATTTTTTTAATGTAACAGCTAACTGATGGCACAACTACACTCCCAAACTCCTATGTTTTAAAACTATATAAATAAGGCAAACAGAAAAAGCAATGGACTTGACTCATAAAGAATAATATCTGAGTCTCAGCTACTCAACTGTGAAACTATGTGACCTTCATGGGGGCACTTAACCTGAGTTTTCTTGGCTGTCAAATGGAAATAATGCTTTACATAACCTTCCATAGTTACAGTGATAGAAATCCTCTGTTAATGCAGAATGGTGACTTTGTGTAAATAGGTATTAATACAGGGATTTGGTAGCAAGTAAACCTGGGTACAAAACCTGGTTATAACAGTTTTGAGCTCGGTGAGTTTAAGCAAATACTTCATCTCTGCAAGAGAAACTTAATATCAGTACCTACATTAAAGAATCCTACTGAAGTATAAATGAAATGTATGTTTAGTCCAATGCCTGGATATGTAATAAAGACTCAATCAAGTTTATCGGTTTATTTCCATGCTAAGTGTGTTCCAGGAATTACATTAATCTGAATTAAGAATCAGAATGGCATTACATCTCAACTATCATAAACTGTTATTAAGGGCATGATTATACCTGATATATAAGACTCACCAGGAACCCAGAGCCAGAAATTTTGGAAGAGCTTTAAAGTTAGGTCATTGTCTATGATAATGAAAGCCCAAGGGTAAGGACTTTCAATTATAATACATGATTGAGATCCAAAGTACAAAGTAGAATGGTGGAAAAATCCATTATACACACACACACACACACACACACACACACACACACACACACACACATATATATATATATATATATATATATATATATATGTATGTATACACACACACACACACATATATATATATATATATATATATATTCTTAAGTTCCATCATTGCAGTTTTAGAGAATTATCCTGAGATAAGTTGAAATCAATGAAATCAACTCAGGGACGACCATCTCTGAATGGTTGGATAAAACCTGGGAAGACCACTAGACCTCAAACACTGTGCTGTTTCATTGCACAATCTCTGTCTCTGCCCTGAAGAGACCTGTGATTCCTTAACACAACTGATATTGGACAAGTAAGTATAGATATCTGGAGTTAAAAAAATACAGAAGTGTTCTTTTAACATAGACTATTCTGGAGGTTGCTTCCTATTTGAGCAAACTGCCCACATGTCAGTTTTGGTGGCCCATTCTAAACTCAAGCTAGCACCAAGTTTCTCAGTCACAGAGGTCCTTGGTGTTCCTGATAGAGTTCATGGAATTACATACAACAGGCTCACTAACAAGAGCTAACTCAGGTCATAATTTCTTCCTAGGAGGTAAGTCAGCTTTACTATATGTCAGGTCAGAAACAAATGTTAAAATCTGAGCTATGACAGGATGACATATATAACCCACTGTGTCGATTTGTTCCTTCCCTAAAAGTGACATACATGGTTAAAGTATTTTGAATTAATTTTAGTTTTTAGACACTATCAGAATCTATGTGACAATAGCTTAAGTAAAGCTGTATGAATGGAGTGTTTCAGGTTCTTTGAAATGAAGATTAGTACTTGTAGACAACGAATTAAACCCCTTTAAAAGTAATGCAAGGAAAAACAATCTCCCCTTTGGAGATCTTAGTGTCAGCATTTCTCTAAACTCATACCTCTTAATAATAATTTCTACTTTGCCTAATTAGATTGAGACATGGAGTCTCACTTTTGATCTTGTGCTCCCTGCAAAGGCTGCTCAGTGGTCATCCCAGCAGGTCCCCTTTGGCTTAAGATTTGGTGAATGGGGAAGGTAGTCAAAATGACAGATGCCAACAGAGAGGACGATCAAGCAGAGCAGAGAGTGTATGCAGCTTCCAAATACTGAATTTAACTGAAGGCTGTGAAGCTGTGGCCTGAAGTAGGCCCTGCTAGGTCAAGAAAGTAGGAACAACTTGCCTGCCAAATCCAGGACAACAACTAGCCTTGAGAAGCATAATTAATAGACATTCACTACCCCCTTCTAAATACAGAGAAGTTTAAGTTCATGAAGCAATGGATTTGCTTTTGGGATAAATAAAGAATAGTTTATTTTAAAAGATTCATCTAGGTCCCATGAACCACAACATTCCTTATAGATTTCAATATGCCAATGACAAATTTGTGGTGATATTGTGTTCCCCAAAATATTGTGCACCCTAATAAACTTATCTGGGGTCAGAGAACAGAAGAGTCACTACACTAGATATAGAGGCCAGAAAAAGGTGCACACACACACACCTTTAATCCTAGCATTCCAGAGGCAGCAAGCAGAAATGTATGTAAGGCATGAGGACCAGGAACTAGAGCCTGGTTAAGCTTTTCGGCTTTTAGCAGCAGTTCAGCTGAGATTCATTTGGATGAGAACTCAGAGGCTTCCAGTCTGAGGAAATAGGATCAGCTGAGGAACTTGCAAGGTGAGGTAGCTGTGGCTTGTTCTGCTTCTCTGATCTTCCAGCATTCACCTAAATACCCACCTCCAGGTTTGTTTTTATTAAATAAGAACTTTTAAGATTCCTGCTACATTTCACCTTGGGAAAGTCGGCCCAATAAGTTGAATGGGAGTAAAGTAATTTGTCCCCCCAGAATCTAGATGATTTTGCTGTTACCATGATAGTTGCAGGGAACCCTGACTCCAGGGAGCATTTTGACCATGTTCAATTCTTGTTACTGTCTCCTCTGAAACCTTCTGCATTGCCAGCTTTTTGTAATGAAAGCTTGATGTGAAAGCATGGTGCTTGCCAAAGTATCTGGAAGACAGCTATAGTCTCATCTTTTTTTGCTATCAGAACCATGGGTGGGTAAGTTTAGTACTAAGAGAGAAAACTAGCCTTAGATCTAAGATAACAGCTTCTCCAAGTGGGTGTGTGCTGGGCCTAGGCTGGTTGGTATCAGAGACATCCTGGCCTCTTCTATGTTGCCTGTCTTAGCCTCTTGACTGTGGGAGGAGGTAGTGGGGAAGGGGAGCTGCTTCCATACAGTCCAGCCTTCCAGCTTGGTTTTGATCTTGGGAAGGGAAAGCCCTTTCCCCTCCTTGAAAAGGCAGCCAGCACCACTTATCTCTTCTCTCCTTCTCGCAGGCACTTCTTTTCAGAGTGCTGCCTCTTGCTGGCTCCTTCTGCTTCTGCTCTGTCCAGTGCTGATTGGGAAGAAAGTGCACCAGTTGGTTAATGGGGTCTGGAACTCTTAAAGGAGCAGCTTTATTTCCATCTAGAATTTATTTAGATTGTTGCTTGTATGTCCTTTCCTAATCAATAGATCAATCTGATGAAAATAAACCAATTGACCATAATCTCCAGTTAAATGTTAACTGTAGATGTTCATTCTAGATTTGCATGAGGATTTTTAAGCAAACCAGGCACTAATATATGGTGACATTTGTTATTATCAATCAAATGAAATTTGAGCATCATTTACTGAGAGCACATAGTGTGAGGGCCATGAGTCTGAATAGGACATTTCTTGTCAACTGAAGAACTCATAGTCTAGGACAGAACATAAACAAAGCATACAGATAATTTGCAACCTTGCACCCACTGTTTTTAAAATGTTGTAACTCCTGTAGCAGCAGACATTGCCCAGTGGAGTTAACATGTAGCCTATGAGCAAGCTGATTTGAGGGGTGATCCCCTTTGGCTGTCCACTGTTTGATTTTCTGTCAATCCAATAGTGTCTGTTAAGTCTATGCAAACTAGACATTGCGTTAAGACCCACTGGATACAGAGATTGTAGCACCTTAGAGCTTTACTTCTGTATGCCAACAATGTGTATTCTTCCTTTTTCAAAAAATGTAAAATAAACTAAACCCATGGTGCAAGCAATCTAAAGACAGCTGTGGCACTTTCTACATGGTTAGACACTGGATGACTTCTCAGGTTCAAGGTTGTAAAAAATGTTAGATCTTGAGCAAATTACCCAGTGGAGATCTCAATTCATCTGGATCAAAAGGCAAGGCTATTTGGATGCTTTTGAATGGGTGAGATGATTGAAAACAAATATTCAAATAGGAAAGGGGAAAGAGCAGGATAAACCAGATGACCAATAGGGTAAGTGTGCAGTTTTCAGATGGTAGAACTGAGGCTGAGAAGTTCTGTCAGTGTTGTCTAGAGATGTGCTCACTTCCAGCCCTAAGATTTGAACAGTGTGCTAATACTGCATCTTTCTTGTAAGGACAATTAGGGAAGCAAATCAGATGACTGGACTCTAGACTGAACAAGCTTTTGTAATTCCCTAGATCCCTTTCTCTTTACTATGTGAGGAAAGTTTTCCTTTGACAAACTGGCTAAAGGAATGCATTCATCCTTTCCTGGACTAGAAGTACACCCTGAAAGGAGGAGAGGGGTGTGGTTAAGCCTTCTACGTGCAGAGAGACCATTCTCAAGCCAGAAGGGAAAGAAGCAGCTGGTGTATAGGACAGTGGGCACACACCCAGCAGTTTTCTGGTTTCTCAAAGGAAAATGAAGGAGACTTTTGCCCAACACACAGGGTAGCTGTTGGAGGAAACTAATACTGCAACTACTTATCCCAAGGACCATTCAAGGGGCTGCCCTTTGTCCCTCCCATTACAGCATACTAAATCCAGAGGCCCAGCTTGTTGACCTACTGAGGGACCATTACCCTCTCAGCCCAGGAGGATACTGCTGCACAGCAGAAATTGGTGAAGGTGACAGCCTTGTCCTCCCTAAATACATATGCCCCGTGGTGCAGCCCCAAGGAATACTGGAGACACAAAAGTTTGATCCAGTGGTCTGAGAAGAATACCTAGGCAGGGACCACAGGCAATGGCAGCAGGGTTCTTCCCCTCCCTTGGAGCAGTTTGTACATTCTTTTCTGATGGCAAACACTACATCCCAGTGGTAGGTTGGGGGTAGGGGATGTCCCATTCAGCTAGCCTACATTCTGGTCCTGTGAGACTCCCTTCTGTGTCCCTGTAACCTCCTCTGGGTCCTGGGCCAAGTCTGAGTCTTCAGCTCTGCAACTGCCCCCATCAGCTGATTTTGACAGAATGGGGGGAGGGGGGAGAGTCTTGGAGCACCGAAGGGCGGGGCTAGCCCCTGCCAGATCTACTGATGATAACGTGTCTGCTCCGTGTCGCGGCTTTGAGCTGTTCAGGCTCCGCCCCCTGTGAGTGTGTAAGTGTGTGCTGCGCCTTGGCTGCCGCCGCCTGTGCAGCCGCCGCCTGTGCAGCCACCGCTGCCGCTGCCACCCTGGCTGCTGAGCCGCGCCACTGCCACTGCCTCACTCGCCCCCGCCTCTGCCGTCGCCACCCGCCCGCAGCCTTCTAAGCTGGCGGCCCAGGCAGCCCCAGCTTTAAGCGGCCACAGCCGCAGCCTGGGCGCGAAGCTGCGGAGCGAGTGGACCTGAGCCGGCGGTCAGGCGCTTGCCTGCCTGGTGCCATCGCCTTCGCCGTCACCGCCACTGCTCGGGAGCGCAAGAACAGATACCCCGGGCGCTCACTGCTGCCGCTAATGCAGCCCGAGCACTTTTAACCGGGCGGGAGAGCCAAAGAGCCACGCAGCCGACTACAGAGAGAGCCGCTCAGCTCTAGCCGCACCGACACGCAGAGAGCAGGGACAGACGGCCGCAAGCCGCCGCCGCCTCCCGGCCGCTATGGATCTATTCGACTTTTTCAGGGATTGGGACTTGGAACAACAGTGGTAGGTGTTAAAATTTGCTTTCTCTTTTGATGAGCTGGATCCCCTAGTCTGGTCTGGGCTTTTCGCCTTTGTTAAGAGGAACCAGAGCTGTTGTGGGGGGCGCCCCAGACACCCTCCCACTTGCTTCAAGACACCTCTAGCTTTGGCTTCAGTGACTCCTTGGTAGGAAGCTAGGATGGGGGGAGGTGCAGGGACAGGGAGGGATGCCAGCAAAAACATCCCTTTGCACTCCAAGTCTAAAGAGTTGCAGCTGGCCCATAGCAGATTCCGTGCCACCCACCCGCACGACCTCAGGGGCTTTTCTCGACAGTGGTTTACTGAGTAGGATTCAATCTGAAATGCTTCAACTTTCCAGTTATCAGTGCCTGCAGCCAGTGGCGGGAGAAAAAGCGACAGCCAGGTACCCAGAGGCCACCCTCAGCTTGCTTAGCAGCCACCGCCCACACTGTCGCCACCTCCTTCTCTACTTGGAAAAACATGGGTCCAAAACCTTCCCTAAAGCCTATCCAATCTAAGTTCCTCTTCTCAGAGCAGCTACTTCAGGAGCCACTGAACTAGGGACCTCTGGCCCAATTGGCGTTAGCGCTAGGCTTTCACGATGACGGGTGTTTGAAGTTGGCCCCCCAAGTCTGTAGCTCTCAAGTCAATGCACATTTAATTAGCCTCTGAACCCCTGTTGGCCTCCCAGTGGGAGGCAGTCTTAGGTTTGTGTAATGGGCACACAGCTAGAATTCCAAGGTTTAACAAAATATTCTAAAGTTGCAGTGGAGAGCTCTTTAAAGATGGTGCAAAGGTGACTGGGGGAGGGGGTCAGAAAGTTGTTCCTCTGTGTGGTGTGCAGGCGCGCACTACATACTGATCCTCAGATCTATTAACTTTAGAAAACTTCACCCTGTACTACAAACGTCATCGTCCTTTGTCACATTTTTTTTTTTTTTTTAATTTTCCCTTAAGCCCAAGTATTTCCATGAGGAAGGAGGCAGGCATGACTTTGAATGACACCCTTAGCTCCTGCCCTTTAAATGGAGTGAGAATAATCTGTAGTGCCCACCAACAGTTTGAAATCTTTTGCAATGTTTCAAACTACCAGCTGCTGGCTATGAATGCTGGCATTTTTGCAGGGATTTCCATTGTCAGTGCCATGTTTTAGGCAATTTCCTTCTTTAAAAAGGGTCAGATGCTTGGCCAATAGCTTCATTATGCCGCTCATGACTGCTTCAGTTGCAAACCCAAGATACCTTACATTTTATTTTATAGCAATTCTAAATAAATATTTGAATATATCAATATTAATCTATAGATATTTTCAAAACAGTGGAATTTTGTGAGCTGTGAGGAACCCATCCTACAACTAAAGAATTTATTCTTATTAAAAGTAAAAAAAATCCTAAAATTATTGCTCAATTTAATATTATATTCCTGTATACAACGTTTACTCTGCTTTAGTAATTTATTTTACTGACAACTGATAACCACAACATTATTATTTACATGCAATTTGTCTCATATGTGCTTTAGGTAACAATTTAACAAACATTGTTATAATTGATTTCAGGGGTTAGATGAAATTTTAAACATATACTAGGCATTAGGTTTCAGAATATATACACACACAAATATTATTGTTTTAATTCCAGGTGAATATTATAAATGCATAGCTGAATATTTAAAGAGGGTGTGAACCTTTCTGCTTAATTTCTGTTTTTCAGGAACATGTGTCACTGTTTCCCCTTTAGAGATGCTATCTATTCTTAAGGAAAATACAAAACCATTTTCCTCTTGATCTGTAACTATGGCACATCCATTTTAGAGCATGCTGATTGATTTGACTATTTGGTTGATGTGATAGAAAATACCGATGAAATGGTTTAACATATCTGCATAAATAAACCTGCCTTCTCCTGTATCCATGGTCCAGGACAATTTCTCCTTCTTATTGCTTGGTTATGAAGGACAAGTTTTCTTATGAATCTGTGTCTATAATTATTTGTGATGTGGTTGTACTTCTGTATTTTAAGCACCTATATAGAGAAAAGAAACACAAATATGACCATGGTGTATGAACTTAAAAGCTTCACGTTATTATTAATGCTAATCTATATATCCTTCAAAATGCTTTGGACATCATGAGAATAACAGTTATATGTTTGTTTTATGTTTTCTTCCATTTTGTGAAAATAACTAGAGGCTTAAAATGACAATAGGCACTACTACAAGTATATAGAAGACAGACAAGGGGAAAAGGCATACAAGTTAAGGAGCTCATTTGCATTAAACCTATTCTCTTGTGAAATAGCAAACTTAGAACTATTTCTATGATACCTCTACCTAGATATCTATCAATAAATGCATCAGGAGTGGTATAAAAATAAATAAAACAACTTATTTTCCTAAGCTTAATGAAGAATGGCTGCACATAAGCAGGTATATGCATTATTTACAAACACTTGGCTATGGTAAATAAAAAATGAGTGCCCATTGATAAACATAAACTTGTGTTAGGACAAACGTGCACTCAAAAGATGGAGTATGAATGATGCTGTGATGTGCAGGAATGTGCAGTATCTGGGAGTGTTCATATGCCTTACAGAGTGTATCACTGGATTTTACAAACTACATTGGTATCTTAATGGGTCATGCTCTAGAGTTCATTAAAGGGCAAAAGCTCAAGTTCTTTAGGATTTCTTAATTTTGCATGAGCAATGTTTACCTGAGTTGGAATTTAATATGAAACATTCTGTGAAAGGAAATGAAAGGAAAGGAAAGCACAGATGTTTGTGGCTGCCAAATACATTATCTTATCTTTTTAAAAGAAGGAATAGAGATATGGGGGGAAGAAGCATAGTTCATGCTTTAAATCATTGCATTGATTTGTCCTTGTTAATAAAGTAAATTAATTTTTAAGGAATCTGGAGATCATGTCACTAGATTTGGACTTCTCTATCAGCAACAACAAAGTCATTAGTATAAATGTAAAAGCTTAAAATTGTACAGGTTTTTCTATCCCATAAATACCTAACTTCACAGTATTAAGTGCTGCTTTGTGGCATGCCAAATTTCTTTTTGTGAGACATCTTTTTTTATTAAAAAGAAAATGTTCATGGGGGAAATATAAAGAAACAAATTTTAAGAACAGAAAAGTGAAAAGTTCCATGATAGTAAATCAACAATATTAAAATCTCAGGGAAATATGTTGTTAAGTGATTGTAACAGTGGCCTGATTTTCACTGCAAAGGACTGCATCAGTTGTTTATAGATTTTATGTGATGTCTCACAAGTAGCCTAATTAGAGACAAGCTTGAAAATGGGTATTTATACAGGAAGAGACTTAAACTCACTAAACTGTTATATAAATAGAAAGTTCAAAGGTCTATGTGAAGCTGTCAAGGCTGAGAAGGGGCCATGTACCAGCCAGGCTTCTTCTATTTGGATTAAGGCAGCCCCCAGGGCCTGCTCCACCAGCTAACACTTTACCAAGTTTTCTGGACTTTGTGGGGGCTGGAGGAGGGGACCTGCTTTTCAGACAAAAGTGAACTGTTCCAGCTCCAGCCATGCATGACCTATACCATAGCAGCCCATCTGCCTCCACCCATTCCCATATTCCAAATAGGTCCTCTGGGGCTTCCTTAGCTATAGTCCACCAGAAGAATGGAACAGGACTATTTGTGGGTAGGAAAGTGTGGGAAATAGGGATTACAACCTTCATCATGCTGGGTCTACTGGAACATCACTGGGAGGGGGAAGTGTCTCATTTTCTTTAAGGCCTGTATGTTCACAGGACTTCTGTTCTCTGCTGTCATCCATTGATGTTTTTCTCTTTATACTCTGATGCATTAAAAAGAAACTCACTATAGTTGGTGTTTTTACCTAGTGTGATATGCATTCTCTAGTATGCTTGAGTATTCACTCATCAAATCATTTTAGATACAGTGTTTTAAGGAAATGTATAAGGAGGAGAGATTGAAAGTGGTAATACAAGATCCCCTCTACAACATCTGGATATCCCTGCAAAGAATTAAAGCTGTCTCAGTAAATCTTAAAAGTTACATCAATTGGACAAAGAAGAAAATTATTTCATGTTAAAAATCAGTTCAATGATATATGAATTGTTTTGTTTATGGTTCAGTTGAGCATTTAACAACTTTAAAATACACAAATCAAGATAGAAAATGACTGCCTCAACATGAGTCAGTCATTATAGACATTCATGACCTTCCAAATATTTAAACAATTTTTTTATAGGTGAATAAAATTATATTGTATTCAAATATGTTAATTAATGTTAGATAGAAATGACTTAAATGTGTTGAATCATTATTTTATGTCAATTGTTATTAAATGTGACTATTTCTTGTGTGTCATATTTGCACATATTTAACATAACTTTAAAATTCTAAAAAAATCCAATGAAGTGACCATCTGGAGAACAATAAAGAAGCTGCTTCCCTAAGAACTTGTAACTAGGTCATACTTCAAAGGGGTCAATCGTCATATACTAGATTAACTTCTCATGTAGACAAAACAGTTCAGTGATTACATTTTTCCCTTTTAATTTTGTCTTTTTGTGGTTGCTATGAGATAGAGGAAAAGCAACTTACAAAACAACATATTCACTGACAAGTGCAAAAACTGTGCTGCAGATTAATGAAGTCAAGAATTGAACTTGAAGAAATTATTTTGAGGACATGCACAAGTGCAAACGTTTGTGTGTGTGTGTGTGTGTGTGTGTGTGTGTGTGTGTGTGTGTGTGTGTTTCAGCTGCAGTAGAACTTAGCTATTCATTCATTTTGGGAGGCTCTATACTCCATACATTCAATACTCAACCTCACCCAATCTTTCCAACAACTTTCTGCAATATGCTGTCTTAAGATGATAGTTATTTTCAGGAATGTCAGCTACTTAGTAATGCAGGTCAGATTTCACCCTAGATAAAGCAAATCCCAAGGATATTTTCCCAGAATATTTCCAACAAGTTCATTGCTATTCCATATGCAATATCCTTTTTATCATTTTGAGTCAGAAATTGCCAGAGTTGTTCCCATTTTACTGATGAGCAGACTGAATTATAGAGAGGGTGTACACCTTATCCAAGCACACACAGCCTGGGGGACATGGTCAGAAAGCCATATCTTCCAATTCCAAATTGGACACCCTTCCACAAAACCTAATTTACTGTTAATTTATTGTGTGTGTTGGGGATATTTATCTCTCACAGAAGCAAAGGGATTGAATTGTGTATATTACACTTATATAAGAAAAATACTTGTATAATCACCATGTACTTGACCAGCCACGGAACTCTGATTTTCTCTTTTAATTAAAAAACAACTTATGTATTATTGATACTGTCCCTTGATATGCTTGTCTTTTTTCCTTCTTAATAACATGTATTAGTTGTGGGAAATAATGTTTTTATGGCAATTTTATGCATGGACACATTTTTTTACCATAATCAATCATCTCATTCCCAGTTACTTCCATGAATATCTTTTTATGGACATTTATAAGTATTAACACATGTATGTATATATCAACACATTTTCTTGAGTACAGAATACTGAAATTATAGTTGTGATATGCATCTATGTACATCTATGTGTAAGTATTGGTATAATTAACACCATTTTCAAAGGAAGAAAATTGAAGTTCAGAGAGGTTAAGTGACTTGCTGAAGTTTACACAGTAAGTGAATGGTTAAATGAAATGGTGTTGATTGCACTTTTCATTGCTTCACAACTGTTACATTAAGGAATTTATGTTTAAGATCCTCATTGCTTCCTAAATGATGGTGTATTACTCCCCACCCCATTCATCATCTAGCATTGTTCCTTCCCATCAGAGGTACTTGATAACAATCTGTTGATTTACATTAGAGCCATACTAGGCTCAAAGACTATTCCATACAAATGCATATCTTTCAAAAATAGTTGTTTAATAACTCCATGAGATAATACTAGCCTCTGCCTGCATCGTGCTGTTTTAATTATTCTTATTCCTGTCAGGTCTTTTAGCAGACTGATCATTTTTGATAATAATAAGAAAATGTAATAGTTACAGAAAAACTTAATAGGAAAGACAAAAATAGATACCGTGCTATGGGCCCATCCAACTTTTAAACATACAGTTTCTATGAAATCGAAGATATGTTTAGCACTGAAAAAAATCACAAAGGAGTACTTTTTAAAGCATGAGGCTATAGGAGACTGTGTTATTGTATTCCAGTCCGTATGGAGAAAGTTAAAGAAGAATGTGTGACAAAAATTTGAAGAAGAGATGAGTGTTCAGAGGGTTGGGATTCCTTCAGCTTTCCTTGAGTTTCACCCTTTATGACTTGTATTTCATCATGAGAAAGCTATTTTTCTACTTAACTGTAGCAGATCTAAACCATAAATTATTATGACTATTAAACAAAGGTCCAGCACTAGCTTTGTCTAATGTTAAACTTTTATGTTGTACTTCAATGAAATTTTATAAGCTTGTTCACGGCATGTCACATTATGGAGAAGGTGATGTTCTGAATTGTTGAATTTCTAATTCTTTCAATGACCTTGGCTACTAACTTGCTAACATCTACTAACTTGCTGGAATGAGATAAAATTGTCCATGAGCTTAAATAAAATGTTGTGATTTAAAGAGAGTTTGAAATAACACTATAGACTAAATCTGATTTTGATTATGGATTGCTTAAATTATGGATTTTAATGGACTATACTTGTGCATTGTTTCATTGGAAAAGGAATATCAGCTAGATTTATGTAATCTTTCAGTGTGCTCTGCAGTAAGCAAGTAATGGTATATAAACCATACATTGGGGAATATGCTAAAGAAGTAGGCTTTTTTCATCCCAAGCTCAAAATCTTTGTTTATTCTTCAGCATTCCTTTCTGGACCAAAAACTCACTTCTATCCAATAAAGAATGGTTTGTTTTGTTACATTTCTAAAGAATAATTATCAGCATCATTTATCCTCCTCTATGAAAGCTGATCTCAGGAACAGATACTGTTTCTCTTGGAGCCAGAAAATTTCTTTTGGTAGGCAGCATATCTCCTTGAATTAGAGTTGAAATGGATTTTTCTTAAATATAAACAACAACAACCAACCAGAAACAATGCACTATTTGTCTTATAGCAATGTTGAAACTATAGTTTAGGCTTTAAAAAACATTGGAAGAAGTTTTCTGGGAGTGATATCTCCATCATCTTTGGATTTTTGGTTTGATCAAATCAGCCTCTCAGAAGGAGCATGTTATGAGGTCAGTTTAACCTCCAGACCATGGCAACATGTACAGGATGACCTAACTATCTGTTGAACAACATAAAAAAATGTAATCACATGGGCTTTATTTCCCTCTCCAGGATGTCAGTCAACTAATTTTTTGAACAAATTAATTTTCCAAAGGGACTGATTGTTTTCATGCCAGGTCGGCACAGCCACAGTAACTAAATTAAATTCAGTATGATGGATGTCTCTGATGAAGTGCCATGGAGAGGTCTCATCAATTAGCTATTATTTATTTGCTGGCAAAATGCTTGGCTCTGGTGCATAGATATTAATCAATTCCTGGAACCTACTGTTTCAAGGCTAGGGGGCTCCTTAGAATCCTTTGGTCTTGTATCTACATACTGCAGACAAGGAGACTGAGACCCAGTATGGTAAAGTGACTTTCCTAGTCACTCTGCTGGTGTCACTCCCAGTAGCAGATTAAAAGAATGTAAATGGCCTCTATTGCATTAGAGACCTAACACTGGAATACAGATTTAAATGTAGAGAAAAGTTGTGGTACAGGCCTGTAACTTAAAGAGGAATTTACAAAGACCTACTGTAGGTGAAGCAGTCTTCATTTGGCCCATGAAATGCTTTAAGTACTTTTAACAGTGTCTGAGGAGAAATGTAGTGGCTAGCCAGGCTTTGTAGTACATTCCCATAATCCTAAAGCAGAGGGATTGCAATGCTAGCCTTGGCTACAGATTATGACCCTGTTTAAAAAACAACCAAACAATCAAACAAAAATAGAATAGTAGAATAGTAGAAAGTTGCAGTATGTAGAAGGCCTAGAACACCAAGAACTCAACATGAAATTACTGATGTTGAACATAGAGTTACTTCCTTTGATGCACATTTATCTCACAACTGCCAGAATTCTGTTTTGCTGTGTAGTTGCATACTCTTAACACCAATTACCATTTGATGAAAGATGACCATTAAACTTATAAAAACTATTTTATCTGTCTGAGCTGTGAAAACATATATGCAATTATTCGAAGAAATACTAAATGAAAATTTGTTTTCCTGAAACCATTAAAAGAAATGTTTGTAAACTGACAACTGGCCAAATAACTGTTTTCAAAAGATGTGTATACCATAGCTTTTTAAATACACACAGATATATAAATTCTTTTTATTTTTTATCATTTTCTGAAAAATGATGCAAGTTTTTATTTGGAAGTTGTGTAGCAAGATTTCACTTTCTGCATTTCTTTACTGTCCCAAAAATGTAAGCTATCATACCATCTGATTGGTGATTCCATGAGTATTTATGATTGAACATCAAATAATTCTGTAGTTATTTCATTATTCATATATTGACTCTATATCTAGCGAACATCCAGATAGGCACATCTTATCTTGCAGGTTCCTCTCTCTTTCCAATTCAAATATTGTTGCTCAATCTTTTCAAGTTCTCCTCTTCTGTGTTATCATAACTGAATACACTTTTGTCTAGACTGCAGAATACTTTCTCACTTTCTTGATGTCTTTGTTTGCCTGTGTTCTTGTGCAGGATGAGAACATGCCTTTTTTTTGTATTTCTAGTGCTTGCTCTAGAGTAATAATTTCTCAGTTCAGAGTAGACCATCATGTATTTACTAAATTCAGTCAGTCATTGAGATAGGTCTTCAAAATAGTAAATCTGGGTAGGATAGTAATACTACTGCTATTAATAATACTGAGAGGAAAATGAAAATACTAATTCCCTATGTGACAGGCTATGATTTATGTTGTCTGACTTCTCTATTTTACACTGTACAAAATTAGGGTACAAAGGATTAGTGACTTAATGCACAATCTAGTGAATCTTTAGCTACCATGTTAATCCACAATGATTCCCTGGGATGGATGTATAATAAAGCAATCCTGCTGATGAGCTTTTGATGATCATTTTGAAGTTTTTTTAAATATAAATTAGCTTTGGGTTTAAATTCATAATCAAATATGAGGCACAACTAACCAGGTATTTAGTCCAAGGAGAAACTCATGATTCTGTTCCTCTTTGTTATTTGCAGTAAATTTTGGGCTTGGGGAGAGTTTACATTGGTCTGTAAACTTGAACATAATTCAAACATCAGAACTGAACTCTGTAGTTAGAGTTTTCCTGCCTGGCCCAGTCAGGACAAATCTCTCTCACCCGACAGTCCCATAGATGCTCAGAACCAACCATGTAAACACACAGAAACTTACATTGTTTATAAACTGTATGGCTGTGGCAGGCTTCTTGTTATCTACTTCTTCTATCTTAAATTAACCCATTTCTATTAATCTATACTTTGCCACATGGCCAAGCAGTTTAAATAATATAAGCTTCTGTATGATTATTTTATAAGTGGGTTGTGGGACCGTGGGGGCTTGGTGGAACCTGGAGAGAAGCTCTCCAACTACAGAACTCAACAAGGTGAAAGATTCCAATTTTCTCCAATACATGGAATCATAACTTATTCATACTAAGTGTTTAGTTACACTTTTTGTGTCCATAAATTGATTATTGTACAATAACTTGCTTCCTACTTTATGTGATCAAATTTGTGAAGAGGTAATTCAGAGGTGTAAATCTTGATTTTAAAAGAAGAGTACAAAAGTTTACAGTCCACAGATAGGTATAGGAAGTAGAGAGAGATGTTGTTTTACCTTTAGTAAGTGTTTTTTTTTTCCTGAATTATTATAAATAAAATGTTCTTTATATACATCTCACTTGCAAGGACATTTGATGACAATTCATTGTTGGCAAACAGAATCTATATAAAAATATGCTTAGTCTATCAGATTTCTAATTTTATATCTAGTATTTTCTTCTGATAATGTATAACTACATCCAGTATCATAGTATTTTATGGGGTAGCGTTCCAAATTTTAAATAAAGTGCCTTTGGCTAAGGCTCAATAGAAGCATTCTTGCCTAACATGCTTAGGGATCTGAATTCCATGGCTAAAACTGAAAAAGAAAACATGAAATTCAGGAGGGAAGGAACAGGAAGGGTTGAAAGAAGCAAGGAAGAAGCAGGAGTGGTGTAGGTATAGCATTCTTGTATGACATTGTCAAAGAAATTTAAATATAAGAAAAATTATACTTTGGAAATGTTATATCATAGTTAAAAGCATTTTAGTGTGTTACCATCACTGAATTAAGGGTCATGTAGTATAAAGGGAGCCAAATATGCCTTGAACTTCTGCTGAGTGATTTCTCTACACTGAACCAGATGCTGTTTTTATATTTTTCCTGTTTGAGAGGCTAACCTAGGATTTGGGTTTTGCAAACATATATTTTTAGATGGAACAGATCTTCTATTTATGACTCTGAAGGATTCAGATGACAGTTTCATCTCGAAGATGTGCAGAAAAGTTTCCATGTTTTGATTCTTAAGAACTCTGTAGGATGTTTTCACAATCAGGGAAAATCACAAGAACAAAAGGTGCATTAGGTCATACCCCACTAAACAAACACCCTAAAAGATAGGTGCTTTTAACCCTGAGAAACTGAAGATCAGAGAGACATACACTGTCTTCCACAAGTTCACACAATTAGTAAACTGTAAAAGCCTGATTAAAGTGCAGGTTTCTTGGAAATGTTGCCTGTGTTCCTGTCACCTCCTGCCTTTGCAGATGTGTAGTTGATAAATTAGTTTGACGTAATAAGATGATTTTTAGAATCCCCTAAATCCTTTTCACAGTCTAAAATTGAAGGTGATAACATGTAAGTCTAGAAGACAGCCAGAAAGAGGAAAGGTGATGAGGATATCTAAGAATTTTAGTGGCTCTAAAACACCCATCTGGTTAAATTAACCAGATGTTAGAGGATATAGTAAGAAGGCAGTTAGTAAGTACTTAATGACATTTTAAATGGAGATCAAGCACATGCATAAGTTAAAAATCTTGCAGACATGTGCAAGAGCCATGGCATTCACCTCTCTCCCTTCAAAAGATGCAAAATGTTAACCATCTTCCTTTTGCTACAATTAGACTCTGGCTTTTCTTGTTTGGTTTTGTTTTAAAATTCTGTGACAATTTAAACTTCAATAATGCAAATATATTCAGACTGCAGGTTAGAAAACTTCTCATTAAGAATGACGAAGACCATTGCCATTGGGTTCTGATTATGATCTTACCCAGAAATTACAATGAAATGCCAATGCACAAACTAATGCCATTGAAAAATGTATGCATTACACCCTTCTACCCCAAAGGCTTTTGTATACACTTGCTGTGACTCATATATTTTGAACAAAGAAGAGAAATTTGATGAACTCAAATGGCTTGAAAAAGTAAAGTGAATTCTAAATGTAGATTAGTAGCAAATGATGACAGCCAAGCCAGCATTGCCTCAATTGATCAATTTATAGGGATGCTGGTCAATGATTTTAACCAACAGCTATGCATAGTAGACTCCTAATGGAATATGTCTTTTAAAATTACATAAAGTATGGCATTTGATTTATTTCAGAGTTTCTCAAAGCTCAATTTTAACTTCATACAAATAATGCATTGGTCACTCAGGTTAAATGACACATTGAATAAAGTTGTGATTTTTATCTGCCTCTCATAATCTGATTTTTAAAAAGATTTCATCTGTCTTTGTAAATTATTCCTATCCCCAGTGCTTATAGGTAGAGTAAGATTTTTATGACTACTATTTGCTTTCCCACTCAATGACACCAGTTTATCGAGTCCTTTCCTTTCCTCTAGGTTTCTGTGGTATGGAAAAAAGACTCAAATTTTATGGATAATATTAAGAATTACCGTACCTACAGATCTAAGACATGGATGTTCTTACTATATGTTTAATTTTGATATTTTGCACATACTATTATAAAACAAATATTCTAAATTAACAGCAAAAAATTCACAAAATGTGAATTACCAGGAACCACAAAATTTTGCTGAGATCCACAACAGCTCACCATGAACAGTCATATCCCTGACCCCAAGCTGGGTGGGGTCTTCCTTGTGTTGTAAACGTAACAGTGGCTGCTACAGAGGCAGACATCCCTCTGAGCCTTTTCTTGTCACTCTAAATATGACTGTAATATTAGGACGTGGTAATTTTTATACTTTAATCATTTGTTGTTTCCATCTTTTGTTAGATTCATTGCCTTAATGGACTAAGAAAAGGTAAATTTGTCCTTTCAAAAAATTTTGAAATGTGTCTAGCTTGTGCTCACATACTAAAAATGAAAAGCTATTACATTAATAGTTGTATGGAAATATGTGGGTTTATTTTTTAAGAAGATATAAAATACACAGTTCTGAAAAAGTTCATAAGAGTTCAGAGACATCACATATCTCTTATATTTTGGTTGTGAGCCTAGCCTTTAATGGCTGAGCCATCTCTCCAGCCCCACATAACTCTTAAAACATAAGGTAAATGATGAAAGAAGGAGTAAGTTTCCTTAAATTGAACATAATCATAAAAAAAATCAAGGAAAAGCAATATATTCTACAAAATTTATGAGAGGTTCCTTTTTGAGTGGGGAGATCACAAAGCTTGACAACCCTCAATGCATCTGGCCTGGCACATTCCTGTCTGTAATGAGAACCTTATGGGGCACAAGGCCTTGGTTTTCTTAGGGAGGGCCTGCTTCCCAAGGGCATCGTAAATGATATACAAGTCAGAAACTTCATGGCTCATGGAATTTCTCAGAATGACTTCAGGTCATAAGATGGGATAATAGGTCTTCCTAATAAATCTTCATGGAATTTTGACTAAGTCACACTATTATTACCATTCTTATATTGTTACAATTATAGGAATTGGAGGGGGAATGACAATGATTACAAGACTTCACAGAAATAGTCCAAAGTCTTGGGGTAATTGTGATTCTTATTCTGATCTGAACACATTTGCTTATCAGTGATGACAACTGTAGTATGAATCTTAAAGGTACTTGTTGATAAAAACAAACCTGAGGCCAGTTATTGGGGTGAATGCTGGAAGATCAGAGACACAGAACAAGCCACAGCTATCTCACCTTGCTAGTTCCTCAGGTGATCCTGTTTCCTCAGGCTGGAAGCTTCTGAGTCCTCCTCCACATGAATCTCAGCTGAACTGTGTTGCTCCAAAGCCTGAACGCTTAACCAACCAAATGCTTAACTAACTACATGCTTTACTCCTTTAGTTCCTGGTCCTCAGGCCTTATATACCTTTCTCTTTCTGCCCCCACTCCCTGGGATTAAAGGTTGTGTTTCTGGGATTAAAGGCATGGGTCACCATGTTTAGCTGTTTCTAAAGTGGCCTTGAACTCTGAGATCCGCTAGCTCTGCCTCCCAAGTGCTGGGATTAAAGGCGTGTACCACCACTGCCCAACTTCTGCTATGGCTTACTCTTCCCATTTTCTAGCCACCATTTTTGGCTTTGTTCTTGTGGCTGTCTGTTCTCTGACCCCAGATATGTTTATTTCGGGGAACACACAATATTTCAGGGAACACAATACCACCACAGACAACCAGATACCATAAAGGTTAAACACTAGGAATGAAAAGATGAATACTCAGAGACCAGAAGTGAAGAAAAAGTGCACCAAAGTGAGGGTTATTTATTCTCTTATGACTCATCTGTCTTCTTTTCTCTACATGCTGGAAATCTTTGGTATTGAACTTACTTGTGAATTTGAGTCTTCTGTTATATGATGTGTGGCATTGAGATAGGTGATATATCATAAAATATATCTTTGTAAGTGTATGTTTTTCATATATTTTTTAGCACCTGCACATATTTTTGCTATAATTTTATTCTCAACAATAAAAACTTCCAGCCATGATGGTGCAAGTTGATGCTAAGGGTGAGAAGTGGGGAAATTTCTAATTTGAGTTGATATATGTAAGTTTGAATCTGTAATGTGTTGTTACTGCCTCCTTTGTGAATTTCAAATGGCCTTGTAGACAAGCCTTACTGTTCCTTCTAAATACACAACCCTCCCTTCTTTATCACCTACTTACCTCTTTCACTGTCTTGAAAATTCCTGACATTTATTTTCATAAACAACGTAATTGTGGGGATATTGTGTCTCCCAATATATTGTGTACCCTAAGAATCTTATCTGGGGTCCAAGAACAAAACAGCCACTAGATAGACATAGAGACCAGAAAATGGTGGCACACACATCTTTAATCCTATTCTCTTCAGCGGCAGAAATACATCTGGATATCTGTGAGTTCAAGGCCACACTGGAAACAGCCAGGCATAGTGACACACACTCTTAAACCCAGGAAGTGATGGCAGGAAGAAGAAAGGTATATAAGGCATGAGAACCAGGAACTAGAGTATAGCTGGAGAGTTTCTCTCCAGCTCCCGCCAAGCCCCAGCAGTCCTGTGACCCACTTATAAAATAAACACACAGACTCTTATATTATTTAAACTGTTTGGCCTAATGGCTCAGGCTTCCAGCTTTTACATCTTAAATTAACACATTTCTATAAATCTATACCTTGTCACTGGCATCTTCACATGTTCCTTGTCATGGAAGAAGCTGGGTGTATCTCCTTTCAGCCTTCCTATTCCCACAATTCTCTTCTCTGCTTGTCCCACCTATACTTCCTGCCTGGCTACTGGCCAATCAGCATTTTATTTATACAGAGTGATATCCACAGTACTAGAGCCCTTTTTAAGCTTTTAGCTTTCAATAGCAATTCAGCTGATGTCTGTTCAGAAGGAGGACTCAGAGGCTTCCAGTCTAAGGAAATAAGATTAACTGAGAAGTTATTGATGTGATGTTATCTGTGGCTTTTTCTGCTTCTCTGATCTTTCAGCATTCACCCCAATACCTGGCTCCAGGTTTGTTTTTATTAATAAGGCCCTTTAAGATTCATGCTACAACCTCATAGTCACTGTTTCACTAGTGTCCTGAGATATTTCTAAAAGCATTGGGAAAATATAGCCTATGACATCAGCATCATTTTTCTGGTCTATCATGCTCCTTTTAATCATATTTCTTACTTCGGATAAACTTGCAGAGTTTCTTCTACATTTTGTTGGATGCTTACACCACATATTTGACAGATATCATCACTGTCTAAAGGCCATTTAACTATTTTTTCTTATTTACTGTCTGTACATTGTATGAGGAAAACATTTAAAAGGCTGTAGTGATTGGAGGAGCCTATGCTGAATAACTGAAGAGATTGGACAAAATGAAACATTATGTTAGAAGAAAATAAGCAATTTTTACCTTTCATAAGCTGATTAGGAAGAGATGATGAACAAATTTCTCTGTTTCCTCACTGGGGATAAAGTGGAAATAGCGTATTTAGGAGACAGAAGCCTTTAATATCCTACAAATTGCTTCACTGTATTCTGAAGTTCAGGTACAAAACCATGACTCATGTGATTTATGATCCATCTATTAAAAAACAGAGGTGGCTTGAATTCAAATGGTTGAATTATTAAACTTGAATTTTTAACTAAATAGAAAGCACTGGATATTCTAGCTGTATTGCTATGGAAAATTAAGATACACTCATTTATATTTCTAATGTTTACAATAAGACTGAATTTTCATAGACAAAGGATCATCAAGCATTTTTAACTACAGTACTGATATATATTTCTCCTTTGTAATTTAACAAGAGAATTAGGACTCTCTACTAGCCAGTTTTTCCATGATGATAATTTCTGTCAAAGAATTTCTAAACATTCTTATTAAATAAGAAACACAGAGACAAATATAAGGGTCAAAGCCATAGAGATCATAGAAATATTAATAGCCACCCGCTAACTTTCCTCACCACGCCACCGTAGCTTTCCCCTTAGAAAATCAGCCTCTTCCTGTCTAACCTGTCCCTTTATTGCCTTGCTGTTCTGCCTTCTCACTAGCTCTACGCCCAGCCACTTCACTTACTCATTAATGCCTGTCTATACTGACCTCCAGGTCTCTATGGTTGGTACTGGGACTAAAGGCATGTGTCACCACACTTGGCTGTGTCCTTGAACACAGAGAGACTCTGCCTGTCATGCAATCAGATGAAGGGCATGGGCTACCACTGCCTGACTTCTGTTTATGGCTGGCTATGACCTCTGATCTCCAGGCAAACTTTATTTATTAACATGCAAATAAAATACCACCACATTTCAGCACAAATAAAATATCACAATAAATTTCCTATTCAAAATGTGTAATGTTAAAATCAGAGAAGTTATAAAGGTATGAAAAGATTGACGATCACTTGTCCTGAAACTATGTGAAGTAATTTCAGTTGGTTGCAGGCATAAAAATAAATGCAGCTGTGGCTCAGTTCTGATGCATTGTAGGTGGCAAAGAAGTTAGAAGTCCCTACTGGACTTGTCATTAGTGGTTCACATAGTTTCACAGTATTGCAGAGCTTTCAAACTGTAAAGGTCATTAAAGAGGTTAAGAGGTAGGCCAGATCTGTTTTCAGCCTTCCTACCAGCAGTTGGGCATCCAGCTTCTAATTCTCAAGGCAGCTTATTTCTTTCCATCTGGGCAGTTCTGAAAGAAATTGAGTTTGGTTTTGGAAAAAAGTCTAAAATCTTCATCAGCTTTGCTCTAGTGGTACTGCAGAACAATCTAAGTTCTTTTGTTCAAGGTGCCTCCCCAGGATCTGTGGGCAGGTGCCCTTTCTGCATTCATGAGTGTTCTCATTGATAAGGAAAAAAATGTCCTAAGCCTGGAAAGACTTGAGACCCCTCTGGATGTGTGCAGATGGAAGGTGGTTGCACTATTTTTCCTTAAAGGCTAATAGATCGACCACTGTGTGTTCAGCTAAACTTGGGATGAATAGCATGTCTCTACTACTTTCTCTGAAGGCAGCCTCCTTCCAGATTGTGTCCCCTCTAGTTGTCATGGGAGAAACCAGAAGAGTAATCTCAAGCCCTGATGCTTCCTGCAAAACTGTATATGTATGTCAGCATAACTGTATACTTGGGAGACAATAGTGGCTCCCAAAATTAAGGTGTTGCTATATACCACATACTAATCTGTACAATTTGCACATGCAAACCCTGCTAAACTTTTCAGCGAAATAGTACACATGGTTACTATTGCTACTTTGATATCAATGCTCAGAAAGAATAACTCATTAGCTCAAATTCACAGAAGTGGATAATAGACAAGTTAATATTTGAGCCTTGACTCTATAACACTGTACTGTGATGTGGCTTCCCAGAGATACAATTTGACATGTTGCTCCTCATTAACTACATCTTAAAATGCTACTACTTGGAAATTATAAAAGCTGTGCTTCCTTGGTGATGATTATCCTTCATCCTGCAAGATCAAGATTGGGTTTCAAGTCCCACCACTCAGATACTACAGTCTCAAGTAGTGACATTCACTTTATAGTCCATAATGCACATGATAGTCTGGATTAGGATGAATGAAATACCAAGTTTAATACCTACCAAATCTGAGAATCAGCATTGCCTCATTTATTCACAACCTGTATCATGGGCTAGACACAAGATATATCACAGTAACTTTTATGTGATTGCCCCCTGATTGTCAAATAATTTTACAAAATAACAATGAAAGTTTGGCAGATGTCCTATGTTTCTTTAAACCATTCAAGGTCATGCATAAGGATCCTTCTGGTCACAAAGCTTATGGCACTATAAAATGATAAAAACATATCGTGTGGAGCTGGAGAGATGCCTCAGAGGTTGCTAATGTGTTCTTCTCTCATAGAGAACCAGAATTTTGTTTCTATCATCCACATTGGGTGATTCACAATAACTCCAGCTCCAATGGATACAATGCCCACTTCTGGCTTCCACAGGCATTTGCACACATATGCACACACAAAGAGAGACACTCCTATGCACATAAATTAGAAGAATTCAATCATAAAGCCAGAGATATCCCAGTCTACCCAGCTCCCTTAAGCACTACTACCCTGATAAACTCATAGTTGAAATTTATGTGACTGATCAGCATGAGAGAAAAAGAATCATTGGGAACCATAGAAAACAATTTCCAAAAATTCTATTCCAAAAGGGCTGGAGTAATTAATCATATGTGGAAATTTGTGGCATGAGGAATCTGGCTTACTTTTGTGGCTGCCAGAAGTCAAGGCTGATTTAATGTTCCTTGAATGGTTTTATCAGTGTCTAGTGCTCACTTTTTTTTAACTTGCTGTATAAGAAGGATCTGAAGTAAAAATCTAGCCCCCATGATATTGTTGGTTATTGCAATCTTTCAGTCATTACTTTTGCTTTATTATCAATGAGTTATTAGAAACCCATGAATTCATCCTTACAATATTGATTTTTTTTTTTTGCCAAAGGGGTTGATTTCTTCCAGAGATCTACTTTGTTGATAAGTGTAGATGACAGATGAGAGCCTTTGTGATGAGAATTTTATTGTAGTTAATTGGACTGCAGCTTGTTATATTTGACATGGTGGTTGTCTTCTGTGATAGAAATAGTACATGACCATGTGTTATTTATTAAATCAATATTCTCTTTGCACTGCCATAAACAATAACCCTATCTGTGCTTGATTACTAATGGAGAAAGGAAGGTCTGACTCTATATGTTTGGTCACTTTCCTTTTGAGTGGAGGTTACCTAGTGTTTAAGGTAGAGGAGCACATATGTCTTTTGTTTAAGGAAAGACTGTATTTCCCTATCAGAAATGCTGTTAAGAGGATTCCTGTAGCTAGAGTTTTTCTCTCCAAGTCCAGCTAAGCCCCATCAGTCCTGAAGCCCACTTATAAAATAAACATACAGAAGCTTATATTATTTAAACTTTTTGGCCTAATGGCTCAGGCTTTTTGCTAGCTTGTATCTTAAATTAACCCATTTCTATTCATCTATACTTTGCCATGTGGCTTGTGGCTCACCAGTAGTTTACACCCTGCTCCTCATTGTGGTGGCTGGCAGCATCTTTCTACCTCAGCCTCCCTGTTCCCAGAATTCTCTTTTCTCCTTGTCCTGCCTGTACTTCCTGCCCGGCTACTGGCCAATCAGTGTTTTATTTATTAACCAGTCAGAGCAACATATTTAATATACAGAATATCCCACAGCATTTCCACTTTTCTTTTTTTCAAAAAGGAAGGTTTTAACTTTCACATAGTAAAATTACAGATAACAAAACAATCTTTAAGCAAGAAGTACAGTTACACTATGTAGTCTATATATAATATCTAGTCTATTTGTATTTGGCAAAATTAAGAAAGATATCTTATCTATCCTATATTTGTGAGTCTAAGGTTTCATATCTAACTTACCTTTTTATCATAACTAAGGAAATTATAACTATCTAGTCTTCAACTACATCAAAGACCTCAGAAGGATATAATATTACCTGAGAAATGGGAGAAGGACACAAGCAAATTTTGGGAGTCTTGCAAGAGTAGACAGAGACAGCTGCCAGCCTGGACAGTCATCCAAAGTTCTTTTGTAAATTTGGGGCATCTGTCTTCAGCCTGCAGGGCTAGAGTCTCTCAGTCATTTTTCTCTGTGTCCTGTAGAATGTCTGGCAGTTTCCTCTGTGAAGCAGGAACCCGAAGGACCATTTTGTCAAGCAAAGATTAGCGGTCACCTTCCTATGGGTCCTGTATGTCCAATCGATACATTTCAAGCAGTCCATTAAAGAACAGTTTCTTGCCCAAACAGCTATTTTTGCCAAGAAGAAGATAAATGCCATACAGAGTGTCTTTGATGCCCACCCATCTCTGAAGTATTTCCGGTGCTGCTAGGAGCAGATGTGTCTCACTGTCCAGAAAGTCTAAATTTTTAAAACATTTTAAATGCCATATTTTGTAGGTCTTTGAAGTGTTTGAAGAGTACTTATCTAATTGAATTATATCTATGTATACCTAGAAAAAAACTATAAGTTTGTCTATCATAGAAGACTAATTATTAATCTGTATATCTTAATTATCCATTACAATCTAAATAAGTTACATAAACATAATACCTCAAACGAGAATATATATATATATATATATATATATATATATATATATATATATATATATATACAGTATAACAAAATTAAGTTCAAACTTTTATCAATAAACTAAATCCATAGCAATGTAAAACATTTTAAACAAGTTGTTACTCTTTAAAAGTAGGTTCATTAATCTATCCTTTCATCCTATCATGTCTAAACTATCTATCCCCCTATCTTTAGAAAGAGATTGCATTTATAATCAACCTGTTTTAAATAAAAATTTTGGTTTTTCTCTGTTCCACACCAGGATATGGGACAAAAGAATATTTTTTTTTTAGCAATATATTTGGATTTAGAGAAGGAGTGAGCCAATTGCTGTCCAGGTAGCAGTATGTAAAGGCAGCAAGATGTAAAGCCATGGAACACGTGGATACACATAGATTAACAGAAATGGGCGGACTATAAGAGTAAGAGCTAGACAATGGTAGGCCTGGGCTAATGGCCAAGCAATTTAAGTAATATAAGCATTTGTGTGTTTACTTTATAAGTAGGCTACAGGACTGCCAGTGCTTGGTGGGACCTGGAGAGAAAAACTCTAGCTACTGATTCCAGCATTAAGTAAAGATTGAACTAGATCACTTTTGAAGTTATTTAAGTCACTGAATTTTCATAATGCTTTTTAACATCTCATTAGGGAAAAGCTGCAGTATCAGCCATTTTTAGTTGTGACTCTCAAGTTTGAACTTATCAGAAAATAGTACACAAATAATATTAAATTCACTTGAAATTTTAGAAGTAGATGACTTGCAATATTTTGCTCAATGAGAGAGTTTAAGGTGGAAAATAAGAAAAACATTATTGCAGTATAAATATAGCAAGCAATGAAATTAGTATTAGTCTAACAATTCAAAATTAATTTATCCATGAAAAATTAAAAACATTAGTACTGTGGACCTATTTATAGCCTTCTTCTATATTTTGTTTCATTTGTGAGCTTAGAAAATGGACCCTATCAATTACTATCACCTCCTAGTGATATTTTAATGACATCTTATGTAAATTATGGTAGTGTAGCTTGTCACTGCTCTCCTCCTAACCTGACACGTTGTCACTTCCCTAACATTGTGCAGGGAACTATTCTCCATCTGAGTACTGGTATGCTTCTTAGAAGACAAATATTCTTCAAGTATGAATTCAGATAGTTATAGTCTCATAATGGAGAATATATGTTTCTCTCCCTTGTATCTACCCACTTTTCGCATGTGTGTAGAATAAAACTTGAATATCTTAGTCTTCTTCGTTATACCACATTGGAAGACAGACTTTCTGTGTATTCAGAAAAATACCCAAGCATCTTACTCTTCTTTGTTGAAACACTTTGGAATAAATATTTTAATCTTTGAAAACATTCTTGGTGAAATCACTTGCAATGATTTCTGACTCAGTTTCATTTATAATAAATATGTTCCATTCATGTATACATGAGAGTTATACAAAGCAGAGGAAATTACATGCAAAATGAAATGAGACAAAATGAGAGAGCTTAAAAATTCAGAGAATTATTTCAACTCTTCTTTGTACCTGTGAACTAAGACACATATATGCATGTAGTATCAATTAAAGACAGTAAAATCATCAATTTCAAGACCTGGTAAAGTAAGGTATTAGTAATGATTTTGCAAATGTATGCATACATTAATATGTTGTTATATATACACCTGCCTGGTCACATGTATGCATGTGCATATACACATGTAAGCATGCATTTGTTCAACTGTTGCTTTTAAGTTCTAGGCTTTGGTGTGAACTTTTAAAATTTATGGTTCTGATACCTCATCCCACCTGTATTCTTCCCCATATATACAAATATGCTTTCTTACTATTAACCATTTTTGTCTTGTTGGGAACTGTCTTATTTAAACAAATTATTTTATTCTTTTATTTTAAGCATTACTGTATACAATAAAGCAATCAATGCCAGCTTCTCTAAGCACTTGTGCACTTACAGGGAAAAATCATGTAACATCAGCTTACATTTTAGATGCATTAAAGAATGGACCTTTAATTATATATTTCTAAAACCTATAAAATGTATCTCTGCCCACAATAGACACACCCAACTGAGCTATGGGCCTACTACTCTTTAGACTTTTCAAACACTTTTGGGTTTAGCAAATGCATGTTGTGTGAAGCCCTTCTTTCCCCTATTTAATTTGAGACCCCTGTGCATGTGAAGGGAAATATAATCCATATGTTTCTGATTCATTTACATTGATCATCAAAATGTTGTTTTGTAGAGCCATTTGATGTTCTGGAAGCTAGAGTAGAATTTTTTCTTAAATCAGCTTTTACAAACTTTCCTTACTACACCCCCTCTATTTCCCATCAGAAAGTCTGATTTTACAGAGGCTAAACAATTCAAAATACCCAACAGGACTTAGTTTTTAATTGTTTAAGCAGTGTATGTCAGAGGGTCCCAGGTGGTGGGTAGAAGGCTCCCACATTTCTATATGCTGGCCTAACTATGCTCAGTAGTTCATATTCTCTTGGTTATGCTTACTACTGCTCCAGCTGTCTCTACTTTGCATGCAATGAAATATATTTTCGAGTAAATGTAACAGAACAGGGAATTTCACCCTGTTAACCAAATTTTCAATGAACTCTGCATCAAAGACAGGCAACTTTCATAATTTGCTATCTGTAGGGGGGAAAAGTCTTAAATAGTGAATAACACTCTTTATCATGTCTTCTATTTTAGTCATTAAATCTCTGTTAAAATGTTAATCATTTTACCTACAGTTACTTATTTTCTTCTTTAATAAGGAATCTGATATACAGTAATCAAGAGCATATTTGAACAAGTTCTTTTATTGTGGCTGGTGGCTCTGGCCTGTTTCCTTAAGTAATTTGTTTATGGTTGCATTTACAAAGCCCTTTGACAACCCCATTCTGTAATGACTCAGACACTGGCCCTGAGAAGAGGTCTTTGTGTGGAAGTCAAACAGACTAGCAAAGCATAAAGAAGGCTAAGTTGAGAGTGGCCAGTTCTCAGTGCATGACCTACTATACATTGAAAGTACACTTAGAATCAAATCTTCCCCAAAACTGCTGCCTTCTCACATGAGTTTGGCTTGAGGAAAACAGTCAAGAGTTCCAGTCATGAGTGTCAGTGGATCACTTCTGAAAGGCAGCTAAAATGGTAGTTTGTCATCATTTTTGCATCTTATGATAATAGGAAGTCCTAAGTACAAACTCAATACAACCTCTAGTAATTACTAGAATTAAAGATGTATTAAAGAATAACTCAAGATAGTTTCACAACCTGAAAAGAAAAAAAATGCCTCAGTTTTACAAAATGGGTTTGTTTTAAAAATAATTGTCTACTTTCTATAATTAACATTGAAGCAAGTTTTATGTAGTATTGTTTGGGTTATTTAGATATAGACCCCATGGTCTCATACTGTTTAAGAACACATTAGAAGCAAATTACACTGCATAGTTCATATACTTACATGTGAGTGTGTCTATGGATTTCTATGTCAGTATATCACCACACATTGAATTTTCCTAATGTAAATACCAAGGGCTCAGTGACAATATAGCTTCTCTCATCTGGTGCAACATGGACTAACAATGAGTATTTCAGATCAGAGTGGACTTGATTGTAAACTTATTTTTATACCATGTGAATGTGTGAATTCAATGTAAGAAAAGGAAGAAAAACAAATTTTGTATGAGAGTCTTGACTGGATTTAAAAGGCATGGTGCCTGGGAAATGGGCCTGGTATTCTGCAAGGACACTGCCATCCTCTCCATTCACATCAATGATCTGCATAGTTCATGCCATTGCCAGGTTAGGATAACAAATAGAGAAAGGGCTCCCAATGAAACCTCTGCAAGAGCGCGCATTTGTCATCATATTGCTGAAAAGCCAAAGCCTTTGCCTCCTCTCTGATGGCTACCCAAGGATGTGCAGCTGTCTGCACTGTACCCAGTGTATTCCAGCTTGCTTTTGGGTTCTTACAAGCTCCCTGCTATTGTTTACAAAGTATGCCTTGAAAAACTTCTGATGCAAAATAGTCAAATCACGGCTGTTGTATGCTGGCCACCTGTCCCAATGACAAGAGGAAACACTGGTTGCCCATACTTGACTTGAAATCTTCAGTTCTTCTCCAAGGATTGCAGGTGCATGGCTGCTATATTTAACTGTGTGGGCTGTCACAGAAGCACTTGAGAGTGTTGTTGAATGCATTTGTGTGAGGCAGAATGATCAGCTTTTGCTTCCTATCCTTCTGGTGATAAAAACAATTCCACACAATTTGAATTCTCTTTTTCCCTTTTATTAAGAGGATGGAGTGTGTTTTCTTGCTCATATAAACAAGCATAGATTATTTCTACAAAGCGGCAGTGAGCAAAGGCTTTGGAGCAGTGATTCTCAACCTTCCCAATGCTGCAATTCTCATGCTGTGCTGACCCTAACCATAAAATTATTTTCATTGCTACTTCATAACTGTAATTTTGATACTGTTATGAATTGTAATATAAACATGATATGCAACCCCAAAGGGATCACAACCCACTGCTTTGGAGGCTAGCTTGTGTTCTTTCCTGCTTGGGGAACATGTTGCAGGAACCTTTTCAGTTTCTTCAATACTTTACTATTTACATTCAACGGCAGTTACACTATAAATTGCACCTCAGATATTTTCCAAAACTATAGTTTCTGGCAGTTTCTTACACATTTGTACAATAATTACTTACAATTGATTATTGATGTGACTTTAGGCGGAGCCACAATAAATATCATCATGAACATTATCAGTATGTTAAAAAGGAAACTTTATTTATAAAGTAATCTATTTAATATTGTTACATATAAACTTTTTCACTAATTGATGCTTAGGCCTGATGGTATGCGTTCATTTGTAAACCACTAACACCTTAAATTAACAATTTACTTCTATGATTGAACTCTATGATACAGGAGCATCCCCTAAAGATAGGAGAAACTGAGGCACAGATAACATGTAACTCTTCTGAAGTAGTTGGAGTTCAATAGCAGGGACAAAAGCAGTATACCCTACAACATTTTATGAAAGATAATGATGAAGTATATTAATCTACATCTCTATTAATATTAAAGTATAACAATGTTAATATCCACTTTCAACATTGATAGCAAGGTGAGAAAAATTAAAGAGGCTTATAGACCTAGATTCTCTTTAATAAATACATACACATATATACATACATATGTATGTGTATATATATATATATATATATATATATGTGTGTGTGTGTGTGTGTGTGTGTGTGTGTGTGTGTATTTATTTTAAAAGAAATGCAAATCAATTGCATGGTGTTTTTTGGATATGTAACAGTGACATTATAAATCATCTACATCCACATACACGCCATTCATTAAACCAATTTATCAAACATATTGTTGAAGAATCTTGGAAGTGTGTGGGATACAGGATTAATTAGTTCAGAAGCATGTAAACTCTAAAAAGTTTGTCTGTCTATTCTCATTATACAAATGCTCTTCCATGTATGAGTTGTGACAGCTTAAGGACAGATGGCTGTGTAATTTACAACTCTGACTTCAATTATATACTGTGTAGTTCAAGTGAAAATAGCTCTCTTATAACATAGATAAAAATGTTATGAACCATTTAGAGAAGTGTTTGAAATTAGGATCAAAGATGAAGTGCATTTTGTTTGATTTCTTGCAAAAAAAATTGGAATGCCTATCCCTAAAATAATTTCCAAATATTATTCTCTCTTCTTTGTCAGATTTTAAATTGGGCAAGTTGCAAAGTGAATTATAACTCTTCTTTCTCTTTTGTGTTGTTCATAGCAGATGTTTCAGCCTTGTCACCTCTCCAGAAAATCCTTCAATCCAGCCTCTCCAGATTGAGAAACCAATGACATATTCCTTGGGGTTATCATTTGGGTGGAGATAAGGAGGTGGATGAGAAAAAAAAGTCTGAGAACTGACTTAGAAAGGTGGAAAGTGCCCCCTGTCTCTGAGGGTTTTAAAGGGGCTCTTTGTTATGAAACAGTGTGATTCTCATTCAAAGCACAGGGTACCACAGAAGAAACACTGCTCCTTGCCATTTAAGCTTACTGTTAGCTACTTCAGTACTGTGTACACTTTTCTTGAAGTCCATGTGAGAGTATGTAAGTCTATGTGCATACAGCAGTAATTATGGTCGTCTGACAATGATCTGTATACTCACTGCTACCCCATGGTCTATAAACTAGCTGTTTAATGTGAGGAAGGAACATTAAAAATGGAGACAAAGAAGTAGTGTTTTATTTGATTTATTTATTTTATTATTTTCTAGGGTGAACTGATTTTATCTTTCCATTTAAATTTTCCCATTCTAGATAATGTTACAAATGGATTTTTATGATTTTATATTTTCCAAAAATATTGTTTGGGGGAAGGTAAGAGTTCTGTTTACTTCTCATTTCTTCTCTGCCCTTTAGACAAGTGTGTCTCCAGAAACTAAATATTAAAATCTGTTTTTCCAAAGGAATCTTCCAGGGAAATTATTTTTAAAGTGTCAGTCTCACTCATTAATTTGGTTATGTAATTGAGATATTTTCCTAGCACTACCCCTTCCCCATTATAAAACACTTTCATGAATAAAAATGCATAAAAGAGGACCTTTGGATACTTGTTTTCATTAGCATCTCGTCATGAAAATATGTTCCAGAATATTCCTATTTCTAGAGAAAAAAAATGCAGAGACAAAGTCTGACAAGCTTAGAACTAAAAGGCCAGGTATAAAGAGTGTTTTCCCATTATCAGGGTTTCATATAGGACCCAATAACATTATATATCTGGCCTACATGCGCCTTACCTTCCAAAGAACAGGCAAGAGGCAGCATGCATGTCCTAGAAAACTGAGGTTTCCTTTCTCTTTACTGGGTCCTGTACTGCCACATTACCAGTTGAACTCATCATTGATAAAGCAGTGGATCTATTTGGTTCGCAAATGCTATGCATTCTTCTCCTCTTTAAGTGGTCTTTGAAAGTGGTGGGTTGTGATAAATTAGGTTAGTTAAATTTTCTAGTACTTTTGGAAGGTAAAGTGACTGTTAAAAATTCTTTGACTACAATTCTATGTGTGGCTTATAATGGAAAACAAGATGTTGGGATTCTATTTGGAAAATTAATTCTGGTGATATTTTCTTTCTACATTGACTCTGGTAACTGTATGAAAGCAATTAAGTACAAATATTCATCTGCAAGTGTGTGTGTGTGTGTGTGTGTGTGTGTGTGTGTGTGTGTGTGTGTGCTTCAGAGACAGAGAGACAGAGAGAGACAGAGAAACAGAGAGAGATCTTATAGATAGTTTGCGGCATATATGACAACTTCCCTTTTTCTTTTCTATTACCAACCATAACACACTGAAAGAGGTTTAACATAACATTTAAAATCTGAACTCCAGCAAGTGTCAATATTGTATAGCTAATATTGACTTTAATCAAAAAGGTCTGGCTGATATTAAAGCTTATAAGAACAAACAAAATTGTAACACTTATCACTAAATTACCACTATATATGTAGTGATAACCTCAGCCTACTGAATGAGCTGACTCTCAAAATATAATGGCACTGTTAGTAAGATTTTGGAACATATTATTTAATAAATAGTTTGTATTTACATAATTAGGACAGGAAACTTCATAAATATGGATTTATGATTTTAGCTTTAGTATTCATTCTTATTTGCTTACAGGTAAAGCTATAAAGAGGTAGATATTTAATACATTAAGATAGTACTTAAAGAAACTTTATAGCACTATTAAAATGGATTATAACAAGCCATAATTATAAAAATTTAAAACTATTAAAAGCAGTTGAACTGTGAAATCTGCAATATAGGGAGAACTTTCTGAATAATTTATATATTTTGAAGATGAATTAAGGAAACAGCAAATGTTGTGTATGTGTATGCACACACACATACACATACTTACATATGTATATACACTGTGAAAAATCTAGTGTTAGTTTGCTAAAATGATACACTAGACATCTGGGAATCCTGAGAGCTATGAGCAAAGAATACCAGACTCCACTGCAGAATTCTATTGCTTTGCACTGTCAAAGCACACTAAATGCAGCTTGAAACTTTGGTGGCCCCAGTGTAAGCATCAGCTATTTCCCAGCACAAACATAGTAACAGTTTTGACTCAAAAAAAATGAGATTAGCAGTTAGCAACAAGGCATTGGCAGGAGTCGAACAGGAAATATGAGAAAAGTTAACATTTGATTAAAAAACCCACAAACATTCCCTGTTTAAACTTATTTCTCTAAAGAGTATATTCTTCTCTTAAAGAATGAGAACACATTGTTACTATTATTCATTTTAAAGTTTGAGATAGTTGTAGATTTATTCAAGAAAATGCAAATTTTTTGAAATTAATACACAAAGATTTTGTTGTTTTACAAAGACAGAACTATAATGTGATATCTAATATCACAACCCTCATTTTTTTTTGGTCGACACTATTGCTCCAGGCTTGAACATTAGGAAACACTTCAATCTGTTTGTCATGTCCTTTTGATCTTTGAGTACATTGTTCCTTTCTTGATCAAGATATTCTGAGTTCATCTTAAACTTTCTTTGCTTCAATCCTAGAATCATTATTCTTTGAATTCCTGATTGCTTTTGTAGGGAAGTTGTAGTTAAAGAACAAGATGAGCAGAAATATCCACATTTCAGGGTCCAGGTATCACTTCTTGAACACCATGTCAGCACGAAGAGTCAGAAAATGCAAACACAAATATGCATACATGTAAACACATCTGTGTTTTAAACTGTAGCTATAATCTATATATGTATTTAAATACTATGATAGCAAATTCCAAGTCTTCCCTTTTGTTCTCATTGGTTGTTCTCTTTAAGACTAACAAAACAGTATCTCATTATCTACAATACACTTTGCTTATTTGCTCCACCCAAATATGATATGCTATTGTAAAAATTGTTTCAGGTGAGGCTCATCAAGTGGAAAGAAGTTTAAAATATATCCAAACACTTATATAGCTTGGAAGTACATTAATGTCACTGAGATATTACTAGTAAGAAAAATCTAAAGTGCCTTTAGAGTGGACATATAAGGAAGACACAAACTTAACCTAATGATCAAAGTAACCATTACCAATAATGAAAGCCAGTGGCCTCACGTGTCTTATGATGTGTACTAAAGAGACATAAGATCACTGTGTAGTTCCTGCAAAAAGTACATAATCCCAATCTAACCATGCAGAAAAAGCAGGCAATAAACCCAAATTGAGGGACATTGTGTAAAATAAGTTTTCTGTCTTTAAAAATGCCAATATCATGACAAAGGGAGAGCCGAAGGACCGCACCTAGTTAAAGGGGACTAAAGAGATATCAGAACTAATGGAAGATACAATTCTAGACAATTCAGATTTCTGGATCTTAGACCTTTTCTCCCTATCCTTTGTTATTCTTGTTGCTACAATGAATATTGTTGAGACAGCTGGTGAATTTTGAATAAAGAAAGTTGATTAGATAATAGTAGAAATCACCATTATTTTCTTTATTGTGGTTATATAGAGGAATACACAATTATTTTCATCCAAGGAATATTGAAAGCTTAAAAAACAGGGTGGCATCATGTCTACAACTTGACAGTGTATGAAGGAAGTGGGTTTCCTTCTGTACAAATTTTTGAAAATTTTCTAGAAGCCTGATTATTTTTTAAACAAAGATGTTTAACAAAAGAAATATGACTTTGCTTTTTCTGTCCCTCATCATCCTTCTCATTATATTTAATTATTTACTTTTGTCATGTTCTGGAAGAACAAACAGGTCCCTGTTAAGCCACCAGAGGCCATCATATCAGCCCTACTGCAATACTGGTATAGATTCATCTACTTCCGTGCCTCATTTTTTTTTTCCTGGTGATTTCATTCTTTTCTTGACTGCAGAAAAACAACAGAGGAAGCATTGTTTATGTCTCTTTCTTCACTCCCCACCAGCTATCCTGTAATAATTTGTTTCTATCTAGCTGGTCAGAGAAAACAATGATGCTGCCTACCATAGGTAGTATCCTGTAATTGCAGATTTCAGTTTCTTCAACAGATCTAAAGTAGTCCAAGACAAATGAACATATGTGTTAGGTAGGAGAGCAAAAAGTATAGGAATTCTCATTGCTTCTTAAATTTACCTCTAGCAAAGAAATACTGAGAGGGCAAATGGAGGGTTGAGATATAAAATTTCATAGATACAGTATTTGCCCTTAAATACATAGTTAGCTTTTGGAACTAGTGAAGCCAATCATATGTTTGGATTCTTTTCAGTTGATTATTTTCCCTTCTGAGTACTATAACAGTGTAATATAATAGTTTTCTTCATGTACTTATCTGAGTATACCTATATGTACAATAGCTTTCAAGTAATTAAAATAAAATCATTATCAATGCTGATATAATAATTTAAAAGATTTTTCTTTAAGTATTAACTACATTTGCCTTCTAGTCTCTTAAGTTCTGAATAATAACTTCAAATTACACAAGTATAAATTTGGTCCCAGATTCCATATCTGAAATGTCACCAAATATCAGTGAACCTGTTATATGTTTCAAGAGAATGAGAAGAAATGTGGAACAGTGTTGCATCTGGAATATTTTGTGTATGTTACCCCAGGGCTGGCTTTGGAGGGGTGGAAAAATAATACCCTACTATCGCACTGAAACTCTCTTTAATCAATAATGACAAAGACAGTCTGTTGTCATTGCACATGCATTGAGGGTTTCTTTAGGTAGATTTATTGTGTCTATGAAATTAAGCTTTTATATGCAAACATATATATCCTTAACAATTGGCTACTCAGTAAATGAGTAGATTGTGTCTGTGTTGATGTTCCTGTTCTCAACCTAATCATTTGTTTACTTAACTGGTGGTTGTCAACTTATCAAAAACTGAGCTCCAGAACATGACAAATTGAGTACTTATTCTCCTCTCTAGTACAAAGTGATTATTAACATTAAGCTTTTAGTGTACACAGATCATCCGACATATGAATAAATTATGCCATAGGTAGCGCTGTCCCTACCACATGGAAACTGGCTTTGAAGTTTCTAGTACCATCACACCCAGGCTTCCAGACTAAAGCATAAGGTACTTTTAAGAACCCACCTCAGTTCACTACATGTTTATATGTGGCTGTAAAGTTTATTAAAAGAAAACTGGAACATTTTTCTTTAGCTGTGTTTTGAGGAATGAAACAATATAGATACTTTCTTAGAGCTGCTGAAAAGATAAGGAAACAGCAAATGAGTAGTCAGCTGGCTCTGGAGCCATCCTCTCATGAAACCTTCATCATTACATGTATTCCTTTCTTATACCCTAAAAGAAAAGGTATTTATGTTGTCTGGACATGTTACTATGTAAAAGGGCTTCAAAGAGTATCTGGTATGGGGCACTATCCATACCTATGACTTTCCAAGGCAGCTGTAAACACTGGATGATTTCTTATCAGCTGAGTACCCTAAAGTAATGTTTGACTCACATTGAAAGGCCAGTAAATATCAGCTACTATACTAAGTGTTGTGATTATCAGTTCATGAGTGGTCAAGTTTTCCACTTTTCATTTGAAGACTAGATCTTCAATATCTACTAACTATTAGTATTGTAGTATTGTGCTGTGCCTGAGAACTACTGGAGCTAATAAATATGAGTGACCTTAGAACACAAGCTTACATCATAAAAACATCCAGCAACCTTTCATTTGTTTGACCTTTTAATATTTTCTAAGTTAGAATGAGTTTGATTAATGCAACCTTGGAGTAATTTTTTTTAAAAGTTGCTCATAACTCCAGAATAGCAGTTCATCTTCCATGCTTTTCTCTTTCCATATGAATGAATTCTAAACATTGAAATCCAGTGCAAAGATTCTAAGTCACCTTTTCCTCTTTGTAGGCTGCTTACAAAGTCTTGTACATTATCAAAGTTTCCACATATGGGTGTAATAACTGAAGGGACAAGAAATTATCAATTCTTAAAACATTTAAAAGAAGATAATACTAAAGGATAGTGCCTAGTCTTATTGCATCTTGTTATGCTGTATTCGATTGATATCCCTGGGAGGCCTGCTGTTTTCTGAGGAAAACAGAGGAGCAGTGGATCTGGAGGAGAGGGGAGGTGGAAGGGAACTGGGAGGAGTGAAGGAAGGGGACACTGTGATCTGGATGTATTGTATCAGAGAAGAAAAAAGTAAAACAAACAAACAAACAAATAAAAACTCATATAGATAAGCTGCAATTCTCGATGTCACCAGCAGGTGCTGACAACCAGCACATGATATGTTTCAGTTTCAAATGTGGAAGTCTAGAAGCTTGGAATTCAGAAGGAAAACCAGTGTCATGCATAGTAAAATAGGTATATTTGACTTTGTGTGAAATAAATTGGCTTCCAACAAGCAAGGCCTATAGATATGCAAGCCTGACCTTAGAGGAGTACTGAAAACTTAGTACTACCTACCTACTAGTGCTCACTCAAAGCTTTTATATTTAGCAAAAGCTGGATGCTTCTGCAAGCTACACAGCTCATCACTTCTATCAGGAAGAATAAGGAAAATGGAAACTAACAGTAAATTTGCCTTACTTTCTTTCTTCCCTTCTTTTTTCTTTCTTTCTTTCTTTTTTCTTTCTTTCTTTCTTTCTTTCATTCCTTCCTTCTTTCTTTTTCTTTCTCTCTCTCTCTCTCTCTCTCTCTCTCTCTCTCTCTCTCTCTCTCTCTCCTCTCTCTCTCTCTTTTTTTTTTTGAGACAGGGTTTCACTATGAATCCTTGGCTGTCCTGGAAGTCACTCTGTAGACCAGGCAGGCCTCAAATTCACAGAGCTCTGCCTCCTGAATGCTGGGGTTAAAGGTGTGTGCCACCACCACCTAGCTTTAGCTTTTTCTTTTTTGGTACACACACATAACAATTATGTAGCTTATTCAGAAAAAATACAGCCTCTGTATTAAAGTGGATTTTTGTTGTTAAAGGTATATTAAAATACTAACACAAAGAAATATATGACAGAAGTATGGACATGATATTAAATGCACCTTGAGAGATGTAGAGGCAAAGACAGGTGCTAAGATACTCTCATTCTGTATCTGAGATAGTCTTTTTTCATTTAATATTGCTACAGAAAAGATGCAGTAGGATAGTGAATTATCCTTTAAAAAGACATGTTGGAATAGCATTTGTCCATTGTATTTGTACAAGTGTTGTTAACATTCTTTAATGGCACTTTTAATCATGTCATTATTACAACCTGAAAATACATTGTTGAAATCTAGATCCAATAATATGGCATAGACAGAACACACAAACTGGCATCTGTATGTTTTCTTGATTCTAGTTTTGTACAAAGCTAACTTAAGACGCCAGTGACTCACAAAACATATTGTTAAACATGTTCAGATTGCTAACAGACCATACTGTTATGCCTTTTAGATTCCAATAAACCATATGAAAATGCTAATTATTGAGTCTACATTAATTTGTATAAATTATGCAAATTGAGTAGCAATTAAGCACTACTGTGGTTGAGGTGGTTCCGTGCTATTTTTTAACTTAATGTTGGACTGACACAGACTCTGTTCACTAAAATAAATTGTTTCATTGTTGAATGTTTACAAAGCAATTGCTGATGGTAATTGGTTGTAGATGACACTATTGTGTAAGATTTATTTAACCATATGCACACAACCAAAATCCACACAGACAGTGAAAGAACAATCAGAGAATGGCTTTATGGTAGTACATTCAGAAAAAAAAATAGAGCTTCTTTCCATAAAAGTGAGCATTCTTTATGAAAGTTATAGAAAAGTATAAAACCAACAAATGATAAGTTGAAATTGCTTGGAGAGGTGTAGCTACAGAATAACTAAAACAACAGAATTTATTGACACCAAAGTATCTATTCACTCTTTGAAGCAAAATACTAGGAGGTAATTGCAATTTAGATACCTCTTCCATGTGTGCATGACAAATATAGCCCTATTTTGATCATACCAGTTGTGTGGCATATAAATATTCTTACTGAGAAGGGAGGAATTAGGGAAAGGAAAAGGGATAGGCATAGTGATTTGGGAGGGGAGAGAGGAGAGTATGAGGGAGAAGGAGGAATATGATGAGGGAGAGAGAGTGGGAAAGAAAGAATATTAATATTTGATGATGAAAGGAACATTGTCTTCATGCATTGTAAAATGTTAGGTAAATTAAGAAGTGCTAGTGTCTGATGAGCAGCTCAGTTTCCAGTGATGTTTCACAAAAGGATAAATATACAAACTCATCTCAGCACACTTCTCTAGATATCAGAAATGTACAGTCATACTCTATGAGAAGTAAATAGAACTCAAGTCCAATCAACTCTCTGTCAGAGGATGATGGGACTTTGCAGATGCAAAGGTGAAACACATTAACACAGGTATTATCAAAGGAGAATAAATCTTCCCTTTCACCAAAAATCATTGTGTATTAAAGTGTAAATTATGATTTGCTGGTGCAGTAACAGCTTTAGTGCAGAAACATGGCATCAAAGTGATGAATAGATTGTGTCAGCCTTTGGTAATTTATTTCATTTTAATCAGCAATGAATTTTGAAAATAAGATTCATAGTAAGTGATCTTCCTGAAAGTTTAACTCGGTAAAACAAACAAACAAACAAAATTGTTACTGTCTTAGTTTTTATTCCTGTGATAAGACACCATGACCAAAGCAACTTATAGAAAGAGTTTGATTTGGAGCTCATGATTCCAAAGAATTAGAGTCCATGACCATCACGGTGGGAAGCATGGCTGCAAGAGGATAGGCATACCATTAGAGCAGTAGCTGAAAGCTCCTATCTTGATCTACAATCAGGAAGCAGAGAGGCACAGTGGGGATGGCTGGGGATTGTAAGAGCCTTTTAAGACCTCAAAGCCTGCCCCCAGTAACACACATCCTACAACAAGGCAACAAACGTTACATAATCCTTCCCAAGCAGTTCCACTAGCTGGGGACCAAGCATTCAAACATATGAGCCTATGGGGGAGAGCATTCTCTTTCAAACCACCACAGTTTCAAAAATTTCACTATGGTCACATCTATACTATATTTCTAAAAAGAACTTTAGTACGACAAGTCTAGAAATTGTTTAGTTTTACTGGCTTCATAAATGTGAGTTCTATAATCACCAAACTGATTTTCATTAGAATTGGCTTCAAATATATCATTATTCTGAAAAATTTGAAGAATAAATCATTAGCTTCAGTATTTATTATTTAACATTTTAATAATTAATTGTAAATCGCCTGAAAGACTTTCTAGTTTAAATTTTATAAAAATACATCTCAGTATATGGTTTGGTTTTCTTTTGCAAATCACATTGAATTGTAATTCTTATCGTTACATTTGAGAATGCTGGCAATGGTCAAGAGAAAGCCTGACCTAGTCTGGTGATCAGATGGCCAAACACCCTAAGGGTCATGCTGGAACTCTCATCCAATAACTGATGGAAGTGGATGCAGAGATCCTTAGCCAGGCCCCAGGTGGAGCTCCAGGAGTCCAAGTGTCAAGAAAGAGGAGGGACTATAAGAGCGTGAATTGTTGAGACCAAGATTGGAAAAGCACAGGGACAAATAGCCAACTGAATGGAAACATATGAATTATGAACCAAAGGCTGTGGAGCCCCCAGCTGGATCAGGCCCTCTGGATACCTGAGACAATTGAATAGCTTGAACTGTTTGGGAGGCATCCAGGTTGTGGGACCAGGACCTGACCTTAGTGCATGAGCTGGCTGTTTGGAACCTTGGTCTTACACAGGGACACTTTGCTCAGCCTGGAAGGAGGGAACTGGAGCTGCCTGTACTGAATCCACCAGGTTGAAATGAATCCCCAGGGGAGTCTTGGCCCTGGAGGAGATGGGAATGGAGGGGAGGGGCTGGGGGGGGAAGGTGAGGGTGGGGACGGGACAGGGGAGGAGAGGGGAACCCATGGCTGATGTGTAAAATTAAAACACAAATATAATAAATAACAACAAAAAATAAAAATGTGGGAAAAAATAAAATATTCTATTTCCTTGGTCAATCCACGGAGGAAAAATGAGGTTTTAAAATGAAGTCTCTGCTTTCAAACTAATATATTAGATTAGTAGATTTGAAGCCCGAAAACTTAGTAGATTTGTTCTTTTAGATTTGAACCCCAAAGGCTTCAAATTCATTTCTCCTTCAATAATTTCAGAAAAAGTGTGAATCATGTATATCTCAGCCTTGTTTTCTCTCAGTTGGGATTATTGGGTGCAAGATTGGTCCAGCACAAGTCCCAGGCACTGATGATATATACCTAGGACCACATTTATGACTTAAGGCACTTTGTTCAAATTCTAACTAGAGGCATTTCTCTGTGAGTGTTGCAAAGATCAAATGATGTGCGTGTGTGAAACACCTTTGGAATCTGCAAAAGACATATAAATGGCCAGATTATGCCTAGTAAATAACACCCCTGACATAACATGCTGATTTCCTCAGTGTTTCTTTCAACTGGTGAGCTCTACAACCATGGCTATATCACTTGGTCTTTAGATCCCAGTTTCCAGCCTATGAAGATAACATTATCCAACTCATAAGATATAAATATTAAGTAATATTTGGAACATAAACAGCATTCAGTACAGCTAGTTGTTGCTATTGAAACACATTTTATTATTAAGGACAACATTAAAACACTGTTTTCCTCCATATTATTTCAAGTACTAAACATGCCTAACAAAGCTTTATCTTTCCTTGTATTTAGTATCTACCTACCAGAAGTCAAACTCTACAAATCTCTGTATATTTGTCTAGGCTATCCTAGATTCATCTCAATAATGGTTTTCTATAAATCATATTTCCAATCTTCTTGTGTGCTTGCTTAATAGACTTGAATGGCACTACCAATGACATCGTGTGCTGTTTAGCAGGGAAATGATAAAAAATATGGTTTTGTGTGGTCAAAGTGATTGATTTAGATAACAACTCTTCCCCTTACTCAACATGAAAAATGAATGTAGATATTTATTGGTTTTTTATTATAGAGCAAAAGAAATTTAAGTGGCTATGTTGAAGGTTTTGTCAAGAGAATAATCAATATTCTCATAGAAAAATTATCTAACACCAAGCTTTGGTTTATAATTTTACCTTGCTAGCTAAAGTTCAGCAGAAATTATTTCAAGAGCAAAGGAAACATCATTGAAGTGGCCTAATTAGTAGTTGTGAATATTAGGAATTGTAGTTTCTATATGTGAATATTGAATATCCATTGTGACATTTGCACTTTATTTCAATGAGATTAAGCCAATGGATTTTTACCTATCACCATGAAATCTAAGTCTACATCAAGCCTTAGTTTCTAAGGGCTGTTCCCCAGTCTGGTATAAAAAACTTATTATTAACGTCCTAGAATATTTGCCTTTTAATTAAGTAAATGTTTAATTAAATTTATATTTTGCTCAGAAAAGACAGGTTTGGGTAGCTAATACACTCACATGTTGAGCACCTATTGGGAAAGGGTATACATACTCCAGAAACTCTGTTTATTGTTATTTCAACAGAAATAATAGTGTATGTGTCTTGCTTACTAAATTATTTAAAAATACCTCCTAGCTGCCATTGAAGTATTCTCTAGAAGGGCTACAGATTAATAAATTTATATCCATTTGAAGATGAGGACTATTTTTACTAGCATATATTAATTGTCATAGCAAGTGTTTTATTACGGCATTTTCATATACATACATGTATTTTGATCATATTCAGCCTTGAAACTAAATTTTACAGTGCTGTCCATAATTATTCAGTGTATCCTAGATGTATGAAAGTGACTCTGGATGTAGAATGAGGGATAATGTCACAGATCCTGACATTTCCGATGTGTCTGACCTTTAGCAGTGTGCCAAATAAAGATTATAGATCTAACATCTCCCTAGTGCTCATATGTTCTTTCTGTCACCTCTTCAACCACACATATTTGTGTGCATTATCAAATTTTCAAGTTTATAATACTAACATGTTAATTTTGCCTTAGACCAAGATTACCCTGAAAGTTTGCCAGCCAAATCTGATGAGAATTTGTGCTGAACATTTTTTGTCTTCCTGGCATTGTGCCTGATTCTGCTGCAATCAGTAACAGTGGAACATCAGATTCCTAGTTTCCTAACAAATACATGGCTATACTGCAGGGTTGCAGTTAGCCAGAGTCCATTCTGCTGTTATTACACCACACTTAAAGCAGTGAGGTCAAAGGGTATCTTAAGAGGTTTGGCCTCAATTTGAGTATGGGCAAGAATTGTTATGTATTCTTGTGAAAAAATAGACTGTGACTCAAAGATCTGTCAAAGCACTGTCTGGATGTATCTTATAGTCAAAGTAAACCCTATTGGTATACTCACCTGACTTGATTTCTCAAGAATGGCATTCAAAAAGACAATAACCCTTTGGACCAAATAGCAATCATTTCTTACATTCTTACTAGGTTCGGGGTTTTGTGCTAAGTACTTTACCTGTCTTATCTCATTTAGTTTTTACAACAGCTCTAAGTGAAGACAATCCCCATTTTACCTAGACAAGAATCAAGGCCAGAGGAGATTACACAAGCCACATGGATAAATAAGTGACAGACTCCAGATCTAAACCTGGTGTTGTAGTGTTCAAAGCTCCTTGACTTCTCTTTTATCTGAACTCTGTCCACTTAATAGGGACTCAATCTATCTACATTAAATTTATATTCAAATTTTTTGTATTCTGTTAATCATGTTCCTTGTGGTTCTTCCATGACTTGTACTCTGCTTACCAGTATATTTTAAGTTATCCAATAAGCATGTGGTAGACTACAGAGTAGTAATTTTCGGTTGCCTTTTGGGCAACCTTTAAACTCAAGATGTCTCAAGAGCTTACAAGAGGATGAAACAATGTGACCTTAGTACACACTTATTATCTACCTTGTGCTTCCATGTCGATTTTCTCTTTTAAGTTTTAAATGTTCTGAAGATAGAATTATTCTCCTTATTTTTATATATGATATTTTTGTGACATTTACTGACCTGCTCAATATCACACAGCTTAAGAGAAACTTGAGGTGTGAAGTATCTCAAAACTGTGCTTGAAGTATCCCGAAATTGTGCTTCCATGATTCATCAGCTGCCACACAAGGTGACTAATATTCACTACAAAGGCAATTCATAATTGCTGGTGTAGATTATGTGTTGAGTACATGGGAGTTGTTTATTATATATTTTGTTGTTTTAAACATAATAAGAAATGGAAACAATAAAAATACATATAATTTAATCCTATATCTGTCTTTACCATGTAGTGTTCTCTTTTCCCCTTCTCAAACTTCTCTAAAATTGAAATATCCCCTTGCATAGGCCACAGTTTGGACACAGGCCTTTTTCTGGTTAATATACTTCTCCCTTGCCCTCACACTTTTAAAGAATATTGCCTTTACTTTGCATTAAGGATAAATACAATATATAATTTTGAAAGTAATGGTATTGGAGTGTGTCTGTGTCCTTGGTTTAGAAAGACATGATATCATTTGTTTGGTATAAAGCATTGTTTCTGTTATGCTAGCCTTAAATATCAGCTTGTTTTAATTATGAATAACCATAATGAAACTGCAGAAAATATGTGCTCTTTTCTTAAGCTGAGGTTACTCAGGAGAAAGGCAAAGGGGCTTCTGTATTACATTTGTTAATAAAGAGAGATGTTAACTATAAACAGTATTTCAAGATGAGAAGGAAAATGAAATACCCAAACCCTTTCCAGGTCCAGCTGCTTCATATTTACATTGCCAGAAGGAGAGATTAGGAAGCACTGCAAGCACACAATACCTTCTGCATTCTCAAATTGTTATCTGGAATGATCTGTGTGCCAAGGGAGAAAAGATAACAACATCAGCAGAAACAAAGACCAGTTAAAGATTGACCTTTTTTTGTCATCGTCTCTGAATCTAAATATAGAGTCCCATTAAAGTCCATTATAATGTAGTAGTAAAATATAGCAAAGAAAAGCAACACTGATGGAGTGTCAGGTGCTGAGTTTCTACTCCCCACACCAGAGAGTATTCTTTAGCATCATCCCTGTCAGCCCAGCTTCCTCATGAGCAAACACCCCTTCCTGGGAGTAAATGAACCATATTTTGTAGCTGCTGTCCCAGTTGATTCCAGGCCCTTGGGGTCCTATTAACTTAGGTATTGCTTTGGGACACTTACTGTTTTTTTAGTGTCCCCCAAATGAATGGATATAGAAGCTAATAGAGCCAAACTTCCAGGAGTAGCTTTTGCTCAGGGAAAATGCAAAATGAAGGCAATGAGATTGCTTATGAAACTCCTGAATACTGTTACACCTACTGCAGAGTTGGGACTCAACTCTATTTGGTAGCTTTGATTAATATAAATCATTGATATCCTTGACAAAAACTAAACTGCCCTCTGAAAGCTGGTTTTCCCTTTCCTCAGCCAAGATGGGAGAGAAAAAAATAACTGTATAAAAATTTAAGATCTATTTTTTCCCTTTTTTAAATTTATACATCAGCCATGGGTTCCCCTGTCCTCCCCCCTCCCTCTCCCGCCTCCACTTTCCCCCAGCCCCTCCCCTCCATTCCCATGTCCTCCAGGGTCAAGACTCCCTCCCCTGGGGATTCATTTAAACCTGGTGGATTCAGTACAGGCAGGTCCTGTCACCTCCTTCCAGACTGAGCATGTGTCCCTGTGTAGGCCCAAGGTTCCAAACAGCCAGCTCATGCACTAAGGACAGGTCCTGGTCCCACTGCCTGGGTGCCTCCAAAACAGATCAAGCTATTCAATTGACTCACTTATCCAGAGGGCCTGATCCAGCTGGGGGCTCCACAGCCTTTGCTTCATAATTCATGTGCTTCCAGTCGATTGGCTATTTGTCCCTGTGCCTCTCCAATCTTTGTCTCAACAATTCATGCCCTTACAGTCCCTCCTCTTTCTTGACACTTGACACCTGGAGCTCCACCTGGGGCCTGGCTGAGGATCTCTGCATCTACTTCCATCAGTTATTGGATGAGAGTTCCAGCATGACTGTTAGGGTGTTTGGCCATCTGATCACCAGACTAGGTCAGATCAGGCTTTCTCTCGACCATTGCCAGAGTCTACAGAGGATGTATCATTGTAGATTTCTGGGGACCTCTCCAGCACTCTGCCTACTCCTGTTCTCATGTGGTCATCATTTATTATGGTCTGTTTTTCCTTGTTCTCCCTTTCTGTTCTTGATCAGCTATGATGGATGCTTTAGAAAAGGAAAAAAGAAAAAAGAAACAGCTCAGTTATTCAAATAGCTTGATTTTATGAAGTGACATTTTAGATTATGATATGACATTGCAGATTTGACATGATTGTGCTAATTGTGAGAAAATATGTTACTTTGATCAAAGTAAAATGAAGGCAATAAAAAGACATTGTGGTTCAACTTGTAATAAAGAACAGCTCATCCTTGCAGCTTTTTGAGTATTGTCATAGTTATCTGTTCAATAAAGATTTATAGTACAGTTACCATTTCACTGCCAAAAGCCTGTTGTGTGCTTATTGTTAAAAAGAATGTAACATATAAGCATTCAGATGGGCTGTCATCTAATTCTGATTCCTCCTGCTGACTGGCATGAGACATGGCACTAGATTGTATTTAACTGGTTTTATTGTGACGTGACTATGATGGATGTGACAAGAGCCTCTATTATTCGCTAGGGAGTGTGGCCATTAATGAAGCCATTATCCGAGCTAAAGCAAGTGAAGAAAATAGAGAAATTACCATTATTCTGAAGCCATTAAGTTGTAATCCACTACTTTCTTTCCTTACTCAAAAAGGCATCTTATTTTTAAGGCCTCCCTGACTGTCCTTTAAAGATTCATTAATTCATTAATTTTGCAAGGAGATTAAGGTAGATGGCACAGCTAAAATTTTAGTCAGTCCAGAATAGCATATTATTAACATTATGAAGGTGCCTGTGCTCGTTGATGAACCAAATAAGGTTGCTTTTAAACAAACAACATTACAGCAAGTAACATGCTGCTCTATGCTTAAGAAAAGGAATACTATAGAGTTCACAAAGCTTCTTCATACTCCTCAGTGAACACACAGGCCAGACACCGTGCACTCCTATTTTACAGATAAGTGAACTGAAGCTTCCTGAGGCTAGAATATGTGTGGAAATAGATTTCTCATTTTGAAGCACACTGAAACATTGTATCATAAATGGTGTTTGTTCCATCTATGGGCTTTACTGTAAAAGTGAAGCTGACTTCTGGTTAGCATCGTTCTTTTGGAAATGCATGAGTTGTATTGTATTTTGAACAAAATCTGTGCAAATGCTGTTTAACTGCTTAGTCATTGCTACTCAGTGCTTTGCCTGTTTTGTTAAACAATGAGTGTGTGCTTTGTTGGGTACAGTGTGCTTTTTCTGCATTGATTCTGACAAAACATAAGAAATACTATCAGTGAGAACCATGTATATTGCATAAAGCTCCAGGAAGTATGCTCTGTGGGTGGCTTTAGTCTACCCCAAAAGTGTTTAGCTTTTTAGGTTGAGTGAAGACTACTTCTTGGTCAAGCAAAACATTCTTAAAGATAGAGGATTTGGATTTGGTCTTCAAACATGTAGAAATCCAATGTTCCAAGTAATTATCTCTTTTAGAAGGACAGTAAGGCCAATGCCATCTTTCACTTTTTATGTACTAAGGGAAATTTGCACCTCTCAGAGCCAGTACCTGACCTGACATCACTAGCCATAGCTTATCCCTAAATGGATGCATACTCAAAACCCTGTGTGTAGGTATCTTACCTATTTAATGGTCCAAATAGACAGAGACTATAAGTTTTCATCCTCTACACCAGGGTGTTGCTTTGTAGATATTTTGGAGCAAGCAGAGGATAGGCTGACTTCTGGCCAGGCTATTGACTTAGCATCCAACCAAGTATGCATGTGCTTATAGGCTTGAAAGGCTATCAAATAAAGACAGTCACAGGACAGAAGCAAATAGGTTAGGAGCAGAAAAAGACTATTTCTCATCATATTTTCCTGTGAACTAGGTGGGCTAAATCCCAGCACAAAGTAGAAACAAAAGGTCATTTGTTCACATAGTAGATGACAGGAAAGGATCACTTGCTAAGAGTTTTTCTTTTTAACAGTTAATGATATCTTTGGACATTTTGGCATCACAAGCAAATCCACACATGCAAAAATTGGAAATTTGTCTTCCCGGTCACAGGTGGGATAGGAATCAGATGGCCTTGTCATTTCTTCATGAGGTTAACAAGATCTTCCTGAGGTCTTTTGGTACTCTAGAAGGCCGAGTGAAGTATGGGAATGGGGTCCCCTAAATTGTAGAACTTAGCACTAAAGTGGAATCCATAGATCAGCAGCATACATGTCACTTCACATAATATGTGAGGAATGCCTAATTTGAGGTCGTAGCACAGGCCACATGATTCTCAGTCTGGATAATGTGAAGATACATAGGAACTGCATGTATGGCTGAGAGTGAAGAAGTCAGGCTATTGATTGTGTACTGTTGTAAGAGTCTCCATAGTTACTGCAATATTAATCTCATATTGGATGAGTAAAGATTATGTTCTTCAGCCTTACTTTTACAAAGGAAAAGGGGAGCTGAACTTGATTAAGCTTCTACCTACCCCGTGCCAATCCCTGAATGCACTTGCTTATATGTGTTTGCTTACCTTCCACAGCCATTCTATGAACCAAGTGTTATTTTCCTCATCTTTCAGATAAGGAAATTAAGGTTGAAAGACACACAGTAGGATATACAGGTAACAGGGTAATTGTCAAAGCTGAGGTCTAACTCTCAAGTGTGAGATTTCAAATTCTTCTGATGGCATAATGTAGGAGACAGGTCTAGAATATTTGGAGCTGCCTATATCTTCAAGATATAGAATTATTTCATTAATGCCATTTAGTAACAAGAATTGCTACTTAGTGATATTGTGAAAAATAATGCTAAGTTATAAAGATATTTTGAGATGTTTCATTGAATGTTCATTATCTGCATGGCTTACTTTTGTCTTTTTATTAATAGGGTTAAAGTGAGTGAACAAGTCCTTTGCTTTTACCATGTCCTTTATTTCATGAAGACAGAAGTCTTTTAAGACACGGTAACTAATTACCTCCCTTTGTTATCTCTTGAAAAGATAGAAAACATGGCAAACATTAACCCAGTTTAAGCTGGTAATTTGCTGCAGTTGGAGGTGAGATGGTAACTTTTCAACTGGGAATAAATGTTCACTAACTGTGGAAATGAACATAGAATAGAAACAAAGTGAAAATAAAGAAGTCTTCAAGGCCAAATATCTGCATGAGGGGTTGTATTCTATTTCATGGGCTGCCCAAATTATTACATAATCACATTTTCCTTGAACCATTAATTAGAAATGGAATTCCCTAAAATTAAATAATTTGTCAATTTGCTATTTGAATTACTTCAATAACTTCCTCCATGTATACTCACAGCTTTCATAAAGGTGTCCAAGTTGGTAATGATTTATTTCCTTAAGTAAGTGAGAAAACACATGAGTTTATCGATTTCCCTCTTTCCTTTCCTCTCTCTCTGTCTCTGTCTCTCTCCCTCTCTCTCTCTCTCCTGCCCTCCTTCCCCTTCTTTGTGTGTATGTATGTGTGTGTGTGTGTGTGTGTGTGTGTGTGTGTGTGTGTATGCATGTGCATGTTGTATTCCCATTCTCATTCAATTCAAAGAATTTTTATTTCTTTCTTGGTTTCCTTTCTCAATGAGTTTTTAAATCTCCATGAGTTTGTGTGTTTACTATAGATTTGATTGCTGTCAATCAAACTCATAGAGATCCACGTGCCTCTGCCTCCCTAGTGTTGGGATTAAAGGTGTGTGCCACCACTGCCTGGTTCAATTTTAAGTTTTAATAGATTGTTGTCAGATAGTATACACAGAGTTACTTCAATTTTCTGAACTTGTTAAAATTGGATTTATGTCCCAGGATGTGATCTATTTTAAAGAAGCTCTATGAGCTGCATAGAATGTATATTCTTCAGTGTTTGGGTAGAATGTACTATAGATATCCGTTAAGTCCATCTGATGTATAGTGTCATTTAGTTGATATTTGTCTGTTCAGTTTTTGTTCAGATGACCTGCATATTAGAGGAAGTTTAAATCACCTAGTATTAATGATTTGATGTTAATCTGTGTCTTTCATTTTAGTAGTGTACTTTATGAAATTATGTGTACCAGAGTTTGGTTTGTAAGTGTTTAGGATACTAATACCTTTTTTGTTAACTGTGCCCTTGAATAGAATTAAGGGAATGCCATTAAACTCTTGAGATTCGTTTTAGTTTAAAATCTATTTTGTCGGATATTAGTATAGTGATGCCTGTGTGATTCCTAGTCTCATTTGAATGGAGTACTTTTGTCCATCTCTTAACTCCAAGGTGGTGCCTATCTTTAAAGCAAAGATGAATTTCTTGTAGACAACAGACAGATGCATTTTGTTCCTTGCTCCATTTAGCTAGTCTATATCATTGCATTGGCGAGTTGAGGCTATTGGTGCTTAAAGTTATTATTGAAATGTGTGTATTGATTGCATTTATTGTATTATTGATTTCTGATGTTGTTTGTGTTCTCAGTAATACTTTTTATTTCAGTAATTATAAGTTAATTTGTTTTCTTTCTACATAAGCTTGGCTATTCTTATTCCTCTCTTCCACCTGAAATTTTGTTTCTATATTTTCTCTAGATTTGGTCTGTTAGATAAACATTTTAAAGCTGTTTATAATGTGGAAAATTTTTCATTCTACTTCAATTATGGCAGATAATTTTGCTGGGTACAGCAGTCTATGTTCATAGTAGCAGTCTTTAAGTAGAAATTAAAAGGAATTATTTCAGGTTCTTCTAGATTCAAAAGTTTCCATTGAGAAATCAAAATTTAATCTATTAGTGTTCTTTTATATATAAGATGCCTTTTTTTTTCTTGTAGCTTTCCATACATTTTATTTGATCTGCATGTTTAGTGTTTTAACTATGGTATGCCATGGTGATTTTCCTTTCTGTTCTTATCTATTTGGTGTTCTATGTGCTTCTTATATGTGTGTGGGTATGCTCTTCCTTAGTTTGGGGAAGTTTTCCTCGATGATTATGTTAAGATTTGTTCTTGGTCATTAAATTGGGATTCATCTTCCTCACATATTCCTATTATTTGATGGTTTTGTTTTCTTATGGTGTCTCATATCTCCTGTGTACTCCTTCCCTGTGCTTTTTTTATTTTTCATATTCATTGCTTGTTTGGGACAGCTGTTTTACTTATCTTTGAGTCCTAATATCCTGCCCTCTGCTTGATTCATTTGCAAGGCTTTTCCTGGAGTTTTCTAGTTGGGTTATTGACTTTTTAAATCACATTTTCATTTCAGCTTGAGTTTTTTTTTTTCAGTTTTCATATCACTTCATTGAATTCAATTTTCAAATTCTGGAATGTCTGCTTCATTTCCATCAGCCTTATGTTTCAGTTTTCTTGGGCATCTTTCAGGCATTTGTTCTCAATTACATTATCTTTTAGTTCATTGAACTGTTTCTTCATGTCTTGTTTAAATTTCTTTATTTGTTGATGGAGTTTATAATTATTCTTTTAAATTCTGTGTCCTGTGGTTAATTTAAGTAATTCATATCAGAAAATATTTTTTATAAGACTGGCAAAATTGGTGGTGGGATACTTGATTTTTCATATTCTTTGTATTTCTGCAATAAGACCTGGACGTGTAGACTTATATTAGGTTGGTATCTGATATGTACACAGCAGGCTGGGACAGAGCACAATATGTGCAAGCCAATTTGAACCTAAGGATTGGATGTGGCTTAGGTGGAATAAAGCCAGATGGATTTGGTGTCTAGGCTGGCATGTAGGCATGTTGCACACGTACTGATCCAATCCTGAAATTTTGGGGGGTAGATCTAGGAATAATGGATGCTTCATGAAGGAGAGGATCAAATAGACTCACCTGGGTAGACCCCAGCTTAAGATGTTAAGGACATGGCTTAGTGAAGATGCTGGATGTGGCATGTGAGTAGGTCCATAGGTTGTGGACAGGCAACAGGGTCCTTACCTATGCCTGGAAGTTGGGGTTGGCATAAGCAGTAGTGGACAGACTAGGTCCACTAGATAAAGTAGATAAAGGTATTGGGGAGGTTTTATGGAGGGAAATATCAGGTGGAACAAGACCTTGGCATAAGATGTTCTAATTGTGGATATTTTTAATATTTGTTAGAATATGATTTTGTGACATTGGTAAATTGTCACACAAAAGATTTATTTTTAAAAATATCAATTTTTCTAACTTTATTTATTTGTTCTCTCTCTCTTCTCCCCTCTCTACTGTGTGTAGGTCAGAGGACAACTTGTGAAAGTTGATTCTCTCCTTCTACCATGTGAGTGCTGGAGATAAAATTCAGTACATTAGTCTTGGTAATTAGCACCTATATCTACTGAACCATCTCTCTAGCCCTTCAATGACTCTATCTAATAAATTGTGTTTACAGAAATTCACTTAGTGACAGAAGAGTAAGAGCAATAATAGCAATAATATATAGCGCTGATGATTATACTCCTATAATAAAAGGTGACATCAGTATCACCAAGAACCATTAATAATCCTAAATATTGTCAGATACAACAAACTGATTTTGATGAGAACATGCAAACCTTGCTAAATCTTTTTTTACCCTTATACATTTTTAATTTTTCATTGGCTCCCATATAAAAAAAAAATTAAAGAAACAGAATTGCTAGGCGAGTCAGCAGTCCCCATCATTTGTAACAGTGGATTTGGGGACAGATTTTCACCTGCCCTCTCAACTACATGTCTGTTTTTACTATGTACTAAGAACATAAATGTACCTCAAGATGAGTTTCTTAATATAAAGTTAAGTATGTTTCTGGATACACATTACAGTGGTGATGACAACAAACAGGAAAAAATCAAGAACCAAGAACTCAGTCTTGGCAGGATTGATGGCTTAGCAATCAAGAACAATGGTTGACCCTTTTGCTCCATTAATCCCTCCTCCCTCTCTTCAAATAGACTCCAGGAGCTCCACCCAATTTTTAGCTGTGACTTTCTGCATCTGCTGGCATCTGTCACTCGATGAAGTTTCTATGATGACAATTAGGGTATTTACCAATCTGAGTACATGGATAGGCCAGATCAGGCATGCTCTCCACTGTTGCTAAGAGTCTTACCTGAGGTCATCCTTGTGGGTTCCTGGTAATTTTCCTAGTACCAAGTTTCTCCCTGACCCCATAATGACTCCCTCTATCAAGGTATCTCTTTCCTTGCTTTCCCTCTCTGTTCCTGCCCCAATTGGACCATCCCATTCCATCATGTTCTATTGCCACCCCCCCTTAATTCCCCCAATCCTGCACTCCCAATTTACTCAGGAGATCTTATCTATTTCCCTTCCTAGGGGTACCCATGAATGTCTCTCTTAGGGTCCTCCTTGGTACCTAGCTTCTCTGTGGTTGTGGATTATAGTCTGGTTATCCTTTGCTTTGCGTCTAATATCCACTTATGAATGAGTACATACTATAATTGTCTTTCTGGGTCTGGATTACCTCACTCAGGATGATATTTTCTATTTCTATCCATTGGCTTGCAAATTACATGATGTCATTTTTTTTACAGCTGAGTAATACTCCATTGTGTAAATGTACTAATTTTCTTTATCCATTCTTTGGTTGAGGGGCATCTAGGTTGTTTCCAGGTTCTTGCTATTATGAATAATGCTGCTATGAACATAGCTGAGCAAATATCCTTGTGGTATGAATGTACATCCTTTCAATATATGCTGAATAGTGGCATCATTGGGTATGAGGTAAATTGATTCCCAATAGATCATGATGGGGAAACCTACAAAGACAGCTGACCCAAGCTAGTGGAAGCTCACAGACTCTGGACTGACAGCTTGGGAACCTGAATGGGACAAACCTAGGCCCTCTGAATGTGAGTGACAGTTGTGTGGCTTGGGCAGTTTGTGGGGCCACTGGTAGTGGGACCAGGATTTATCCCTAGTGCATGAACTGACTTTTGGAGCCCATTTCCTATGGAGGGACACCTTTCTCAGCCTTGATGCAGGGGAGAGGAGCTTAGTCCTGCCTCAACTTGATATGCCAAACTTTGTTGACTCCCCATGGGAGGTCTTATCTTCTGAGGAGTGGATGGGGATTCCTTGGGGGAGAGAATGAGAGTTGGGCAGAAGGTGGAGAGGGGGGGAGAACTGTGGTTAGTATGTAAAGTGAAAAAAATCCTTTTAAATAAATAAAAATTAAAAAAAAGAACATTGGCTATTCTTCCATAGGACCTGTGTTTAATTTCCAGCCCCTACATGATGCCAAACAACTATCTGTATCTCCAGTTACAAAGAAGCCAATGTCCTCTTCTGGCCTCTTCTGGCAGTACACATATGACATTCATATACATATATGCAGGTGATGTACTCATACACATAAAATATGAGTACATAAATCCTTTTAAAAACAATAATTTTTATAGAATTTATTGTTCAATAATGACAACTCTAGCTTTTAGGTTACTGGCCCTTGTTTTTTGTATCATTTTCCATTAATATAAACATAAATCACTTCCTCTTTCTTCAAGCGAGAGAATCCCATGGATGGGTGAATGTCTACTGTAATCACACATAGTCGCATAACCAATGATAGGCTAAGTCTTGAGACTTGTACTTCACTTTTCCTTCACTGCAGGCCAGGTACATTGAACATTTTAGTTGGAACTGTGTTTAGGTGTTTGAAACTGCTTTTTTTTTCTGTAGTCATATGTTGTCATCTTAACCTTAATTTGTTCATGTTTGTTTAAATGATACCAGACATTCATTTATTTAACAGTTACTAACATGTTGACCTTGCTTTCCAAGAATCAAAGACTTGTCAGGGGAATAGTGAATGCCTCCAAAAAGCAAATAATAATTAATAATAATAATAATAATGTTTAATTAAGCCTTATGAAGCCTGACAAGATGACTTAGCAGTAAGTACTTTCTGCATAATTGCAGTGACCTGAGTTTGATCCAGAGAATGCATGATGGAAGGAGAAAAACTGACACTAAAATTTTGTCCTATGACCACACATACATGGTATTTGCCTATCTCCCACATCATCTGTAAGTACACACAAAATCATAAGAAATGAATAAATGAATTGTTTTTAAGTATTTGGAGAGCTATGGAAAGAATGTGACAACACAAGACAATGGATGGAGTACTCACTCCCTTCTGGCAGTGATATAGTAAGAGTGGCATTATTGTTGATTTTGTACATGAAGACATGGGTAATGACAGTCTGGTGAAGACATAGATAAAAAAAATGCCAAGAAACAATGTGTGGATCATTTAAGGACAAGGAGGAGGCTACTGACTAGCTGAAAATAAAGGGGATTGACTTCCTTTAGGAAGGAAGCAGTAGGAAGTAACAGCATGAGATAACACTGTGGCCATATTGCTGGCTACTTTGGTTCTTCAACATGGGATGACAAGTGTGTTTTACACATAGTGTGAGGTCTTGAAACTAACTATGGCTTTGCATTCCTAGTTCTAGGTGTCTCTAGTTAGAACAGTTGAGGCTAAGAAGTACAGTTAGGAGGCAAGCTTAAGCAGTGTTTTGGTTTTAGCAATGGCCTATACTTGTAAGTGCAGACATTTGGAATACCTTTTTGCTTTCAGACTGAGCAAATTCTCCTCAGTGGATATTTTCATTTGAATTTATATTAGTGTAACACAGTAGCAATGCAAATTACTGAGTTTACAAATGTTCTTATATGCCACAAATATCTTTTAAAATGTCTAAAGTAGGGAATCTATATTTGTTTAGGATTCATCTTGGGAATCTATCCTAATTGATTGGCTGCCAAACTCTAGTATGCCTAAGTCTCACTATTGATAGTTTTCAATTCCATAGGGAAGAAGGAAATGATTGGATTTTCACCTTAAGGTAAGGCTATGAATATATTAAGTGCAAACAATAAAAGACATAAGGTGTTTATAGTCTTAGTCTGTCCCAAGGTCCATTACAATTCAGAATATTGTAAGATATCTGACTTTAGTCAAATGTAAGCAATGAAAAAGTCCTTCTTGGACCCTTGTATTTGAGCTGGAAGTATTGTCCTTAGTCCTGTTCCTACTTGTCTGCCTACAGATGTACTGAGGAAAGGTTTACATCTCCTTTTGTTCCTATTTCTGTTATTCTCCACTGTTCTAAATACCAAGCTCTTGTAACCCCAGACACTTCCTGCTGACTCAGAGGAAGCTGTATGCTAAGCAGAATATTGCAGCATTATATTGCCAGTTTGGCTCAGCCATCTCCCTACCACAAGCCAGTTGTGGTTTCCTAAAATACTTTCATTAAGTTTTGTGCTGGATTCATGTCACACTTTTTGCCAGTTCCTGCTCTCACCATCTGTAGCCACTGAATCAGGCTGACAAAACTACTGGACTCTCACTAAGAGCTTTCTAATACTTTGCCATGCAGAGCTCTCTTTTTCTGCATATTGGAGTTTTCTGCAGTAGTAATAGTCACTCACACCTAAGCATATAGCCAAATAAGCAACAGTTTCCCATTTGGAGTCTAATATCTGTTCTAGTCTTCCAGGATAGTCATTTCATCAGATAGGAACAATTTTAATAGTTTGGATGAATTCTAACAAGTTGACTCATATAATTAAGAGGATAAAATTTGATATTTTTACATAATTATGCCATAATATATACTAGCTAAATACAACTGTTGTTATTTGCAAAGATGTCACATTACAGTGCATTGGTATTAATGCTTTGGTCTTTATGATTTTTTGTTTTGGAGGTCATCTGATTTATTTCATTATAGTGATTAGCCTAAAATGGAAATTTAGTTTCCAATGGTATCCTGAAAAACTATTTTCACAAATATGATAATAGAGTTAAGTCAGTTATTTCTATATCAATTCCCTTATCTGAGGTTATCAGAGCCTCAACAAATACTTGTCAAATAAAAGAATTCACTTGTATTGGAAATGCATTAATTGAATAACAGGTGAAATCTAAACACATAATTATTGAGTAGATATATAGGTGAGGAAATGGACATTGGAGGCACTAGAAAATTGTCTGTTAGAGGTCAGCTAATTTTCTCACATTCTAGAGGAAATCTGTTTCATCTCATCCAGTTTATAGAGTTCCCCCAGGTACATATCACTCCCTTTATATTTAAGAGAAATTATTAATTTTTAGCTGACTCCACTGTTCTGGCTGAATAATCACATTCCTACATTCATCTCTTAGAGCATCTAAAAGTCTACATTGTGCTCTGATCCTGGAGTGCATCATAATCCTCTCTCTGCTACAGAGTCCAGGCCTAGATATGCCAAAGTGAGATTTAAAGAGGGATTAGTGAGCATTTTGTTGCAAAACCTGGATGATGGCAATTGCAGGCTTCATTAGTGGATAAAGAAAACTTTAAGGGAATATGGGCTTGGTTAGATTTGTGGTAAGATGTTTTTGCACTGTCCTTCTCCAGTTGCTAGTTCAAGAACTCATCTATAATTTGACACCATAAAAAAAAAAAGAGGATGCCTCCTTGCTGATCCCTTCCACACCTGGTTATTGAATACAATACACCTAATAGTTTATTATACATTTTCAAATAGCTTACTCTAAGAACTGGAGAACTATTTCACCAACTATACAATTCTGGTCCTCAAAGATTGTTCTTTAGCTGGGAAATATTGATTTGCTACTGTTTAGGCCCCAACGGAGTGCTTCTTATCTCTATGACTGCATATTGGTTAAAATGAGAGTTGACAGAATTCAGATTTAGTTAACTGAAGTATGTCATGGTTGTTAAATGTTAAAGAGCAAGAATAAATGGGATATTAACCCAGAAAATTTTGTGAAAAGAAGCCATTTCTGAAATCAAGACCTTTGTAGTGTAGGTTTGCAGATGATAATTGTTAAATGACTAAGTCTCTTTGTGAAGGAAGGAAATGTGTTTTCACATATTTTATATAGGTTACAACATAAAGCAAGCCTGAAATAGAAAACCATTCAAACATTAAACATTAAGGGAAGAATTTGTATCAAATTTGCTAGTCTGATTTTTTTTATTCTTTATACTTCACTGGGATTCTTACTTTTGTCTTACAATGATCTTTTGTTATTTTATGTATACTCATATAATACAAACAGCAAAAAAGTACACAAAAGTAAGCCTAATATGACTGACACTGTGTAAACTAAAAATAATATAAACATGTATGTGCATGCTGAAAAATAGAAGGAAATGCACCAATGTATACTATTTATGATTGTTATTAATACATAATCAGTTATAGACTTTTAGTTTTTGTTCCTCTATATTTTCACAGTTTCCTTTAAAGACTGTATACATATGAACTAGGATTTTTCAATCTTGGCATTACTGACATTTGGGGCAGTGTAATTCTGTAGTGAGGGGTAGTACTTTGCATCATGGCCTCTAGCCACTTGATGTAATTAACACTTGTTACCCCAGTGTTATGATAAGCAAGAATGTCTATTGGTGAAATTATTAAGGCCACTCCACATAGTTAAAAGGGAGGTTTATTTTGTGGGGTAACTTACAAATGAAGGGATAGGTTGCAGGGTCTGGGAAAGGTATGGCACAGTCCGGCGTTGTTCTCTGGAGAACTCTGCTTGGTCTACCTCCAGCGTCCAGGGTCCCGGAACCAAGAGAGGTCTCTCCTCTTGATCCTGGGTCTTCAGAGTCCTCCCTCAGCCCCGCCTTGTGGGCGTGACCACTACAGAAGCCTCAATGGGAGGTTGGAACTTCCAGGCCAAAGCTGGGATGGCTACCCACTGCAAATGTCTTTAAGCATTGCCAAATGCCAGCATTATGGAGGTTTAGAGCAAATTTAGCTCCCAATGAAAAACACTTAAATACATTGACCCAGTATTACTTCCTATGTGTGTGCATGTGTGGTACATATGTGTACATGTCTGTATTGGAGCATGTGATTATGCAGGTGTATATCCACAAGTGTATATAAGTATGTGGAGACCCAGAGGACAACTTCAGGTATTGTTCCTCAGGAGTTGTTCATCTTTTCTTGTGTGAGACAGGGATTCTCACTGGCCTGGGAATTGTTCAATAGGTTAGGCTGGCTAGCTAGTGAGCCCAGGGATCTTTCTGACTCATTCTTCCTAACACAGCAGGAAGTACATATGTGGCCTTTGGAGTCTGAGCTCAAGTCTCCTTTCTTGGGGTTTTCTGGAATTCTTCTGGAAAGAAATAATTGATAAGACATCAATTACTTCTATATTAGAAAAACTGAGAATATAAAGGATTTCTTGTAGATTCTGGTACACACTTATGTGTATGTTTGATAATGAGAAATTATTAGCATCTTATAAATTAGTTTTAGGTATACAGACCTTCTTCTCTACTATAAACTCACTTTTGGGTTTTGAGAGGAACAGAGAACAAAACAAAGATCAAACGGAAGTTGAGGTGTACCCTGCCTGTAATCTTTGTAATTAGGACTCTGATTTCTGTTCTAAAGACTGACTATACAGCAGAGGTGCTGTCAAGAAGGCCTCTTCTCTATTAGAAGATCTCGGTGTAATGAAGGGTTAAGTTAGCAGGAGAGTACTAGTCCTTCACTGGCTCCAGAGAGTCAGCTTCTAGGCCCTTGGAATATTTTTGTCTGATAAGAGTATCTTTGTATACCTGAGACCTTGGGCCACTGCAGATAATTTATGCTAACAATGCAGGCTATGGTAGAGGCCTTGAGTCACTCACTATCTCTGACGGCTAGAGCAGCTGGAGACTGAGTAACTAAGGTCAAGCATTTGAGTGCGTCATACTTACTGACTGACTCCAAATAAATGCTGTGTACTGAACTCAAGAGATTGTTCCTGCTATCCTTCTTGAGTAACCCATGTCTTGGAAGACCAAGGTGATGTTGGAGCCCAAGGACATGAGTAGGAACAAATTTCCCTGCAGACAGAGGGTTCAGTGTGCCTCGGGAGATTCCTGGCCAGAATCTTCTACCCTTAGAGTTCCACCTGTAGCTGCATTTGACAGTGTGACTTTTGCCAGGTAAGCAGAACAGGGATGTAACTTCTAACTGCCTTTCCTTTTCAGTGTATTCTGAGCAGTATTCCTGGGCCACCTGCTATGCTTTGTGGCATGTTTACTTTGCTGATTTTTTTTGTTTTGTTTTCTGTTTTTTCAGTAGAGTGAATGAGTTTTGTATTGCAAAGTGAATCTTACCTTCAAAGTACATATGCCTTTGCATGAAACAAAAACTGAAATCTGGGAGAATACAAAGGCTTTATGGCTTTTGACTTCTGTACTATGTTTTTTTTTTTTTTTTTTAAGAACCTTCTTGGTATGTGAATATTGAACCATATTTAATTGCTGCTTCTGTAATGACAACTGTACCTAAGTCAATCAGGATTCCAGCTTCATTTGAACTCTTTGTTGTTGTGTAGAGGGGAAAAAGCCAAAAGAAAAAAAAAGAGTTTTGACTCCCAATAATTGCTTCCTGGAGCTGAGATAGGGAATCATACCACATACCTACAGCAGGTATGGATGTCAGCATTGCTGAGGGGCATCTCCCACCTATGTCCAAGCACATTCTCTGATGATAAAAGGATGTGATTTGAGATTTGACCTGTTCTCTCTCTCTCTCTCTCTCTCTCTCTCTCTCTCTCTCTCGCTCGCTCGCTCTCGCTCTCTCTATATATATGTATGTATGAGTGTGTGTGTGTGTGTGTGTGTGTATTGCCCACTCTCTCACTGTGCACACAGTTATGATTTTTAAATTGAACTGAAACTGCCATAAAATGAAATGCATAGATCTTAGGTGCATAGTTCAATTAGTGTGTATAATTTTATCCACCCAAATAACCATCTCTCAAAGCAATATTGAACAGTTTTGTCCAATAACAATATTATATAATTCACAGATGCAATTTAAAATTTTCTAGTAACATGAAAACCATGAAATCAATTTTAATGTCTTATTTTTTTATTTTTTATATTGATATTCATTTCTGAATAAAGTTTGTCTACTTATAAATGTGAAAACATAAAAATGTTTTCTGCATATGTATTTTAATTGCAAAAATATTTGCTACTCTTGCCTATTTTGCCACATTTTATGACCAAGCATCAATTTTTAATTCTATTTTATAATTTAATTTAATTTTATATATCAGCCATGGATTCCCCTGTCCCCCCACTTCCCACCCAGGCCCCACCTTCCCTCCAGCCCACCCCCCCATTCCCATCTCCTCCAGGACAAAGACTCCCCTGGGGATTCAGCTCAACTTGGTAGATTCAGTCCAGGCAGGTCCAGTCCCCTCCTCCCAGACTGAGCAAAGTGTCCCTGCATAAGCCCCAGGTTCCAAACAGCCAGCTCATGCACTAAGGACAGTTCCATGTCCCACTGCCTGGGTGCCTCCCAAACAGTTCAAGCTAATCAACTGTCTCAATTATTCAGAGGGCCTGATCCAGTTGGGGGCTCCTCAGCTTTTGGTTCATAGTTCATGTGTTTCCATTAGTTTGACTATTTGTCCCTGTGCTATTTCTTGGTCTCAACAATTCTCACTCATACAATCCCTCCTCTTTCTCACCATTTGGTCTGCTGGAGCTCCACCTGGGACATGGCCAAGGATCTCTGCATCTGCATACCTCAGTCAATGGATGAGATTTCTAGCATGACAGTTAAGGTGTTTGGCCATCTGATCAACAGAATAGGTCAGTTTGGGCTTTCTCTTGACCATTGCCAGTAGTCTACAATGGAGGTATCTTTGTGGATTTCTAGGGAACTCTCTAGCACTTTATTTCTTCCTATTCTTATGTGGTGTTTATCATGGTCTCTTATTCCTTGTTCTCCTTCTCTGTTCTTGATCCAGCTGGGGACTCCCCTAAGCTCTCTTTCCCTCAAACCATGCCCTTCATTACCCCGAATCACATCCAGGTTGTTCATGTAGATATCATCCATTTCTCTGTGGGCAATCCCTGTGTGTTTCTTAGCATCCTGTTTTTGAGGTAGCCACCCTGGAGTTGTGAGTAGCAACCTAGTTATCTCTGTTTTATATCTAGTATCCTCCTATGAGTGAGTACATACCATGTTTGTCCTTCTGAGTCTGGGTTACCTCACTCAGGATGATTTTTTCTACATCCATCAATTTGCCTGCAAACCTCATGATGTCATTGTTTTTCTCTGCTGAGTAGTAATCCATTGTGTATATGTTCCACATTTTCTTTATCCATTCTTCATTTGAAGGGCATCTAGATTGTTTCCAGGTTCTGGCTATTACAAACAATGCTGATATGGAAATAGCTGAGCAAGTGCCCTTGTGGTATGATTGAGCATTCCTTGGAAATATGCCTAAGAGTGGTATAGCTGGGCCTTAGGAGAGATTGAGTCCCAATTTGTAAAAAAAGCACCATATTGATTTCCAAAGTGGCTGTACAATCTTACAAGTACTATATTGAATAAGTATGGGGAGAGGGGACAGCCTTGCCTTGTTCCTGATTTTAGTGGAGTCACTTTGAGTTTCTCTCCATTTAATTTGATGTTGGCTGTTGGCTTGCTGTAAATTGCCTTTATTATGTTTAGGTAAGTTCCCTTTATTCATGATCACTCTAAGACCTTTATCACCAAGGGGTGTTGGATTTTGTCAAAAGCCTTTTCTGCATCTAGTGAGATGATCATATGTTTTTTTTTTTCTTTTAGTTTGTTTTTATGGAGTATTACATTGACAGACTTTTGTATGTTGAACAACCCTTGCATCCCTGGGATGAAGCCCACTTAATCATTGTTTTGATGTGTTCTTGGAGTCTGTTTGCCAGTATTTTTTTGAGTATTTTTGCATCAATGTTCATGAGGGAGATTGGTCTGTAGTTCTCTTTCTTTGTTGCATCTTTTTTTTTTTTTTTTTTTTTTTTGGTTTAGGAATCAGGGTAATTGTAGCCTGATAGAAGGAGCTTGGTAATGTTCCTTTTGCTTTGATTGTGTGGAACAATTTAAAGAGTATTGGTATTAAGTCTTCTTTGAAGATCTGGTAGAAGTCTGCACTGAAACCGTGTGGTCCTAGGCTTTTTTTGGTTGGAAGACTTTTAATGACTGATTATATTTCCTTAGGTGTTAATGGACTATTTAAATGGTTTATCTGGTCTTTATTTAACTTAGAAATATGGTACCTATCCAGAAAATTATCCATTTCTTTTAGATTTTCCAGTTTTGTGGAGTAGAGGTTTTTGAAGTATGACCTGATGATTCTCTGGATTTCCTCATTGTCTGTTGTTATGTCCCCCTTTTCATTTCTGATTTTGTTAAGTTGGATGCACTCTCTCTGTCTTTTGGTTAGTTTGAATAAGGGCTTGTCTATCTTGTTGATCTTCTCAAAGAACCAACTCTTTGTTTCATTAATCCTTTGTATTGTTCTCTTTATTTCTATTTTATTGATTTCAGCTCTCAATTTGATAATTTCCTGGTGTCTGTTACTCCTGGGAGACTTTGCTTCTTCCTGTTCAAGAGCTTTCAGGTATGCTGTCAAGTCACTAGTGTGAGATTTCTCCAACTTCTTTCATGTGGGCATTTAGTACTATGTATTTCCCTCTTAGCACTGCTTTCATAGTGTCCCATAATTTCGGATATGTGGTGTATTCATTTTCATTGATCTCCCAGAAGTCTTTAATTTTTTTCTTTATTTCTTCCTTTACCCATTGGTGAGTCAGTTGAGCATTATTCAGTTTCCATGAGATTGTAGGTTTTCTATAGTTTTTGTTGTTGTTGAAATCTAACTTTACACCATGGTGGTCTGATAGAATGCAGGAATTATTCCAATTGTTTTGTATCTGTTGAGATTTGCTTTGTGGCCAAGTATGTGGTCAATTTTATAGGTTACTTGGGGTGCAGAGGAGAAGGTATATTCTTTTTTGTTTGGATGGAATGTTCTGTAGATATCGATTAAGTCCATTTGAGTCATAATGTAAGTTAAGTCCATTATTTCTCTGTTAAGTTTCAATTTGGCCGATCTGTCCAGAGGTGAAAGTGGGGTATTGAATTCTCCCACTCTTAATGTGTGGGGTTTTATATGTGATTTAAGCTTTAGTAATGTTTCTTTTACACATGTGGGTGCCCTTGTGTTTGGGGCATAAATGTTCAGAATTGAAACTTCATCTTGGTTGATCTTTCCTTTGATGAGTATTTAATGCCCTTCTTGATCTCTTTTGATTGTTTTCAGTTAGGATTCTCTTTTGCTGGATATTAGGATGGCTACACTGCCTTCCTTCTTAAGACCATTTGATTGGAAAGTCTTTTCCCAGCCTTTTATTCTTTGGTAGTGTCTATCTTTGAATTTGAGGTGTATTTCTTGTATGCAACAGAAAGATGGGTCCTGCTTTCATATCCATTCTTTTAGTCTGTGTCTTTTTATAGGTGAATTAAGTCCACTGAAATTAAGGGATATTAATGACCAGTGATTGTTCATTCCTGTTATTATTATTTTTTTTATTTTTTGGTGGTAGTGTGTGTGTACTTCTCTTCTTTGGGGTTTACTGCTGTGGTGTTATCTATTGCCTGTGCTTTTGAGGGTGTATCTGACTTCCTTTGGTTGGAATTTTCCTTCTAGTGCTTTCTGTAGGGCTGGGTTTGTGGATAAGTAATGTTTAAATCTGGCTTTGTCTTGGAAGGTCTTTTTCTCCATTGAGAAATCGGATGTTATTCTGATGGGTTTGCTTTTATAAATCACTTGGCCTTTTTTGCTTTGCTGCCCTTAATATTCTTTCTTTATTCTGTATGTTTAGTTGTTTCATTATTATGAGGCAAAAGGACTTTTTTTGAGGGTCTAGTCTGTTTGGTATTCTAGATGCTTCTTGTATCTTCATAGGCATTTCCTTCTTTTAGTTGGGAATGTTTCGTTCTATGATCTTGCTGAATATATTTTCTGTGTGTTCGTATTCTACTGCTTCCTCTATCCCTATTATTTGTAGGTTTGGTCTTTTCATGGTGTCCTAAATTTCTTGGACATTTGGGGTCATGACTTTGTTGGCTTTAGTGTTTTCTTTGACTGAAGAATCTATTTCTTCTCCCGTATCTTCAATGCCAGAGATCTTCTCTTCCATCTTTTGCATTCTGTTGGTTATACTTGCATCTGAAGATCCTGTTCATTTTCTCAGATATTCTATTTCCAGCGTTCCCTCTGTTTGTGTCTTCTTCAATTTTTTTATTTCCCCTTTCTCCTCTTAGACCCTTATATGTTTCATTGCTTTTTCATGATTTTCTTTCAGGGATTTATTGTTTTCTTCCGCTTTATTTGTCCTTTCTTCTAGATTTTTATAATGTTCTTCCCATTTTTTGTTCATCTGTTCCTCCATTTCATTTTTGTTTTCTTCTTTTTAAGTCTTTAGCATCTTCATGATTTTATTCACAAGGTTGTTTTCTTCTGCTTCTTCCATTTTGTGATGTTCATATCTAGCTGTTGGAGGAGGGCTAGGTTCTGGTGATGCTGTATTGCTCTTTATTTTGTTGTATGTATTTCTGCCTTGCCATCTTTCCATCTCCTCATGGATTCTTTCTTTGTCTTATCAGTGCTCTTAGTCCAGACAGAGCTGACAGACTCAGGAAGCCTCTCTTTGGTCCAGGTGGAAGCTCTGGCCTGGGTGGGAGCTGGGGACTGGTCTCTGAGTCTCAGGCATTTGCTGGGGTATAGGGTGGATGGGTGTGGGGGCAGGGCATGGAGATTGCAGGTTCTGCTGGGGGGTCTTGGAGACAGGATACCTTCCTGGTGGGGGTTAGAGGGGTCCTTCCCTATGTCCAGTACCTGTAGCCAAGTTGGGCAGGTCTTCTCAGAATGGCTGTTGCCCAGAGATGTGACCTAGGCGCAGGCTTCCCTGGATTTGACCCCAGCTACTCACCTCTTGTCCAGATGAGAACTTTAATGTTATATTTTAACCTAGTACTCTTTCTTTCTTTCTTTTTTTGTTTTGTTGTTTTTTTGTTTTGTTTTGTTCTGTTTTGTTTTTGTTTTTTGAGACAGGGTTTCCCTGTGTAGCTTTGTGCCTTTCTTGGAACTCACTTGGTAGCCTAGGTTGTCCTTGAACTCACAGAGATCCGCCTGGCTCCACCTCCTGAGTGCTGGTATTAAAGGTGTGTGCCACCACCATCCGACAAAGGTTTCCACTTTCTTTCTTTTTCTTTTTCTTTTTTTTTTTTTAACTGGAGCTGAGGGTTGAACCGAGGACCTTGCACTTGCTAGACAAGCACTCTACCACTGAGCTAAATCTGCAACCCCACTGTTTTCAAAAGTTACAATAAGAATTTTCATTTCCTTGGTGATGATTCTTTGAAGCACAATATAATTATAATTCATCTGGATGCAACTGCTAATGCTTACAATCATTTGTCAATATAGAACAAAGAATGGTCTTTGGCAATCTCTGAAAGTGGTATAAAATATTTGAAAGTTGTGAATGTGTAAGCATATACTCAAACTATTTCCTTTGGATGCCTCTTTCCTAGCTGTACTTAATACTCACTTACAGCTGGCAGAAGGAAGATTCTTCCTGGTTGTTTTGAAGACTGAAACTATAAATCAAGTCTCATTTTTTCCCTCCAAACTGTTGTCTTCCTTCATCAACCTCATAATATCATGCCTCTAATATACCTACTATGGCTAGAAATATGGCCCTGTAGGTAAAATACTTGTACTAGCACAAGGACCTGAGTTTTCTGGTCACTGTGGCTTATTTATAACCTCAGAACTAGAGGTAGGAGACAAATAGTACTGCTAGCTTTTTTTTTTAACAACCCAAGCTAGCCAATGTGGTATATTTTAGGTTTAGTAAGAGAACCTGCATCAAAATAAGATGGAGAAGAGTAGCAGTAGACTACCAGTGTGAACATCTGATCTACATATAAGCAAGTACATCCACAGACACATGTGGATGCAGATATACATACAAATACAATCCATAAATACACACTCACAAAATTATCTCTCTTTGGTAAATATGGTATACTTTCTGAGTGTTCCCACAAGAAAGATAATAACATCATCCTAGCTTTGTAATAGCCTAGAACACAGTGGAAAAAGACATTTTTGTTTATTGTTTTAGGGAATTATAGCATAGTTCTCAAGTAGAAGTAAGCTTGTATAGATTTGATCTATTCAAGAATCATCTTAGAAACTCATGAGGCAAAGAATTAATGACAAGTAATGAGAAGAAAGAAGAGAAAATAATAATGATAAGAACATGAAAAGCCAGGCTGTGGTAGTGCATGCCTTTAATCCCAGTACTTGGGAGGCAGAGCCAGTTGGATCTCTATGAGTTCGAGGCCAGCCTGGGATACCAAGTGAGTTCCAGGAAAAGCCCAAAGCTACACAGAGAAACCCTGTCTTGAAAAACCAAAAAAAAAAAAAAAAAAAAGAAACCATAATAGTCACATTGAAACAGTGATTTTTGCCTCTCAGATTTTCAAGAAATTCAGCAAAATCGTTAACATTTTTAGAATGACTGCTTCTTTCATTCATCTAACAAATGTTTTAAGGTATATATCATATGCCATACATATATTAGACTAGTTATTAACAATATAGAAAAAAATGAGTGGAAAACAGTCCATATAGCTCCAAAATTTGATGTCTTTAATAAGGGGTTTTATTATTTTGGGTGGAAGCCAACATGGGAAAGGCCATGCAGCATTTGGGAAAGAATGAGATAAATCACATTTTCTAATGTTTACAGAGAAAGTAGACAGGAGGTTGTTGAAGGATTAAAATGAACACCTCAGTATTAGCTTTATTACTGCTGAAAATGGCCTAATCCTATCAATATGTTTAATAATACTTGGGATAATTCATGTATTTGAATGAAACCAGAGTGGGTATTTTGTCATAGGTATAATGGTAAACATTGAGATACTTTGGTTTAATATGCGTGTGCTGTGCCATACCAGGTATACTTCACTTTTTAAGATCAGGGAACCTACAGGGTCAGAATCTTCCACCCTAACCTTACTAAATGCTTTCATAATGCTGTTGAGACTTCAGAGCCTTTTCCTCTTCACTTTATTCCTCAAACTTCTCTTCTTTCCATTATTTCTATACAACATCTTGCTACATTGCTAGAGTTTGTCCCAAACTCATAATCCCTTTGTCTCTATTGCAAGTGATGGAATTTCAAGCACACACAGCTTCATGCATAGCATCAGACTTGGAATAGATGATTAACAAATATGTGTTAAATGACTGGACTATGTCTTTGTGCCTCAGCACTCAATCTAGTTTACCAAAGGCCATTCCATAAGTCAGCACATACAAAACAGTGCCTGTTCACTGTCCAATAGTGGATCTCTGGCCTGTAATAGTATCTGGATTCTAGCCTTCTCTATGCCATAATTTGCTTGTGATCATGCATGAATCATTTACTTCCTTTGCAACTGCTAATCACATGCTATAAATCAGTGAATATTGACTCCATGAGCTGGGATCTCTTCACATTTCTAATTCTGTGATCCTCTGACTCCCAAGGTTCATTTTCTCCACTCTCTTGGCCCCTGCCACCCACACTTGGTGAAAGTTTCTCAGTCACCTACAATTTAGGGAATGGAACTCTATATAATTAAAAACAGAACACATTGTCAAGAGTTGGGGTGGAGCTGTCTGATCTACTTATTGGGGCTGAGGATGTGAAAGTGCAGCAAGAGGATTATGGTCTCTGTTGGAACCTCTATTTAATTCATTGTTCCTTTCTCTGTCTTTCTTCATTTACCAGCTAAGCCCCTGATCATTGCTGTGTCTGTCTGATAAAGAGGAAGAATTAACCCCACACTGACATGTATTTAAAAGATGCATCTGTGCATTGGCCAAAAATGTTTCTAAGTTCAGTCTTGATAAAGCAATTTTCCTACCCTTTAGATATATACCATGTTATCTCTTTTTTTTTTTTTTTTTTTGAGTACTAGACTTTGGTTTGTCAAGATTTGGACCTCACCAGTGTGGACTGTATTAGGATGGTTACTGATTAAGCCCAGAACCCTACATCAAAGAGCAGTGAGAGAATCTAAAAAAGGAAAGCCCAAAGTTAAAGACTATAAGTTTTCCAGTCTATTTTATTTATCCTAAGCAGTATCCAAATCATCATAAGAAATATCCTTGAATATGTAAGAGTCTGTATTTTCTGCCCTAGAATATTCATTCAGTTTTTATCCATCATTATGCACATACCAACAACCCTGTAATTTATGTGTGCTTGCTATTAGATTTTGTTTAAGTGAGTGCCTTCCAAAAGGAACCAGCTTTCTGTTCATGAATAAACCACATGAGGTGAATTTTTCTGCAGCTAATTTCAAATGGGGAGTTTTTAGGGTGTGATTTAGTTGTAGCTGTGGTAGTTTATGACCATAGCAAGTGTAGGTGTGTGGGTAGGAGGCTACACAGTTGCGTACTTGTAAATGACTGGAAACCAGAAGGCAGAGGGAGAGGCCAGAAGGCAGAGGGAGAGTCAGTGGTAAGGGTTTCAGCTCAGTTTCTCATCTCTAGCCTAAGGCGTTAGATCCTGCTAACTCTTCAAAGGCCAAAGATTTGTTTTACTGAAGAAATTCTGATTTTATTAAGATATTGCTTCCAGACCTAATGTTCCTTTAGCAAATCATGCCTACATCCATGATTGGAAATAAACTGCATGTTATCTAAGCATTAAAAAGCCACATGATTTGGAACTGTTCTACAGAAGTAACATTTAGTGTAATTATAGTACATTTAGATTAATTATAGCCCTGGTTCCAGGCACCACCATATTTAAGGTTGTATCAGCATTTTCATTATTAACCCTTTGTGGACAAGGTGATCTTCTCTTGGTCAATTTTTGTTCCTTCAGAAGAGATTTGAGTTTTACATAGGTTTAGTTCAGAATCCAATTGAGTACTTAGGGTAACCTATGAAAGACTTTATTTCAGAGGGAGTATTGTCTTGAAAACTTCTGTTTATGTGTAGAATCTCAAAAACAAATTAATTTAGATACATGGAAATGGTCATGATGCTAAGTCAGGAAACCGACTTGCTAGACATAGCTTATGCTTCCCTTTAAATGTCTTTAAAGCATTGATCATAAAGTTAAAAGTGGCTGACACCAAACTCCCATGTCCAGAACTTTACGAATCCAACCTCAGCTTGCTTCTGTTTACAGTGGGTCCCTACACACCCCTGTCTTATTCCAACAGTGCTGTCAGACTTAAACAGTGACAGTTTCCACTTCCAGCTTTAATAGTGGCCTTGGGAATCCATGGATGGCTCCATTTCAACATCTTCATCTTTCCCCTTAGATTTTTCAGCTCCTGACAGTGATGCTGATTTAATTTGATTATTCATGACTTTTGATAATTTTACACATCACTTTTTTTTTTTTTAAGTGGTGTGAGCTCTGTGCACAGAGAGATTAAGTATCTTGCCCAAAATGCAGAGCTTATAAAAGGTAGAGAAGGGATATAAACTCAGAAGGACCTGACTAGGGACCTGCATATTTGCCAGTCCATTTCAACATATACTGTGGATAAAACCAAACTTAGTGTTTCCCAGTATCCTGGGTGGGTGGAGGTATAAAAAGGGACTGTTTGGTAGTTTTTTAAAAAAAACAAATTCTTGAAAAAAAAAAACACAACAAATTCTGTTAAATGAATGAAAGAATCCAAGCAAAAGCAATGTGGATTTTTCAAGGCCCTCCTTTGTTTTATTTTTCTTTCCCTCCTCTATTTTGTTTGTCTAAGTTATATTTTACTTTTGCTTGGTAGAGTTGTGCAGGCAAGTGGTTCTGATTAGGAAACAATTGATTCCACAAATTCAGAGTAAAATCAATGAGGTCAGGTGCTCTAACAGTGAGATGAAGATGTGGGGGTTGGGAGTGTTGTGTTTTCCCTGCTCAGCATGCTGAACATTTGAAGTCAGAAGCCAGTTTCTGGGATGTTGTTCCACACACAATAGTCTCATCTCTCACAGATCTACTTATAAAGCTGCTCTGTCATCAAGATAAGTTTCTCAGTGTCATCTTTTCCTTTATGACAAGAAGAATATTGCAAAGCAATAGAGAACATGTATGCTCTCATGACTTTTTCTAAATATGTTAAACAACAACAAAACTTTCAGATAAGATTATCTCTTGGTAATGACATTGTAGTGTAAAAATTACAACCTAGAATTCTTGCAAATATTTCCTCCCGCCTTCTGAGAGAGACTGGCTCCAGCTCTTTAGGTTTATTTCGCTAAAGGAAACTGATCTGCCAGTTCCAAATGCATTAATTTAGTGAAAGGGTGAAAAAATAGCAATGGATACCATTCAGCATTCTGATGACTGAGTGGCTGAGAGGCAGGGGCAAGTCTTTTGGATGATCTATCTTTCATTCTCAGCTCTGGAATATTTCAGTGTGCAAAAATTTGAAAGGGAATGAACGACAGTGAGCACCAAGGGTTCCTCTCTAAGGAGACAAGTTCATCCTCTTGAGAAAGGCTACCGGCAGTTGGATTTGTTGTGCTTCCGAAGATGGAGTGGGACAAATGCCTCATTTTCAACCCTGCATCACAGAGATTGCTTAGCTTGGGGAAGGACCACCATATGTCAAAACTGAAATTCCAATAATTTAGATGAGTAGTATTTTGATATGGTATTTGAAAACCTCAAAATCAATGTAAAACTAAATCTAAAATAAACAAAAGATGAAAACCTTAAACAAGCATAGAATCTATAACAGTGCAGTTCTGAGCCATATTGGAGCCTGGGGCAAACAAATAAATGAATCCTTTAATTTGTATTTTTAAAATATTACATTCAATTACATTTCTCTTGATTAAGTTTGTGTGTGTGCACATGCATGTGTGTGTGCCTGTGTGTGTGTGTGTGTGTGTGTGTGTGTGTGTGTGTGTTAAATAAAAAACACAGAACTAGATATAGGGGTCAAAGCCTGAGAGAGATCAGAGGAATAGGAACAGCCATAGCCAACCTCACCACACCAACTCCTCAGCCTCCAGAGAGAGCTACTTCCTGTATACCCACACCTATATGCTTTGCTGTTCTGCCATCTGATTTTCTCTCTCTGTCAAGCTACATTATTGCCATTTCCTGCCCAGCTCAGTCACTTCCTGTCTGTACAGACCTCCAGACCTCCATGGTTAACTGTTGTTGGAATTTAAGGTGTGTGTCACCACACCTGGCTCTGTTTCTAGTGTGGCCTTGAACTCACAGAGATCCAGACAGATCCCTGCCTGCCAAGTGATAGGATTAAAGGCATGTGCTAACATTTTATGACTTCTGTGTTTACTTATAATGGCTTGAGTTTTCCTATGATCTCCAGGCAACCTTATTTCAGCACAAATAAAATATCACCATAATTCTAGGATGAAAACTTCATTCTTTTAACTAAGGAAAATAAAAACCTAAATACAACCAAATAGGGCATGTTATATAATATCCATGATCACTTCAAATTTTAGAAATAAAACTCAACAGTATAATTGTTCCTTGAATATAGAGGACTTATCATTAGTATTCAGGGTCTTTGAATTTTAATCTTACCTATAAAACACTAGGGAATGATTTACCAAATATGGGAAAATGCTAATAATAATGGTAAGTTGCACACCTCTTGCCATTGTCATTTACTTTAAAAAAATAAGAAAGCGTAAATAACAGTGAATGGCAGCCTCTCTAATGTAAAATGACTAGTCTGACTGATTTCTTCTTTAACACCTTTGCTCAATTGTCAGATTGCCATATTAGGTGGGAATAGACAATGTTGTCCTGGAACCAGGTCTTGATGTAGTATTTAGAACCTATGGTTGATTCATAGCTAAACATCATTCAGGAAGAGAATAATAACCCTTAGAAACAATAGAGATCAAGATGATAGTCATTGCAGCTCATTCTTGCTAATCTCAGAAAAGCAGAACCTCTAAAATCTCTCCTTGTCTCCTTGTCCGAGGGATAGATCCCAAGCCTTCTGTATATCTTTAAGACACAAATTGTCAGCATGCCTCAGTTCTATATCCTGGCTTAAGAAGTCAAGAAAGCAATCTATATAACCATATTTACTTCATTGTCCGAAACCTGTTGACAACCAAGACCACAGACACAGACATAATGGACCATTAAAGACCAAACAAACCTGAAAGTAATTGCATTGAGTTGGTGTGGTAATTTGAATGTAATTGGACCCCCAAAATTCATAGGGAGTGATACATTAGAAGGTGTGGCTTTTTGGAATAGGTACGGCCTTGTTGAAGGATATGTGTCACTGTGGTGGTGGGATTTGAGGTCTCATATATGCTCAAGCCATGCCCAGTATCTTAGACAACTTCTTGATGCTGGTAAATAAAGATTTAGGATTCTCAGTTCCTTCTCCAGCATATCTGCCTGCATGCTACCATGTCCTACTATGATGATAATGGCCTAAACACCTGAACTGTAAGCCACCTCAATTAAATGTTTATCATTTTTTATGAGATGCTATGGACATGGTATCTCCTCATAGAAATAGAAACCATAACTAAGAGAGTTTGTGTTGAATTATCCTATCTCTAAGAATGATAGTTGCTACCCTTCCTCCTCCTTCTGTCTTTCTCATTTCCTTTCCTTTGTTAATAATACAGTCAATTTGGCTTGGAGTTCACTTACATAGTGTAAGCAGTGCTAGAATGTTCTTTCCTTATTCTTGTAGCTACTAGGATTAAAACCATATGCCACCACACATGACTCCCATTCATTCCTTTCAAAGGACCAACAGAAAGTTCAGTGTTGAGTCCCACTGAATGACAGACTAGTGGAAAAGTTGATGCTAGTTTTTATAAGGTTTATGTTCTTGTTGGTTGGGCAGAAATGAAAAAAAAAACAAAGAAAGATGGAATCCATCTTCGTATTTCAAAAGGAGATTTGTAGAAAATAAAACAGTACAGCAAGACAGGAATATAGATGTGGAAATAAAAGGGTCTCATATTAGCACAGGTGGTCTGAAACAGGTGTGTTTTAGTTGAAATCTGAGAAATGGCTGGCCAAGAGAGGATCTCAGGGAGTCATTTCAAGGAGATAGTAGTATAATTATAAGAGGCTTCAAGGTATGGCTACGTGTGACTTGTTGAAGGAACAAAAAGAGACCTGTAAAGACCATAATGCTATAGAAGTTGAGGCTAAGGAGACAGAAAAGGGCACATCTGTGGGTACATCAAAGACCCAGATAAGGATAAGATATTTGAATTCCATTGTACCTGAGTAGGATATTTTGTAGGGATATAAGGAGGAGTGGAAGCATTACCTACTAGACATTTTTTTTTAAACGAACATATTGATACTATGGGGAAAACAAACTATAGAGAAGCAAGAGAAGTCAAGGGAGGCTGGTATTGTGTGAAGTCAGTGTGCTGAATGGAGAGGAGGGAAAGAAAGGGAGTTGCTGATAGGTTAGAGGTGAGTCCTTAAGAGTTGCTAATTGATTCTGTCTCTGTCTTGGTCTCTCTCTGTCTGTCTCTATCTGTCTCTGTCTCTGTCTTTCTGTATGTGTTTGTGTGTGTGTGTGTGTGTGTGTGTGTGTGTGTGTGTGTGTGTGTGTGTGTGTGTCTGGTATTTGGGACTGAGTGAAGAAAAGCTGAGTATAGCTTCCCAGGTTTTGTTGTCATTTTGTTTGTGACTACAGAGTCTATTGATATGGCTTCTCTAAATAATAAATAAATAAACTAGGTTTGAAATATATATGTAAGTATGCATGTGCACTATTCAAATTGAGAAACAATTTGTCAGAAGTATGTACATTTTTTTAGTAATTTTCTTTTGCAGTTGTCAAGCACTATAGGAAATAATTTACATGCATTATTTTATATATTTCTTGTTTTCTATAAATTACTATTTTCTCCATGTTACAGGTATGAAAATCAACCAACCATTTGGCCTAACTTTACTGGCTGCTAGTTAGTACAGTTAGGCCTCAACCCTAAGTGTGGCTAACTTCCAAACTCTTTATGTCAACCACTATCCACTGGAAATTTCCTTAGTTTAACCATATCTCAGTTTCTTCCAAGAATTCTGGGTTTTTAATAACATAGTTTAAAAATAACAAAAGGATGCAATGGTTGCTTCATATCAAAACTCGTTGGTTAAGAATATCATAATATAGCCGGGCAGTGGTGGCGCATGCCTTTAATTCCAGCACTTGGGACACAGAGCCAGGCAGATATTTGTGAGTATGAGGCCAGCCTGGTCTACAGAGTGATATCCAGGAAAGGCACAAAGCTACACAGAGAAACCCTGTCTTGACAAAAAAGAATATCACAATATATTTATTTTATGATATGAATGATTTTGTGACTCTGAATGAGAGTAGCAGCAACTCCTAGACATTGGCTATCTACTTGACCTCAACTATGTATTTAACATTGGCTGTCTACATGATCCTGAACAATGAAATACAGCACTAGAGTGAAGAAGTTACTTTATGGCAGACATATTGGTAGCTTAGAATGAGTTTAAATTACACATGAGCTGCTAGTAAAGTATGCATTGCCCTGGTCTTCAATGAATTTCTGGATAAAACTATTCATCCACAAATGCTGAACTCAGTTATTAAAATGTCTGACAGTGTTGTGATTTTGGAAAATATGCTCAAGTTTTAAGTTGCCTTAAGTAAAATCCTACTTTGTAGTCTTTTTATTTGCATAAAAGTCCCAAAAATCACTACTGTGTGTCTGATGTTCTTTAGGCTATATCAGACTCCCTATTAGGTACCCACAGTTTTTTTGTTTTCATATAATTTCTTACTTTTTGGAGTTCATTAATTATTTGTGTCATTATGTGTATTATACATGTCTCCCATGCTGAACTATAGACTCCATGTGTACAAACACTGTGATTTTACTTCTCAGTCTTTCACCTTACCTGCAATGTTGAATGATGTAGCCAGAAATACTAGACAATTGATCAATATCTACTAATATAAGAATAAATGAAAAAAATACAGAACTACATACATGAGCCATACTGTGGTTTTAGTCTTGGTTTATACTATATAGACTCCTGTTCTTAATTCTGCAGTGCCAGACTAATTATACCTCTCTCAGGTTCTAACAGCTCTTGGAGTTTATATGATAGAAGGTAAGTCTGTTTGCTTGGTAATTATAAGAGGACAGATGCAATATATACTAGCCTTCACAAGTCATGAACAAATGTAGTCCTTGGAGAGATGCACACAGTAATAGAGCAGGGAAACACAGCCATTATCTTGAAGCCAAGTCACACAGACATTGAGGCTGTGACTTGTGTCCCTATGGTAAGGAGCTCTGGAGTTGTCAAGGATAATTTATGATGACACTGATGAGCAGAGTTTATTTAAATACTATAATTGCTGAAGTATTCCAAAGTTTAAAAAAGTGTCTCCTTGATGAGTAAATGTACTGTTGACCCCTTTTAACTATCTGTTATACTATTTTTTCAAATATTTACATTAAAATATTGGAGTCTTAAGCCATAAAGTGATTTGAAAGAGATGAACTACCCATGGCTGCATCATGCACTGTACAAATAGGATTTGGTTTTCTCAAATAACACTTCCATTTATCTTTACATAGTCCATTGTTCTTTGATCAGTTAAATGATGCTCCAAATGGAGTACTGTGACAGCAAAAAATATAAATGTTTTATGCAGTACTAGTAAAACCTTTAGGGGAAATTTTTAGTGAAAGAATACATCCTTTCTTGTTTCTATAAAAACAAGTAGCAGTCAGGAAGAAAAAAGTTTTCTTTCAAGTCCATATGTTAATAAAGCATGCTCAGCAAGCCCCAGCCTGCTAGAGGACCTTAATGCAAGTACCACTTGCTGGGGAAGCTCTTCTGTCTGCATCCCTCCAATATTATTGGCAGTAGGGGAGACCTGGCTGGAAATCCCTGTTCCGTCCCATGTTGAGCAGGGTCACAGTTTGGTCACTCAGGATCACAGAACCAGAAAAACTCTGAACTGGAATCTCCTGTCAAAAGAAGAAAAAGAAAACCAGATAGAAAACTCAGTAATACATGTCAGGAGACATTTAAAAGTGCTCCTTGCCATTGAAAGCAGTGTGCTAGTTGTGTCCTCACTCAAATCACTGACAAACTCTTCCAAGCAAGCATTTGAGCCTCAGGATTTCATACCAGTGTTTTGCCCTTATAATCTAATTCCATAAAATATTTTCTTAATGAAATTAGAGATAAATGTCTACATTTTCACCTAATTTCAAGAGCTGGAGCATTCTTGACAAGTGGATGTTGTCTAAGACAATCAAATTCCAAGATGAATGTTTTCCTAAAGCCTAATCAATACTACAGCTTTAAAATAGTCTCTCCTGTCCTTTAAATGAAGTTGAGGTCAAATGTAATGACAGGATGAAACAGACCTGTTTAGCTTCAATCTGACAAGTCCCAGAAGATAGGAGTAATAGACAAAAGACTTTTTCCTTGGCTTGACATTTACTTTGTACATAAACAACCCAGTATATTGACATCTCAATGTATTATTTGCCTGCAGTCCAAAACATGACACAAATTTAGATAATATTTCTTTCTGCTCACAAATATACACCCTTGATCAACAAGCGAGTATTTATTACAGATTTTCCTTAGAGTTGCCAGAGCAGAATGAATCATTATGAAATACAAACTCCCTAAGATTTGAAATATGTCACAGAAAAACAGAAGGCACAAGGGGACCAGGTTGTAAAATAAAAGGATCACATTTCACACTCTGTAAGTTATAAACACTGTAGAGCAGCATTAATAAGATGCTAGGTCAAAAGTGTATAAGAGAATTACATTTTGTGACCAATTATTAAAAATATGTTTGATTTCCTGGAAGCTGTCTTGTGGAGGTAATATTGTGCAATGTGGTAGCTTTTGGAGTTCCCTTTCACTGGCTGTGGGAGCTCTGATGAATCAATTCCCTTCTGTGACTTCAGTTTCTTTTTATTTTTTTAAAATTTATTATATTTGTGTTTTAATTTTACACACAGCCATGGGTTCCCCTGTCCTCCCCACTCCTGCCCCCTCCTCTACCTTCCCCCCAGGCCCTCCCCTCCATTCCTATCTCCTCCAGGGCAAAGACTCCCCTGGGGATTCATTTAAACCTGGTGGATTCAGTACAGGCAGCTCCATTAACCTCCTTCCAGGCTGAGCAAAGTGTCCCTGTGTAAACCAAAGGTCACAAACAGCCAGCTCATGCAATTGTCTCACTTATCCAGAGGGCCTCATCCAGCTGGGGGCTCCACAGCCTTTGGTTCATAATTCATGTGCTGCCATTTGTTTGGCTATTTGTCCCTGTGCTTTTCCAATCTTGGTCTCAACAATTCACACTCTTACAGTCCATCCTATTTCTCCCCAATTGGATTCCTGGAATTCCACCTGGGGCCTGGCCAAAGACCTCTACATCCACTTCCATCAGTTATTGGATGAGCGTTCCAGCAAGACCTTTAGGGTGTTTGGACATCTGATCACCAGACTAGGTCACATAAGGCTTTCTCTCCATCATTGCCAGAAATCTACAGAGGATGTACCATTGTGGATTTCTGGGGACCTCTCCAGCACTCTGCCTATTCCTGTTCTCATGTCATCATTTATCATGGTCTGTTATTCCTTGTTCTCCCATTCTGTTCTTGATCCAGCTGTGATCTCCTGCTCCCCTAAGCTTTCTTTCCTTCGAAACTTGCCCTTCATTACTCCCACTGTCGGCCAGGTTGTTCATGTAGATCTCATCCACTTCTCTGTCATTGGGCGATCCCTGTATCTTTCCTAGGGTCCCATTTCCTAGGTAGCCTCCCTGGAGTTGTGTAGCAGTCTAGTCATCTTTGCTTTACATCTAGTATCCTACATGATTGAGTACAAGTCTGGGTTACCTCACTCAGGATGATTTTTTTTTCTATATCCATCCATTTGCCTGCAAACCTCATGAAGTCATTGCATTTCTCTGCTAAGTAGTACTCTATTGTGCATATGTACCATATTTTCTTTATCCATTCTTCAGCTGAAGCCTGTCTAGGTTAATTCCAGGTTCTGGCTGTTACAAAAAATGCTGATATGAACATGGCTGAGCAAATACCCTTGTGGTATGATTGAGCATTCCTTGGGTATATGCCCAAGAGTGCTACAGCTGGGTCTTGGGGGAGATTAAGTCCCAATTTTCTAAGGAAGCACCATATTGATTTCCAAAGTGGCTGTACAATCTTGCATCCACACCAGCTGTGGAGGAGAGTTCCCCTTGCTCCATATCCTCTCCAGCGTAAGCTGTCTTCTGTGATTTTGATCTTAGTCATTCTAACAGGTATAAGGTGTAATCTCAGAGTCGTTTTGATTTGCATTTCCCAGATAATTAGGGATGTTGAGCAATTCCTTAAAAGTCTTTCAGCCATTTGAACTTCCTCTGTTGAGAATTCTCTGTTTAGTTCTATAGCCCATTTCTTAATTGGACTGTTGCACATTTTGATGTCTAATTTATTGAGTTCTTTATATATTCTGGATATCAGCCCTCTGTCAGATGTGGCTTTGGTGAAGACCTTTTCCCATTCTGTAGGCTGTCACTTTGTCTTGTTGACTGTGTCCTTTGCTCTACAAAAGCTTTTCAGTTTCAACAGGTCCAATTGATTGATTGTTTCTCTCAGTGTCTGTGCTACTGGTGTTATATTTAGAAAGTGATTTCTGGTGCCAATGCGTTCAAGAGTACTTCCTACTTTCTCTTCTATCAGGTTCAGAGTAGCTGGATTTATGTTGAGGTCTTTGAACCACTTGGACTTAAATTTTTTGCATGGTGACAGATATGGATCTATTTGCAGCCTTCTACACATTGACATCCAGTTATGCCAGCACTATTTGTTAAAGATGCTTTCTTTTTTCCATTGTACATTTTTGCTTCTTTGTAAAAAATTATGGATTCATAGGTGTGTGGGTTAATGTCAGGGTCTTCAATTAGATTCTATTGGTCCACATGTTGGTTTTTATGCCAGTACCAAGCAGTTTTTATTACTGTAGCTATATAGTAGAGCTTGAGGTCAGGGATCTTGATGCCTTCAGAGGTTGTTTTATTTTACAGGATTCTTTTGGTTGTCCTGGGCTTTTTGTTTTTCCATATGAAGTTACGTATTGTTCTTTCCAGGTCTGTGAAGAATAGTGTTAGTATTTTGATGGGGATTGTGTTGAATCTATAGATTGCTTTGTTAAGATTGCCATTTTTACTATGTTAATCCTGCCTATCCATGAGCGTGGGAGATCTTTCCATTTTCTGACATCTTCTTCAATTTCTTTTTGCAGGGACTTAAATCTCTTGTCATATAGGTCCTTCACATGCTTAGTTAGAGTAACCTCAAGGTATTTTATATCATTTGTGGCTTTTGTAAAGGATGATGTACCTCTGATTTCCTTCTTAGCCTGTTTGTCTATTGTATATAGGAGGGATACTGATTTTTTAGTTGATCTTGTATCCTGATATGTTGCTGGAGGTTTTTATTAGCAGTATCAGTACCTTGGTTGAATTTTTGGGGTCAATCATGTATATTATCATGTCATCTGCAAATAGGGAAAGCTTGACTTTTTCCTTTCCAATTTGTGTCTGCTTAATCTCTTTATGTTGTCTTATGGCTCTGGCTAGAACTTCAAGTAATACATTGAATAAGTATCAGGAGAGGGGACAGCCTTGCCTTCTTCCTGATTTTAGTGGTATTGCTTTGAGTTTCTCTCCATTTAATTTGATGTTGGCTGTTGGCTTGCTGTAGATTGCCTTTATTATGTTTAGATTTGTTCCCTGTATTCCTGATTGCTCTAAGACCTTTATCATGACTTGGTGTTGGATTTTGTCAAATGCCTTTTCTGTATCTAGTGAGATGATCATGTGGTTTTTTTTCCTTGAGTTTGTTTATATGGTGTATTACATTGACGGACTTTCATATGTTGAACCACCCTTGCAACCCTGGGATGAAGCCTACTTGATCATGGTGGATAATTGTTTTGATGTATTCTTGGAGTCTGTTTGCCAGTATTTTATTGAGTATTTTTGCATCAATGTTCATGAGGGAGATCAGTCTGTAGTTCTCTTTCTTTGTTGCATCTTTGTTTGGTTTAGGAATCAGGGAAATTGTAGCCTGATAGAAGGAGTTTGGTAATATACCTTCTGCTTCTATTATGTGGAACAAATTAAAGAGTATTGGTATTGTCTTCTTTGAAGAGCTGGTAGAATTCTGCTGTGAAACCATCAGGTCCAGGGCTTTTTTTGGTTGGGAGACTTTTAATGACTGATTCTATTTCCTCAGGGGCTATTGGACTATTTAAATGGTTTCTCTGGTCTTGATTTAACTTAGGTATGTGGTACCTATCCAGAAAAGTATCCATTTCTTTTAGATTTTCCAGTTTTGTGGAGTGGAGTTTTTTGAAGTATGACCCAATGATTCTCTGGATTTCATAATTGTCTGTTGTTATGTCCCCCTATTTGTTTCTGATTTTGTTAATTTGTATGCTCTCTCTCTGGGTCTTTTGGTTAGTTTGGATAAGGGCTTGTCTATCTTGTTGATCTTCTCAAAGAACCAACTCTTTGTTTCATTGATCCTTTGTATTGTTCTCTCTATTTCTATTTTACTGATTTAAGCTCTCAATTTGATAATTTCCTGGTGTCTGTTCCTACTGGGAGATTTTGCTTCTTCCTGTTTAAGGGCTTTCAGGTGTGCTGTCAAGTCACTAGTGTGAGATTTCTCCAGCTTCTTTATGTGGGCATTCAGTGCTATGAATTTCCCTCTTAGCACTGCTTTCAAAGTATCCCATAAGTTTGGGTATGTGGTGTATTCATTTTCATTGATCTCTACAAAGTCTTTAATTTGTTTCTTTATTTCTTCCTTAACCCATTGGTAATTCAGTTGAGCATTATTCAGTTTCCATGAGATTGTAGGATTTCTGTAGTTTTTTCTGTTGTTGAAATCTAACTTTAAACCATGGTAGTCCGATAGAACACAGGAGGTTATTCCAGTTGTTTTGTATCTGTTGAGATTTGCTTTGTGGCTAAGTATGTGGTCGATTTTAGAGAAGGTTCCATGGGGTGCTGGGAAGTAGGTATATTCTTTTTTGTTCAGATGTAATGTTCTGTAGATTTTGATTAAATCCATTTGAGCCATAACATCAGTTAAGTCCATTATGTCTCTGTGAAGTTTCAATTTGGCCGATCTGTCCAGAGGTGAAATTGGGGTGTTGACATCTCCCACTATTAATGTGTGGGGTTTTATATGTGATTTAAGCTTTAGTAATGTTTCTTTTACATATGTGGGTGCCCTTGTGTTTGGGGCATAAATGTTCAGAATTGAGACTTCATCTTGGTGGATCTTTCCTGCAATGAATATTTAATGTCATCTCTTTTGATTGATTTTAGTTTGAAATCTATTTTGCTGGATATTAGGATGGCTACACCAGCTTGCTTCTTAAGACCATTTGATTGGAACGTCTTTTCCCAGCCTTTTATTCTTAGGAGGTGTCTGTCTTTGAACTTGAGATGTGTTTCTTGTATGCAGCAGAAAGTTGGGTCCTGTTTTCGTGTCCATTCTGTTAGTCTGTTTTTTTTATAGGTGAATTAATTCCAGTGATTTTAAGGGATATTAATGACCAGTGATTGTTCGTTCCTATTGTTATTTTTGTTTTTTGGTGGTAGTGTGTGAGTACTTCTCTTCTTTGGTGTTTACTGCTGCGGTGTTATCTATTGCCTGTGTTTTCATGGGTGTATCTGCCTTCCTTAGGTTGGAATTTTCCTTCTAGTGCTTTCTGTAGGGCTGGGTTTGTGGATAAGTATTGTTTAAATTTGGTTTTGTCTTGGAAGGTCTTGTTCACTCCATGTATGATGATTGAAAATTTTGCTGGGTATATTAGTCTAGGCTGGCATCCATGGTCTCTTAGTATCTGCATTATATCTGTCCAGGTCCTTCTGGCTTTCAAAGTCTCCATTGAGAAATCGAGTGTTATTCTGATGGGTTTGCCTTCATAAGTCACTTGGCCTTTTTCCTTTGCTGCCCTTAATATTCTTTCTTTATTCTGTATGTTTAGTTGTTTAATTATTATGCGGCAAGGGGACTTTTTTGGGGCGTCTAGTCTGTTTTGTGTTGTATAGACTTCTTGTATCTTCATAGGCATTTCCTTCTTTAAGTTGGGAAAGTTTTTGTCTATGATCTTGTTAAGTATATTTTCTGTGCCTTTTAGTTGGTATTCTTCTCCTTCCTCTATCCCTATTATTCATAGGTTTGGTCTTTTCATGGTGTCCCAAATTTCTTGGACATTTTGGGTCATGACTTTGTTGGTTTTAGTGTTTTCTTTGACTGATGAATCTATTTCTTCTACTGTATCTTCAACATCAGAGATACTCTCTTCCATCTCTTGCATTCTGTTGGTTATACTTGCCTCTGAAGTTCCTGTTTGTTTACTCAAATTTTCTATTTCCAGCATTCCTTCTGCTAGTGTCTTTTTCATTTTTTCTCTTTCCCTCTTCAGGTCTTGGACTGTTTCCCTTGCTTTTTCATGTTTTTCTTTCAAGGACTTATTATTTTCTTCTGCTTTAATTGTCCTTTCCTCTAATTTTTTATAGCATTCTTCCCATTTTTTGTTTGTCTCTTCCTCTACTTTATGTTTGATTTCTTCTATATAATGCTCCAGCCTCTTCATGATGTTACTTATAAGGTTGTTTTCTTTTCCTCCTTCTCCTCCTCCTCCTCCTCCTCCTCCTCCTCCTTCTTCTTCTTTTTCTTCTTCTTCCCTTAGGTGATATTCAGTTCTAGCTGTTGGAAAATGTCTAGGTTCTGGTGATGCTGTATTGCTCTTTATTTTGTTGTATGTACTTCTGCCTTGATGTCTGCCCATCTCTTCTTTGGTTCGTTCTTGGTCTTATCAGTGTACTTGTCCAGACAGAGCTGACAGATTTAGGGAGCCTCTCTCTGGTCCAGATGGAAGCTCTGGTCCAGATGAGAGTGTTGGCCTGATAGGAGCTGTGGGGCTGGACTCTGAGTCTTGGGAAGTCCCTGGGGTCTCCTTATTTTGTACAGATGGGAGCTCCTCTTGTCCAGATGGGAGTTCCTCTGGTCTCTGGTCCAGATGGGAGTTCCAGGGCAGGATGGAAGCTGGGGGCTGGTCTCTGATTCTCAGGAAGTGGCTGGGTTCTCAGGCAGATGGGTGTGGGGGGGCAGGGTTTGGAGACTACAGTGTCTGTCTGCAGTCTTGGAAAGGGGAGCCTTCCAGCAGGGCCCGGGCCAAAACATTTTAATTTTGTTTGTACTATGCACAACATTTGATAAAGACTTGAAATTTCTTTTCATTAAATACTGTCAAGATGAGAATCTTTAGAGAATAAATATGGAAAGTATACTGTGTGTCACTCCTTTTTAATTCATCTGGAAATGCCAATGTGATAGGAGCTGTCAGTGTAGATGTAGCAACTCTACTTTTTATGTGAGACATAGGAAGTTCTTCCTCTTCATAGTACTTGGAGCTCTGTTTCAGTTTGTTATGGATATACAAATAATACTTCACAAACTTGCATGCCTTGGAATAACAAATATTTGAAGTCTCTCAGTTTGTAGACTCGAAATCAAAAATTGAATCATTAACTCTGATGTCTTTGAAGCTGCCAGGAAAGATGCTTTCCATATCAATATCCTAGCTTTGGATAAGCTCAGAAATCCTCTACCTTTACATGGCTATCCTCTTGTGTATTCATATTGCTTCCCTGTGGAACTGCTCATCTCTGCATTCAATGTCCAGTTCTGCAAGGACACTAATCTCCTTCAGTTAGGGAATACCCTGTTTACCTCATGTTAGTCTGAGTACCTCTGTATTGTCCTCTTTCCAAATAAAATCACACTCTGAGGTTTTGAGTAGTAATACATTGACATATTTTGTCTTGTTTTTATAAATTAAACTTCTGTAATATTGTCCTGCATGAACAAAGTGCATTCTAATCACTCTTTTCTCCCATCCTTACCAACCCACCTCCTAACTTTCCAACATTCATTTCCTTTTATTTTATTTCCTTATCTAATGATTTTAAGCAGGGCCATCTGTTTGACTATGACTTTGAATCTTTCTACTGGAACCTTGTGGGCTTACTAGTTGGCATATAACTTGAAAATCATGACTTCTCCTCTCCCAGAATCTATGAGTAGTCAATAGTTCCCCAGGGAAGTATAAGGATCCATGAACCCTTCCCTTATCCACAACTGTTTGTTCACAGGGCCACAGACATGTTACTGTAAATATGGTTTTTAAAAAAGTTGGAATATCACTAAGGAACTCACAGACTGTAGTCAGGAACTTACTACTCTTATATGGTTAAATTGATGTAGTGTCAGACTGCCTTCTGAACATCTATGCTTATATAGAAAGACAAATGCTACTCCCAACCTTAATCAGAGAAGCCTCTTCCCAGTGTACAGTAGTCAATTTAGAGACTCACTGCTACTGAAGGTGCTAGAAATTATAACATCCAAGTGCTCAGCTGTATCTTTTTATGATGGAACACAATTTCATACAGATCTCAATTGTTTCTCTGATTTGATTCTTTCTGATTATTGATTAAAAATAATTATCAATCATGAATAAGTCAATTTAAAATGGAGAAAGCATATGAATATATATTTCTTCAAAGAATGTATATATTATGTATATATACAATACATACATACAACCAAATGTATGAAATGATGTTCACCATCATATGAGGGAAATGCAAATAAGAACCATAGTGACATATTACTTCACACTCATAAGGGTGAGATTATGCTCACTAATATATTTGTAGTGTTGCTGGTGAAGTAGGGACTTTGAAATGCTCAGCTTGTAGGAAGGTGAAAATCCTACTATACAGTGCAGCCACTGCAGAAAACAAGTTGTTTCATCAAATATTTAAACAAAGAGTTACCATGTAACACAACATCTACTTCTAAGTACATATCAAAGAAATAGGCCTACATAAAAAGTAGTATCAAGCTGTTCATAAATAGCATCTTTTGTAGTAACCAAAACATAGGAGCAACCCCAAAATGTGTGTCACTTGATGAATAAACAAATATGACTTGTCTATGCAATGGAGTTTATTGAATTACAAAAGGAAGAAAATATCAATTAAAGCTACAGTATATATAAACCTTGAAAGTACTACAGTAATTAAATTTACATAAAATGTTACACATTGTAAGTTTCCATTTATGTAAAACATGCAGAATGGAAAAAATCTATAGTGTTTTCAAGAGTGTGAGGAGATGAGATAATAGAAAATGGAGTAATTGCTAATAGACACAGGGTTTCTTTTGTTACTTGTACATCTCTGAATAAACAAGGACTAGTAAATTATATACTTTGAAATGATAAACAGTATTGTATATGTATTATAACTCAGTAATGCTGTCTCTGTCTCTCTCTCACACACCGACACACACATGACACTTTCACTCGCTATCTTTAACACTCAGAGATGATTTACTGAAGCATTAACTAGGCCATCGTTTACAACCAATACCACCAATTTCCCCCCATAGAGGAGTATTTTATCACTGGCATTTGGAATTTCTGCCACATGGTGATATTAAATAGCAGACAGACTTTAAAAAATCATTAGGGAAATTATGGTGGAACACATTAATCACTCTATTTTGTAAGAATCACCCAGTTTCCTGAAAAAAAAAAAGATACATAATAATTGTCCCAATCAGCAGGAACAATCAACACCCCATGTTCTCCTGGCTTTGATGATGGATACTTTAGCCACCCCTACTTCCTGGAGCCTGTTACTAAAGCAAAGCCCAAGAGACACTGGACATAGGTAGTTAAAACAGTGCTTTGAACTTAGGTCCCACTTGCAGGAAATGGTTCATGTAATAAGTACTTGAAAATGTAGGAAGACAAATACTTCTTATATGACTTTGAAGCACAATAGTCAAGACTAAATGTTGCTTTTGAAAATAGCATTAGGAACACAATTTCTATCTTCAACATCTGAATGGAAAGTACATTAACGTTTGAATTCATTACAGCCAACATCATGGTTATTTTCAATTATATATTGTTTTTCAAGTTAACAGCAAGCATTTAAGGCTAATATCTCATTTTTACAATGTGGGGCACTGTTAATGCTTTTTTTTATTTTTGCATGCTTGGAAACAAGTTTTTTCTTAAATAACACATATATTTTAATTTTTTTCCTGGAAAATAAAGCTAAAGGATGGGACATGGACTATTTTGTGTACTGCAAAAAAAAAAAAAAGATGTGGATTTAATATGAAATTAGTGTTAAGTTCCATACTCTCATCAGACTGTAAACCAAATAGTACATGGTAAATTTTTATTTTTAGCAGTCCAAATTGTAAAGTTCAGGGAGAGAATTTTTTCATTGTGATTATTTCATACCACATTTTGATGAGGAAGAGACTGGATAAGCCAGCATTATTTGAACAAATAAATACATAAGTTATATGAAGGATAGTAGAGATTTGGCTTAATCTACATTTCCTTAGCAGCATCATGGTATGTGATTACTTGAATCATCCAAAAAATGAGTGAACAGTGTTCATTGAGGACTTAATAGCAATAGAACCAGGTGTGGCAGTGCATGCCTTTTATTCCAGTACACAGAAAGAAGACTCAATCAGACATCTTTGAGTTCAAGTCCAGCCTGACCTACCATAGTGAGTTCCAGGCCAGCCAAGGCTATAGCATGACACCTTGTCACAAAACACAAAAACAGACAAACAAACAAACAAAAAAAAAACCCTAAAAAAATTGTTTTATTCTTGGATAGTTCCTGAAAAGTGCTACCTTGTCTATACTATATTGATCATTCATGAAAATATTTGGTCCTCTATAACACCTTGTTCATTCTTGCCAATAAAGCCAGTCCTTACCAATGTATATGAAATAGTTTGGTGTGTTCATAGCATCCACCTCCTTTGCACCAGTGTCAAAGGGAAGGGCTAGGATTTTGTAAATGGATCTTATTAAATAACTCTTTGTGAGTATTTACAAAATCAAATTTATTGAATTCTTCATCATGATTCATAGTCTCTTATAGGTAGCAGCCCTAACCACTAGTCCAGTTGCTTTGATCATACTCAGTAACCTGGAAATCTCTCTTAAGAAAAGGCCCAGATTCTATCCTGTCTCTTGGAAACTTACTTATTCTTGTTTGGGTCACATTGTTCTAGGCAGAGGGCATGACTGGAGGTATTATATATTGACACAGGTACAATTGGCTGAATTTGGAATGCTTTTCTACTGTCATTGTGCTAAAGAAAGATTGGTAACTGAACAATTTAGTGCTAGGTAGTTGTGGCCTTAGCATTTACTGATCTGCTGATATCTGGTGATCACCATTTCTATTTACTAGGTACTGGACCATGCTTTACTTCACCTTGTACATTAAATGTCAGAAAAAACAAAGGAGTAAATATTATAGTTTTCATTTTAAGTATTATGAAATAGAGCCCGAGATTTCTATATGAATAACCTTATTACTTGACTCAGTTAAAATAATGTGCATGCTCATATGCATACACACAAACAATTCCAATAGTGTGATGTGTGTGTGTGTGTGTGTGTGTGTGTGTGTGTGTGTGTGTATGCATATGTAACAGACTGGGACTTGAAAATAGTTTAGTGAACAAGATCCATACTTTATTTTGTCTTGTCCAGTGCTGAACATTTTGCCAATGCCTAGCAACTTCAATAGATAGTTGCAAAATTGAATTAAAAATCTCACTAAATAAAATTGGCATGTGGCTTTCCTTCTGTAATTAGCTTTCTGACAATTTGGGTAGTAAATAGCTGATGGAAAGAATAATAATAAAAGTTGTTTATTTGTGGGATGAACGGTTATCATTGTTTTTACTCCTTTTCCCTCAACTTTTAATTCACAAAAGGCTCACAATTTAACTATGGAGAAATTGCATTACTAAATATTGAATAATAATTATAATACATGATATGTTTTCCTTTTAATTTGCAAATAGCGTATTCATTATGTTTTAGATATTTGGTACATATAATTTGATATTTACTTAGTTATAATTTGTGGCAGGTGATTACATTCTACAGGGTATAATTTTTATCACATTGTTTTGAAATTTGATTGCAAGATTATGCAGAAAAGAATTCAGTGTATTCAAATTACTTTGAATTTTCTCAGATCCTTACTCTTTTTTCACCTCCTGGTAGCCATATGTTAAATAAAGATTCAGAATTGGAGACATTTAATAATTGTGTCTATTTCTTTAAATGCCCCAACACAAAGAATTTATAACTTGAACTTCAGAACTTATGCTTGTGTCTCCTTGCAATAGCTATATCTAATAAATGCAAGGTATAAACAAAAACAAGAGGCCAGGTGCTGGTGGCAAACATCTTTAATCTCAGCGCTTGGGAAGTCAGAGCCAAGCAGATCTCTGTGAGTTCGAGGGCTACAGAGTGAGTTCCAGGAAAAGCACAAATCTACACGGAGAAACTCTGTCTCAAAAAACCAAAAAAAAAAAAAAAAAAAAAAAAAGCCAAGAAATTACATACCAAAATTGAACAAAGTAAACAGTGTGTTCTATTACGTAGCTTTTCCTTAATGTTATCATGCTGCAAGTAATAAATGCAAATGTTCTAAGTTTCTCTGACCCCTGAAGGAACTCAATTGCTTGTAGCCTTTAGCTCTCTATCCTGTGTATGTAACTGAACTGATAATTTTCCTTTATTACTATTCTGTGAGATTAAAACTGTGAATTTCAATATGACAGGAAATCAGTAATGGTGTGCATGTTGCTTGAACATAGACAGACCTACTTGCTTCTTCTTTGAAAATATTATTTATAATGAATGAGAAATAATGACCTGCATGTATTTTCATTACTATTATATTTAGGATTGGAGAATACAGCATCTGGGTGCATATTCAAAATTTGCCTTAATAACTTGATTATCTGGTTTACAAATTCTGCAATGGTAGCCTTTGAGGCAATAATGTCTTGGGATGAGCAGGGTTATATACAAGGAAGCCAATTTGATTAAGAAATAAAATTCTCTAAGAAGAACAAATAAAGGGTGCAACTATACTTACCAAAGTTGTGATGATACTAACTGTAAGCAGAACTCTTGCATCTCCATTTTTCTTTTTCATTCTTATGAGTTTAAATAATAATGCTTCATGCTATCCATGATGGGGTTCAGTACTTGAAGGGAATAAGTTTCCTATTTAGATTTAGTCATACAATTTGTTTAACAGCTATTCCCTTTATAATGGCATGTTGTCTTTCCCATCATTCCTTAGGGCACACAGGGAGAATGGCATGGACCTCTTGAATAATTAATATGGTTTTAAGAGCAGTAGTCATGGAAACCCAAGCAGTGTCACACATTTGGATTATAAGAATTAGGCACAATTTGAATATTACATTTAACTGAAAGAGGTAGCTATCTCCCAAAGACAAAAGCATTTTCCTCAATTCTTCTGATTTAGTGAAATGAATATAAATTTTTAGGTGTGCAGAACTAATTCATCATTGTGATAAAAGTATTTTCATATTTTTATGTTTGAATTGCATAATAGAGTCCCATTACTCTATATTTGAGTTCTCTATTTAATTGAGATGTTTTCTCATGCAAGTATCTATCTTCTCACTTTATCTACTGTGGTTTAGTCACAGGTTATTACTTTTTATTAAAGAGAAAATGTAGAAATTAATTTACAATAAAATAGCACAGACCACTCACCGTCCTGATATCTCTAAGGTATCGTATTCTTTCTAATATCAGTACAAACCTCTGATCATATTAAAATGAAGGATTTGTGAGTGCATTTAGACAATTGTTAGTGGTTAACGAAAGCAAGTGTTAGTATGACATTTCTAGAGCTGCTCTATTAGACTAAAATTCTGGATCGTCTACTTGTCTAAAAATGGTGCCTTTTCAGAATCAATATTCTTATTACCTTGGAGGAGTGTGTGTGTGTGTGTGTGTGTGTGTGTGTGTGTGTGTGTGTGTGTGTGTATGTGTGTGTGTGTGTGTGTGTGTGTGTGTGTGTGTGTGTGTGTGTATGTGTGTGTGTGTGTGTGTGTGTGTGTGTGTGTGTGTGTGTGTGTATGTGAAGTCAAAGAGGCAATAGCAAAAGTCTATCATCCAGTCTTCAGTACCAGTGTATGTGTAAAGAATAAGAATAACTGGAAGTTATTTATGGAGTGTAAACCCTCTGGTTTCATAAACCATGCTGTTGTTTGCTCAGGTTTATTGTACAAACTACTGCATGTATGTCTCAGACTTCCAACTCCCTGCAGTCGTAGACTGATGAAGAGTGATTAGCAGTGATACCATTAACAAATAAGACAAGAGGGAAAGGAAAAGGGAATCAAGATCTGTGTTCATTGTATCTGCCTGTTCATTGCCTATTTAAAATTCAGTTGCTCACAACAAATTGCCATCTCATGGACACTATCCCATGTTTGGGCTGTTATGTTGTATATTCCCTCTTGCCAAAGACGCTGAATACTGGGCATCCTGGGAGTCCTGCATGCACCCTCTTTCTAATTCCATAGGTGCTTTCTGAAAAATGCACTCAGAGGTGTTTTTGTATCTTCCTCCAAAAGCCTTTCCATCCAAGCCCTGTGGCTCACTAGCATCAGGTACCACCATCCTTTTTCTCTGAAGCTATGTGTGTACCTTCATTAGGATTCTGACTGCATCACTGGCCCAGTGTCCTCCCATTTGTTGATAAGCTGCATCTCCTTGGCCGTGCTTTTTGAAAATATCCAGCAAAAGGACTGATGCTTCAGCAAAAGCCTCAAATTCTTTCTCTGGGTCCTGAATTGGCATATTATCTTAGTCATTTTAGTTGTTCATGTGTTTCACTTAATTTAACCCATAGCCTTTAATTTTTTTTTCTTTGTGAACTGACTGTTAGAAAACTCCAAATATCTGTAGTTGGATGTGCTCTTTTATATTTTGAGTTCTAGGTTTTACAAAGTTGCAGTCCTGGGTTTTCTGAAGTTTAACTCTTTGTGAGGGTATGTTCTCATATACCTCTACTTTATCCTGTATGCTGTCTCTTTAATATTGTCTGTCACTGTTTCTTTTTATAGAACCACAGCTTGCTCCTTCTCTGCAATCATCTTTTTCCTGGCTTATTTGTTTGAGGAGTGTACTTTATGGTGATCTCTTACCATTTTGTGTCTCAGATCCATCTTGAACTAAATGTCCCATGTTTTAATGTTTCTTTCCACTGCCTGGAAGCATTAAGGTCCTTGAGGACAAGGAACATATGCTATTTCGTATCCCAAGTGCTTTGTGTAATGTAAGGCCTATGGCATCTGCTCAGTGAATTTTCCTAGTTATTATTATTATTATTATTATTATTATTATTATTACTGATATTATTATTAATTTGTGCATATAGGTCATATAGGTATATCTCCTTAGGAGAAAAATTCATTCCATAGTCCATTGAGATACTGTAATCAGCCTGAAAGAAATGAAACTCAAAGAGACACTTGTGCCACTTCCTTTGGCTATCAGCTTAATGAAATAATGACCATGAGAAATTGAAATTCCATTTAGCATCTCATGCCAAGAAAAATGCTAGGTCCGGGTCCAGCCAGAAGGGGGAGCTTGTCTTACCAGGCAAGAGCTTTACCACTTGTGAGAACACCTTACAGGAGAAGTTGAAGCCCAGGTGGGTGGGAAGACCATACCTTGACCTGGATTACTCAGCTATGTATAACTTTGGACCTCCACTTAAACCTTGCTTGAAGATTTTGTTGTTTGACTTGAGTCTTTTCCACTTTAGCCATGCCTGGGAGCACAGTAGCTGTTTTAGTGCCTTGTAAACTTGTAGAAAATTGATGGAGAATCAGAAATGCAAGCACCCCTCTCTAGCTACAGGTAAAATCAAATAGTAGTTTGAATGAAAGTGTTTTCATTGTGACAATTATGCATTGCAGCTCCTATATGCTGAACTGAAAACCGAAGTATGTCTATTACTAATGACTGAGATGATTGAAAAATCCTACACATTAGTTTCCAGTTGTCTTCAATATATCTTATCTATGAATAATACTGGTGTGTGTGTCTGTACCAATATGCAGCTAAATCTTACCTGAGCTGAAAGTAAGGCCAAACACTGTTTAATTTAGTGAATAATAGGCTTTTATCAGCAGAATGTATATCACGGCTATACATGTTTTGAAAAATAACAGGATTGTTGCCAGTTAACTCATTAAAAAAGGAATATTCAATGGCAATATATTAAAATTATGCAATTAATCATTTATGGCCTCATGTAAATACCATTACATTTTTTTATTAATTGCACCATTATAGAAAGAACCTCCTGGAGTTCTAGTACGTACATGAAAACTATACTAAATAAAATGGAGAAATCACTGCATACAATATTTAAAAGCAACTTAAAATAGGTTGACATTTGTGAGTATGCCTGGAAAGCTTGTAACACTTCCAGACAGGTTTCATTGCATTCAGTCTACCAAGAGGCCAAAGACACAAGATAAAACATGAAGAATACTCTGGAGTAAACAACTATGATGGGATGGAATGTTAGCTTCAGCCTTTAGTGCTGGAAGTGAAAGGGAAGTAAGGAAGCATGTTTCCTGTAGTCTCACTAAACTGATTCTCTTTGGACTTAATGGGATCTCCCTTAGTTCGGAGATAGCATGGGGATTTAAACTTTCCTAGTGTAAGGCTAGGTTACTGAAAACTTTCCCACTATAAAGTTGATCTGTGCTTGCAAACTGAGCTCATGCTTCTGTGTTGATTGATTATCAAAGTGCTCCTATGAAAGTAACACTGTATATACTTGTCCATTCATACTTAGGGGCTTTGACCCTAATGCTTTCTATTTACCAGATGGTTGCAATTAGTGATAAGCCAGTGAATCCTTCAAGCTTAGCTCTGAGACACTTGTAAGGGGATTATCCTTGGGACTGGCACATCCACCTTTGGTAAAATAATCCCCAAGTATGAAAAAAATCAAATAAAATATGGAAAATTTAAAAAATAATAATTTTCTATTGTTAGCATAATAGCTTATTTCAAATAAAGTTGTAGAAGTGACAAAAAAGTGTACCAAGTAAACCTACTTGAAATTAATCACTTCACAGAAGAAAGAAGCATGAATCTCCAATAAAAGCGTTGAAGTTAAATATAATATAAATACCAAGAATGATAAACTATATCTTATTCTCAAAGCTTATCTTCATTCTTTTTATTTATATTTTGTCTGACAGAAAACTTATAAGAATGATGGGAAGAATCTCCTTTTAACCCTTTCCAGAATCCTTGAGTTTTTAAATAAATACTTTTGTAATTAATTTAATTTCACATATCAGCCATGGATTCCCCTGTCCTCCCTCCTCCCACCCCCCAGCCTCCCTCCCAATCCACCCCCATTACCACCTCCTCCAAGGCAAGGTCTCCTCTGGGGACTCAGCCCAGCCTGGTAGATTCAGTTGAGGCACGTCCAATCCCCTCCTCCCTGCACCAGGGCTGAGCAAAGTGTCTCAGCACAGACCCTAGGTTCCAAAAAGCCAGCTCATGCACCAAGACAGGTCCTGGTCCCACTGCCTGGGGACCTCCTAAACAGTTCAAGCTAATCAACTGTCTCACTTATCCAGATGGCCTGGTCCAGTTTCATGGGGGCTCCTCAGCCATTGGTTCACAGTTCATGCGTTTCTAATAGTTTGGCTATTTGTTCCTTTGCTTTTTCCAATCATGGTCTCAATATCTCTTGCTCATATAATCCTTCCTCTCTCTCGATGGTTGGACTCCTTGAGTTCCACCTGGGATTTGGCTGTGGATCACTGCATCTGCTTCCACCAGTCACTGGATGAGAGTTCTATCAGTTCATCTAGTATTTTCTCTATTTTCCAAGCATTCATTTTCAGTGGAAAATGTTGAAAAACCAAGTTCTCTGCACTGAATGTGTCTCTTGTTACTGCTAAGCCCTTTTAATATAGTAGAGCTATATAATATACATATACACACACACATATATATAGCAATATACATATATATAACACACACACACACACACACACACACACATATATACTACATTTCAGTTTTCCTTTCATATAATATTTGATAGACATGGGCAAACATTGGAAATAATGATGTTTTTTTCCCACCTTTAATTCCCACTCAATACTACAGGCTTCATTCTACTCTTCACTATTTCCATATTTAAAACCCAGTTTCCTAACATTGAGAAACCTGGACTCCATTATTCAGCATATATTAACTTATTTGCTGAGTTATCAAATACACAGAAAGTATTTTCACCATTACTAACCCATAGATCTATGGAAAAAAAAATACTAACTAGCATACACCATTTGCTACATTTTTTTTTTTTTTTGGTCTTTAACCTAAGGACATTCAATTTAGAAACTGAGAGTAAACAACATCTGAGTTAGTTCTTAATTCTTAGTCCCGTTTTTACCCAACACTCCAATGTGGTTATGGTAGCTTAGTCCAATTTATTTCTGTTTGAATTTCATTAAAGATTTGTAGTTCCTCGCTTGTATTTCTATTTTTTCTTTTCTTTTTATAAATAAAGTGGGGGCAGGAAGCAGGTGGGTGTAGAGGGCTGGGAAAAGATGAGGAGGAGGAAGCTTTGGCTAAGATGTAAAAACAAGAAAATAAATGAAAAAAGAAATTGTGACATTTTCAAATGTCAGGTTTTTTTTAAGGTGTCTTGGTTCTTCTTCCATATCTGTCCATATGTGTCTAATTTTTTTCATTTTTCTTTATTAAGAAATTTTCTTCTCACTCCACATGCTATCCACAGACCCCCCTCCTCTCTCCTCCCAACCCCTAGCCTTCTTTCTCAATCCACCCCAAATCCCCACATCCCCCAAATCAAGGTCTCCCATGGGGAATTAGCAGAGCCCAGCACACTGTGCCTAGGCAGGTCCAAGCCCCTTCCCACTGCACCAAGGCTGTGCAAGGTGTCATACCACAGGTACCAGATTATTTTCATTAAACAAGTCTCTACTAAGGGAGTCTCAAGTAATGTAATCCATTTATACAATGAAATGCTACTTTATTTTTTATTTGAAATTTATTTCCAAAGTCTAGTATCTAAAAACTTTTTTAAAGAAATGGTAGCACAGAATCTAAAGGAAACACTAACATCTAAAAAAGATAGGGAAATGACTGTTGTAATAATTGAATAATCAAGGAGAAAAATTGAAAAAAAAAAAAGCCTTAATTTTATTACATCTGCTAACCAACCATTAAGTTGGGACCCAAGGTCAGCTTGACCTAGTCATTTGTCCCTGGGGCTAAATAAAAAAATCACTGAAAAAGTGAATGATATTTAGCCACTGACCTTAAAGAATATCAGAAGATGTAATGGGAGAAACAGACGAAATTGGTAAAAGATAAAGTCAAACCTTTCAGAACTTGAAAAATAAAGTCTGTATTCCAGGACACTAGAAAATTGCTTCATTAATACCTTTCCAGAAGATCATGCCTGCTCTGAAAATTTATTAGCGAAGAACTCTGAAAGCCAAGCAGAACTGGGGGTGGGTGGGTAGTTTCTATGGATAGTTTAGGATTTTAGAGTTCTTAGGAGCCCACATGAGATCATGGAATGAGCCTATATTACTGAGTCAATAAGGCCAGAGGAAGAAAAAATATGACTGAATGTCAGTTTCCTGTCCTGGTCACACCTGTTATCATGTGTGATGGTCTCATAGTTAAAACTATGTATACATAGCTGGGTGGTGGTGGTACATGCCTTTAATCCCAGGTGAATTTCTGTGAGTTCGAGGCCAGCCTGGGCTACCAAGTGAGATCCAGGAAAGGTACAAAGCTACATAGAGAAACCCTGTCTCGAAAAACCAAAAAACAAACAAACAAACAAACAAAACCTATGTATACATAAGAAGCTTAGTTAATAAAGTGCATGTTATACTAATTTTGGGTACAAGAAAATGTATTTTAAAATTATTATTATTATTATTAGTAGTAGTAGTAGTAGTAGTAGTAGTAGTAGTAGTAGTGTGTGTGTGTATGTGAGTGTATGTGCATGACACTTCATGAATGTGGAGTTCAGAGGACAACTTTGTGGAGTCTGTTCTTCTGATCCATCTCTATGAGGTTCTGAGGATCTAATTCAAGTGACCACTGAGCTATTTTACCAGCCCTAAAAGTTTGTTTCTTTAAAGCTGTTTGATAAAGACTCAATTATTGTGCACTTGAATGAATACTTTCATATGTAATTTATAAATATACATTAACGAGCTTTGAATTATACAGTTGGTAAAGCATCACAACTCTGTTTCTAGGAGATATTACTAATAGAACTGAGAAAATTTGTGATGGCAACAACTAGGTGGGCAAAAGGTATCTCAGCCTCAGCATGATGGAAATACTTCTTAGGCTTTTAGAGCTTGAAGAAATTAATATTGTTCATGGATTCATTTTAGGTGCCATTAGCTTTCTTTTCCTCTAAGTACACATCATCATCATCATTATCATTATTATTATTATCATCATTATTATTATTATTATTATTATTAGAGAAGATAGTACTAAATGTTGAACTAGAGCACTGAACAATGTTTTTAGTAAACCTATAGTAACACTTCTGAGTTGGAGCTGTCAGTTTGCAAATTAAGCAAATATATGCCAAGTTCACATTTCCCATATAGTTCAGTATTTGAAAGGAATAATTCTTCCATATTTGAAGAATGGCACAAATGTTGGGCTAATAAGTCATGTTATTGTGAAGATTTTTATATATGCCATTGCTAAGTGTAGCAAGAATCTTAAAAGTTCTTATTAATAAAAACAAACCTGGAGCTAGGTATTGAGATGAAACCTGGAATATCAGAGAAGCAGAACAAGTCACAGCCACCTCACCTTGCCAGTTCCTCAGCTGATCCTGTTTTCTCAGACTGGAAGCCTTTTAGTCCTCATCCAGAATGAATCTCAGCTGAATTGTTGCTCAAAAGCCTGAAAGCTTAACCAGATGTAGTTTCTGGTCCTCATGCCTTATATACCTTTCTGCTTTCTGCCATCACTTCCTGGGATTAAAGGCTCACTTCTTGGGATTAAAGGCATGCGTCACCATGCCTGTCTGTTTCCAGTGTGGCTTTAAACTCACAGAGATCCCAGTGGATCTCTGCCTCCCAAGTGATAGGATTAAAGGTGTGTGTGCCACCACTGCCTAACTTCTATGTTTAATATTGTGGCTGTTCTGTTCTCTGATCCCAGAAAAGTTTATTAGAGTGCACAATATTTTGGGGAACATAATACCACCACATCTAAGCACAGTTTTCTTATACACACTAGAGACACTTTAAGTCATTGAATCTTGGACTTATAGAGCAGGCAAAAATACTCTAGAAATTATTGACCCACTCTGCTCAACTATTAGGATAAATGACTTGAAAAGAGTAATTTCCTTCACCAAGATCACACACTTCATACAGCCTTTCTTCCCTCTTTCTTTGTTTCTCCTCTCTTCTCTTCCTGGCCTGTTTCTTTGTTTTCTTTCACAAAACACTCTGTATTGGAATCTTCTAGGCCAAATTCTCATTACTGAAGACCCAGTAGTAAATAAGGTTGGGGTATTCATTGTGGTTATAACCACAGCTCAGTGTGTTTAACAATTGTCTACAGACTAAAGCTTCCTCACCACAAAATTATTCTGTTAGTAATTCACTGAAAGAAACAATCTACTGGCAGAGATCATTTCTACATTAAAGACATGGTTATAACATTATGCAGGCAACATTTCCATATTTTAGGGGATAGATTTAAGATGAGCTATATGTTTACCTTCATTACGACAGGGTTCTCAAAGCCAGAAAAGACCAGCCACTCCAAAAGTGAATGAGCAATAGGAAATTACTTTTAAATGCTTTACTCATGTTGAAAAACCATGCATTTTAGCATATGAATATTTTATTAAGCAAAATGTCTGTGGCAGCTTTCAGGATTTTATAATATCCAAAATGAAATATGTTATAAATTTCATACCTGGAAGTTAAAAGTTTATTCTAAAGCCATGTTTTTAGGGGCTAATTGCTACTAGAAAAAGTATACCAATGTGTAACCACTTGAGTAAAAGAGTAGTATATCTTAAAAAAATATACTTGTAGTGAGACTTTAAGTTGAATTCCTAAAAGGAAAAATCACACTAAAGTTACCTTTATGTCTCAGTCAAGGGAATATGGCTGTATAATGAAAATATAGCTGGACGAGATTGCATAACTGCCTGGCCCTAAATACCACTGCAAACGAGACAGAGAGGACCCAGTTACATGCATATCTATTAAAATCAGAATTATTGACTGGGAAATGTTTTTATTTTTCATGTTTCCTTAGACAGCATGTATGTTAGGTATTAGTCCATTCTCTGTGCCTTTACATATTATATTTTCCTGGAACTCGAGAATACTTTGCGTATAGAAGATGTCTCACATGGGCTTGTTGATTGTTGAGACTTTGACTGAGTTTGTGTTTCCCTCAAGAGCCAGTCCCCAACATAATTTTCAGGATAGTAGCCATGTATTATTAGCAATAGCGCTTTCATTAGGCCCAAGAATTCCACTTGGATGATGGTAGTAGATTTTTAACAGAAGGAATATAGCCTGTTCCATTACTGCTTCCAGCATGTGTTCTAATACATCACATACACTCTTGCTGGCAGATGCATCACACAACCTTATAAGTTAAGGAAATTCCTGTGATAATTCATAAATAGCTGTATATGTTCATGTGAATAGTATACATGTAGACAATTTAATACAATTATATGAATCAACTGAATGCCGTCCTTGGAAAGGTGATGCGGTTTTAGTGAGTTTTCTTTAAGGGTTTCACCACAGCAGGTCTCTAATTTATTAGCCCTTCTGACAAATGAGAGGGAATCTACATATGGAGGACAGAAAAGGCATTCACCTCTGGATCCTAAATTCATAAAGATCGTATAGAAGAGGTGAATTCTTCAGTGAAATATTTCTTCTATACCAATCATTTTGTGCTCATATATTTAAAAGTTTGAATCTGATTATTATGCCTTCTATCCACTGTGAAAAGTAGGGGTACAGAACCAGTAGAACTAAAATCAAACCCTTATACAACTTGCACTAGCTTGCTGGGGCAGTGTCATGTTATATCATCTGACTATCACTGTCATCTTCTTCTTTTTTTCACATTCCTTTGCCCCAAAATGTTGGAGAACACTTGTGTGAACCTAGATTAAAGTGAATTATCAGACCTCCTGGTCATTTCATGCATAAAGAGTTAGAATTAGAACTTGTAGGAATGCAATATTCTCAGGTTTTAGATCACCATGCTCACAGTGCACATCATGTGAGACACACTATGTCATGGAATAAAAGAAACTGAAATCCTGACATGGATCCATATGGACTATGGCCAGTTAGGCACTAAACTAGGTTGGCATTCATAGCAGGGAGTGGGAGCTAGAAGGACACCCCATCATACCTAGCCCAGAAGGTCTCTTATTGTAATGGCAAGGCAGTCAATGTGACAGATTCAGAATTTGTCTCTTTCAACATATATGGGCTGGGGCATGAAGTTACTGAGAGTCATTTAACTGTGTTGACGTGACTTTTTAAATTTGCTGTCACTGAAGTCATGGATGTTAATTCTGATAGGGTTGATTATTATTATAGGAAATTAAAAGCTGCTCCAAACAAACTGTACTCTTTGCACTCTGATAGAGTAGGCACTGGCATGACAGCATCTCTTCATTAATATTTGTAACCCAAATGGCTATTCCATGCAGAGTTTGAAAACTGAATCTTGAACTTCCAAGAATGATACAAGAAACAAAGGACACTGATGGTTCTTCATTGAGAGTTTCAAGTCTCCTGCCTGCTGATATTTGGAAAAGATAATTTATTTATTTGCATGTTGGCATGTTATGCATTTGAGAATATATAGTCCTCACTTCATCAGAGTTCTGCATGTGTCTCTATGTACTCTATGCAACTGCTAACTGGTGGGTTTGTAGAGCCCTGTAATTGTTTACCATTTACTATGCCACCCAAATGGCTCTAGGGTACACAATTCTTTCTCAGGAAAATTCTCCCAACTCCTTATGAAGAGGCACTGTTCTATCAGCCTATTATATTGTACTAAATAGCAATTGTGTTAGCCCCAAATACTTTGCAGGAAAGCAAACTGTGAAAAAAATACCAGTATAAATAGTACACCTGTAAGGGAGATAATCGGAGTGGTGGGAGGAACAAAAGCCTTCCAGGTCAGTAGCTCTTAATTTACATAACTGTGAACTACAAAGGCCACATTAGAAAGGAAACCTATCTAGACATGGAAGACAATGACACTCAAATGCCACAACAGTGTTACTTATTTTTCAGAAAAACCAAAGCCTTATTACTCAATGGATTGAATGTCAAGGCTATCACACAGCAGCTACCATGTTAAAACCCACTTCTAGAGCATGATTGCAGTCTTCTATTAGTATAACTACCTGCTCCTCATTGCCCCCAACCCTGCAGTTATAATGACATTGAAATATACTATCTTCCACAGAGAACAGAGCTGGCACTGAGACAGATAATACTACTCTTGGGTTGTTTTCTGGCATCTGAAGAGCAAATGCAGCTAGTAGCTACTAGAAAAAGAAACAAGCCAACAACAACAAAACCCATCACTGTGCAATTAGCATTTCTTTTGTGTCTAAAGATCATATTGTACAAAGGGCTCTACCAAAGCATACCATTGGTCTACCTCTTTATCCTACCTAGCATGGTGCCCTTCCTAGTGAATAGCCATTTACTTAGGTCTTGATTTTGGTGGTCCCCTGAGAGTTCTTTACATATACATGTCTTCTATGTGATTTTAGGTTTCATTCCTCTCTTCCTCCTTTCCTACTCCACTTCCTTATTAATTTCTGGAACACCAATGACCCCAGTGGCTCTCTACAACATTCAGTTTTTTCGCCTGACTTGATTACAGTACTCAGGCATTTGACATCCTGGGAGTACTCTTGGGACTAATCCAATGGCTTCTAAGAAATTCCTATGGGCTCTTCCTGAAGAGCTATCAGAGTAGGATGAAAGAAACATGGTGGGTGCTAACATACAAACTGAGGAATTTCTATACACTTTATATTTTTGTCTATTCTCAAGACACAAAGAAATGTTGGTTTACATTAGGATTTCATCAATGAGTAAACACAAAAAAAGGAGTCATATGTATAAATTTATTGGACCATCACTCGAAAAACTCTGTGCCCAATATTGTGATTATTTCATTCAGAAAATACCTGCACAGAACAATTAGGTAGGAGTGGTACAGCTTTTTTTTTTAAGACCTCTTTCTAATATCATTAGGTGGCATTTTTTTGTTTGTATTCAAATTATTTTTGATGCTACCTAGGTGGCATGAATATTATGTGTATTAACAATGAACTTTTATTTTCTTTGAAATATTAACCATTGTCATCCAAAAGCTTTCCCCTTGTTACTGTTAGTACTATCAAAGGACCTAAAGACTGTCCCCAATATAAAACAGTGGGAGGAAATAAAGGATACCTACCTCCTCCTACATCATTAATAGTTTGGAAATTTCTTAGGAAGTATTTGAATTTGAATTTGGGGAATATAAAACAACACCTAACTGTGTTTGCAAGAATCTTTATGCGTCAGTGTTCTATCTCAAATACTAGGGTGAAGAGTGATCAATTCTAAAAGAAGAGACCTGGCTTGCAGGCCTACTTCCACTCCTGATTATTTGTATCTTACAAAGGTATTCTGTCTCGATGTCTATTTCATACTCTCTTTCTTCCTTTCCTTCCATCCTTCCCTCTCTCTTTTAATAATGAAACTGATAATTATTTGTCACTGAATTTGTCAATAAGGGACAAATGAAGTACTGTAAAAGTGCTTTAAAAAAACTAAGAAAAAACATGTGTATGTTGGTAACTCTTGGAGTTTTTATATATCTAAGTCTTTTATTTAATGGCGTCCAGGCACAATCAGGTCTTTCACAGCTTGGACTAGATTTATTGCACCATTAACAAACAAACAAACAAAAATCCTTTTTTGAGAAAGTGAAGATTACACTGTGTATAATGTTGCTTTCCATAGAAGTGACCACTTTCAAGTACTAATTTTACGTACTCTTGAGCATTTAGCACATGAAATAAAGAAAGTGTTTAAAGAAATGTTTCCTTTCAAACAATTGTTATAAATATGAATTATCATTTCTCATCACAGCTAGTTTATGTGCAGTTTTCAACTGGTTGCCTGACTTTCTTCCTCCTCCTTTAATTTTTTTCTTATTCAAAATGTAGCTCACACACTTGTTCCTGCCAAAGGGAAATGCTTGCAATGCCACAATTTATTAGTGTTGCCTAAGACTGACTCCTGTGTTACAGCTAATGAAGCTTTTATGAGCTTTTTTTGGCCAAATGACTGATGTTTGCCTTGCTATGTCAGATCTGAGGGCACTCCTGGCATCTCTCTTTATTCCTTGTCTAACAACATCAATCAAGCACCTGCTATGAACTCATGATCAATCTGACTATGAAACTGTGCTCTGAAGCTGGGCAATGCCAAGTGTCTTGTATCTGAAGAGGCCAATAGGTGCTACCTATAGTTTATAGTTTTGCAGACATATTTTTAGAACAGGTTTCAAAGATGAGAATCACTTGGGGCATGCCCGTGGGAGCTAGATGTGATTCATGGAAACAAACTCTGGTTTAACATGTAAGAAGTTCATGGCATAAGTATTGGTATTCCCACCCCTCCCCATATTTTCCTCTCATCAGTTTCAGTTTTTCCCATGTTCTAAACAAGATCATTTTTCTCTGGACCATAGGTAAGAAGTATGTTAAGTCAAGGTACAGCTAGTAGGAAACAGAGTTTTTTTTTTAAGACAAATTTTAACATGAACTTTCATTTACAGAGCATAAAATCTTAGCTTTATTTTCACAAAAATCAGTGGTCTTCGAAATTCTCTGGTTCTGGGATTGCCAGTTGTCCCAGTGGGTTGATCTTCAGTGATGTGACTTATGCCTCCTTGCTTTACTGGCCTACTTCTGAGAATCCTAAGAAGAAGGTGAATGGCATAAGGTATTGTGGTATGTGGCCTTGGAATAGAGCTCCCACATGTGCCTCATGGGAAATCAGCTCTGTAACCATCTCAATTCCATGTCCTTTTGAGCACACTTAGCTAGGATGCTTTCTCTCTGAAACCTTTTAGATTAAATCGACATTTTTTTCCTCTTCTGGGAATCTCATTCTCTAATGAATAGCCGTGTTTTGTTTCTGCTTTTGCTTTGCCTTTCTTTCAAGGCTCCTTTTGTATTATTTCTTGCTTAGAAACTCATTAGCTTAAATGATTTAGGTCATCATCGTAGGTTGCCCCACAGTGTTTGAAAATGATTACTCTGCCAATCCTTCAGGGGAGTCCAGGCTGTTCATAAAAATTACCTCCCTATGAATTCTGGAGAGCTTGGCAACTCCCTAGCTGAAACTTGACATCTTTATTTCTATTTATTTCTGACAAGTTATTATTTCTTTAAAGCAGAAAGTTCCTGTAGCAGCCAAATAACTGCTTTGGGGGAATAATTCCTATAATTTTTAAATTTGATACATTTAATAACTAATGTATTATTAGTGTATTATGTGTTACAGACAAGAAATCTAGACCCTGGGTGAGAGACAAAATAATAGTTCAGGATCAAAATATGCTATGTCTTGAGATATTGCCCTTATGCTTTTCTCTAACACTTTCAGATATTTAGCTCTTACATTAATGTTTTTCTTTGATCTTTTTTTGAATTGAGTTTTCTAGAGGTGAGAGATATAGATCTAATTTCATTTTTCTACATGTAGGAATCTTGTTTTCCCACCATTATGTGTTGAAGAGGTTGTCTTTTCTTCAACATAGTTTTTCTTAACACTTTGCCAAATGCAAATGAATATAACATTGTATATTAGTTATATTCTATTGCTTTGTTCTAAATATTTGTTTTAGTGCCATTGAAAAGGTGTCTTTTTTACTATGGCTCTAAAGTATGATTTGAAATCATGTATTCTGATACCCCCAATGTTGTTTGTTTTGCTCGGGATTGCTTTAACTAAGTTCTTATTCATGATTCCAAAAATTACATCTGAGTCATAAAAGAGGAAATGAAAATGTGGTAGGGGTTAGAGGTTACACTGAGGAATTAGAATTAAGAGTATGAATGGATTGGGGGAAATGAGGGGAAAAATCTTTTAAAATACACTTCATTTAAAAATGCCATAGTGAGGAGGCTGGAGTTTCAGAGTACTGGCTGTTCTTCCAGAGGTCCTGAGTTTAATTGCCAGCAACCACATAGGGACTCACAACCATCTATCATGAGATCTTGTAGCAGGAATCTTAAAAGTTCTTTGCAATAAAATCATACCTTAGGCCAGTTATAGAGGTGAATGCTGGGAGATCAAAGAAGCAGAACAAGCCACAGCTTCCTTACCTCACCTGTTCCTCAGCTGATCCTGTTTCCTCAGACTGGAAGCCTCTGAGTCTTTATCCAAATGAATCTCAGCTGAACTGCTGCTTGAAGCCTAAAAGCTTAACCAGCCAAATGCTGATCATTTCTGGTCCTCACCTCAGGCCTTATATACCTTTGTGTTATCTGCTATCACTCCCTGGGATTAAAGGCTCACTTCTTTGGATTAAAGGCATGAGTCACCATGCATGGCTGTATCCTTGAACTGATGGATTTCTGCATCTGGAATGCTAGGATTAAAGGTGTGTGCTACCACTGCCTATCCTCTATCTTTAATATTGTGGCTGTTCTGTCTCTGACCCCAGATAAGTTTATTAGGGTGCACAATATTTCAGGGAATACAATACTTCCACATTTCCCCGTTTTTGTCTCAAATTTAAAAAAGCTTATAACTAATACATGTAAAACTCTATCCACTAAGTATACAACATATACAGTTAAGAATTACATTAACAATGTCTAGTCCATTAACATTTGACAGATTCAGATAAAAACTCATATATATATATATATATACAATGTCCATTCTAGTAACATTTGATAAACTCACAAAAAAAAATTCATTACTTATCCTGTTTAAAACAAGTAGTTTCTTGTACTGAATCCACAAGGTTTAAATGAATCCCCAGGGGAGTCTTGGCCCTGGAGGAGATGGGAATGGAGGGGAGGGGATGAGGGGAAGGAGGGGGTGGGGGCGGGAGGGGGGAGGACGGGGGAACCCATGGCTGATGTGTAAAATTGAAACACAAATATAATAAATAAAAAAGGAGAAAAAAAAAGTAGGTTCAAAAATTGACCTTTTATCTTATCATATTCATATTCTCTTTTTTTTCTTTTCATAATAGATTCAGTAATCTACCTTTTGTCATTTTTATATCTTCCCCTACTTCTTTTTAGAGTACATTCAGTGATCTACCCATTCATCCTATTATATCTTTATCTTTTTTCTCAGAGTAGATTTGAAGATCTGTCTCATATCTATATTCTCTTTTTTTCTTTTTTCTTTTCAAACAAAAACTCTGAAGCTAATCTCCTTGTTCAGCTTTTTTTCCTGACCATTAACAGTTAAGAAATTGTAACCAACCATCATAAACAATAGCAATTATCCATAACTCAAACAACCGAAAACCTTCCATCCCACCTCTTGGGAATGTGGGCATCATTGTCTTAAAATTACTTCCTGCTCTCTGGTGGTGAAGACATCTTTAGTGGATCCTGAACATAATTTTTTGGGTTAATTGTCAAGTCCTGTATCATTTGTCCAGTTGCTGCATAATGAGAAATTTCATTGCTTGTCACAAATCTTTGTTCGAGTAGTCTGTCAGGCTGGATCATCTCAGCTAGCCATCTCAAAATTGTCCTGAGTAGTTTGTAGTCCAGAGTCAATCTTCAGTAGTGTTAATCGGGTTAATAGCTCTACTATAGTCCTTGTAGAATCATCATTGTGGGGTCCTATCACCTTTTTGGAAACTTCAAAGTCGCTTTTAGGTGTGGTTATGATTCCCCAAAGCCCCCCCCCCCCTTTTTTTCTTCTTTTGTGCCTTCTCTGTGGTTTGGGGCAATCGCAGTTATGATAAATGTCTGTCTCTTGGAACCATGAACGTTCTTCCCTAGAAGAGAAAAATCTTCACAGCAATTCTTCCCCACCATTTGTCTTGCCAAACTTTTCTAAAACTGAACTTTGCCAATGCTTTTTTATAACATGATAGTCCTAGGAATTCTAGTCTGAGCAAGCAGCAGTAAACTCTTTGTCCTAAGTAGCAGCATCACCACAGTCACCAACAAGATGTGAAGCAGCCAGCAACTTGGAGCATCATATGGCACTGCCACCATTTGTGGTTTGTCCCTGGCTGAAGCTTCACCTTAACAAGCCTCCTAGGCTGGCCTCAAACTTGGGATCCTCCTGCCTCTGCCTCCTTCACTAAATTCAACCAGTGTGTCACCACATCCAGCAACATGTAGCTCCAGTCTGAGCTGGGGACTGCAAGGCCACAGGTAAGTAGCTTTTTCCACAAATTCGAACCACAAACGTTGGGCGCCAGATGTAGCATGAATCTTAAAGAATCTTATTAATAAAAGCAAACCTGGAGCCAGGTATTGGGGTGAATACAATTCCATCACAAGATCTGGTGCCTTCTTCTAGCATGCAAGCATATATGCAGGCAGAACTACATAATAAATAAATTAATCTTTAAAAAACTGAAAAATGTCTTGATGATATGTATTATTTTATATGCCAATTCATTTTTAAAAGAATGATGGTCATAATATTTTTCCCAGGGAAACTAATTAAGATCATTAATATGCTATAACACTCCATAAATTTCACATAAATATGTACATAGAAGGAGTGTGTTAGTGGAGGTAGCAGTGAGAGGAATATGGCCTAAACTAAGGAGATGCAGATATGCATATACCCCAAAGATTCTCTATCATACCACAAGGTCACTTGCTCAACCATGTTTATAACAGCATTATTCATATTTTCTGAATCATATGAGACTCTCCTTGGGACTTAATTCTCTGGAGAATGTGAAATAAACTATCCTGTGGTATTTTCCTGGAAACAGAGAGAGTAAGTGAACACATGCATATGGCACTAGCTCAGTGTAGATACCAACAGTCTTCTTCCCCCAGAATGGCAACCAGAAAAAGAAAATGATGAGGAAATTCTTCAAGCTTTCAGGAAAGGAAAAAAAAAGAAGGAATGAGAGAATAGACAGCATTGAAAAAAGAATGGTTCTGGAATTCCCAGCAATCCTGGAATCTAAAAAACAATTGAAGGAAAATAACTTCTCAAAATGTAAATCAAGCTGGAAGAATAAATGAGATTATTTTCAAACATTTAAGATATCACAATATTTTCCTCAAAATAATCCTTCCACAATTAGCTACAACAGGATATATCTCTTCACCAATGTAAAGTAATTAATCAAGGAAGAATATAGTGTGTCTCCAGAGAACAGAAGCTCTACCAAAGGAGAGAAGACAAAGGAAACCTCAGAATAATATTATTGGGCAAATAGTTGAGATTGAAGAAGGTCAGAGAATTCTGAATGAAACTCATAATGAAGAGGGAGTTGAGAGCTGATGTTAATGAATACTTTGATAGTTTTCATAAAACTGATAGAGTTTGGATTTGCATTAGCGATAATGCAAAATAACCCCCCAAATAATAAAATCCAATTATAATTATTGAATCAAAGTATTTTCTATGGAAAGAAAAATTAATTGACTTGGTAAGATATAAAAAACAATATTAAATGATCTTAATTTTGATGTGTTTTTAGAAGATAGAAGGATGGAAAATATCTCAATATATGATAGTAAAGCAATAACGTAAGAATGTTGAGATTATTTTCCATCTCCCATGAATAACAAATAACAATTGAACTCTAAAAATCAGTTCTGTTAGATAAATGGTGTCTAATGCTCAAAGGAATCAACAACAAAATGATTGTAGAAGACTTGGATTTCATTTTCATGTTTGTTCATTTTAATCTTTTTTTGCTAGTTGACTGTTAGAATAATCTTGTGTAGAGGTCAGTTTGAGAGTACCCCAAGAATCTATGGTCCCCTTTTGCAAATACAATTCAAAAGCCCTAGAGACAAAAAATAAAATGAACAAAGTAGTAATAGAAGATCTTTCCATGCAGGTGACAGTCACAAAATGAAGACAACTGACAGAGAAGCAGAGCCTTCATTAGACTTTAAATTTTGCTAGGAAAGCAATTTAACACCAAAGAAACAGCTACAGAGCACCTTCAGGCTCAACTGCCCTGCATCTGACCACTTCATTGTGTACTGGAAATAGTATTTAGACTAGGAGCCTGGAAAGTTGAACAAAGACCCCTTAATCAAGCCAGGTCTCTCCTCTTAAATGATTGTAAATCCAATAAAACTAACCCAAATACAATAGATACTTGAGATTTAGCCTACAAAAACCATACAGTGGCACTACTATATTCCAATCTCCTCCTGCCTATGGGGATCAGGATTTTCCCTGAATTTTTACATGAACCTTATTCCTTAGTAATTTAGCTCCCCAAGTTAGGCCAACTAGTGATACACAAAATACTTATGCAGATCTTAAAAGCCAGTTAGAATTTGGTGAAATCCTAGTACTTAGGGAAATTATATTAAAAGATATTTATACTCACTTAATTTAGATGACTAAATAATTTACATAGGAGGCAATTGAAGCAGTTCTTACTATTTCTCCTCCATTTATATTGTTGCATGATCAAAATTTGTAGTTTACTGTATACTCAACTAACTCCATGGGGAATGTGATATCTTCTTATAACACAAAATAATCCCTGATAAATGGTAAATATTAGTAATGAATCACTTGATAGACCACATTATCTTCCTGTCTGTGGGTCATCAGCAGCTACCCTGAGATTACCAGAGCAGGACACTCTAGAGAAGTGAATATAACATCAAGTGGGGCAGGTGAGGGTGACAACACAGTCAATTTGAAGTGGTCAGTGCCTCTCTGGAGTTTATCAGAAATGTCTGCTTGCATGGTGTTCAAACAGAAAGCAGAGCTTTGCTACTGCACATTACTTCCTTGCATTTACAATCTCACACTCTGCTGTTTTTGTGTGTTGCCTAGGAATGACTTTACACAAGGGCTTGGAAGAAGAAGTGCCCCAAGAAGGGAGTGAGGTGATGTTAAAGAATATACAGGGTGAGGTGGACAGGAATTTCCTTTCTCTGAGCCAGGTAAAATTGGCACAGGAGTCCTTAATCACATGTTGTTCTTTGGAATTATTAAGTGAATACATTTTTCATGGCCCACCTGCTAGTGTAACTAATTAACAGCCATCCACAGTAATTACATTGATCAGGATCATAAAATAATTTCAAATTGCTGAACATGATCAGCAGGAGTAAAATAGTTTCCCTTTAATCCTTTAATGATTTTTCATGATTAATCAAACAAAATATATGTAGTTATTTGAGCCACTTTTTTTTCATCTCAGAAATGCAATTCAGGGCAATTATAGGAGACATAAAGATCCATACAGAACTACGTATCATGTAGTAGCTAATTAAGCAATTATGCACAATGAGGTGGGGTACATGACTATCATTAGATAATCACCCTCTCTGAGGAGGCACAAGTTACAATGAAGTTCTTCTGCTCCCACTGGGCCATGATTACCTTTGGACAACCATTAATCCCACCAGCCAGTGCCTTATTGCTCATTACAAACTCTTGCCATTTTACACAGAAATGAATGGGGGGGGGTAATAACTTTGATCATTGGAAATGGCTCACAACAATATAAAGGGTTTCATATATTAACAGTGACAACATTAATGTATGCTTTAGAAGGTTAAGTAATCAGTCATGCAGTTTGCACATCCTCCATGGGTGCTGTGGGGGATTAATGATTGTTTACTTTCTGAAGAGCACATATATCTGGGTATGTGAATTGTCTTCAAATGCTCATGTTTCTAATGATTGAGTTTGATCCAATAGAAAAGTTCTCTTATAGAATTTTTAAACAAAATTTTAAAAAGACTTGTATAGTACCTCATTTCCTTTCTTTTGTTTTCTTCCTTTCTTTCTTTATTTTGGTTTTTTCAAGAGAAGGTTTCCGTAGTTAGAGTTTTTCTGCCTGACCCAGTCAGGACAAATCTCTCTTACCCGCCAGTCCCATAGTCGCTCAGACCCAACCAAGAAAGCACACAGAAACTTATATTGCTTATAAACTGTATGGCTGTGGCAGGCTTCTTGTTATCTACTTTTTCTATCTTAAATTAACCCATTTCTGCTTATCTATACTTTGCCACATGGCTTGTGGCTTACCAGTGTCTTTACATGTTGCTTCTCATGGCGGCAGCTGGCGGTGTCTCTCCCCAGTCTTCTACTTCCCAGAATTCTCTTCTCTCTTGTCCCGCCTATACTTCCTGCCTGGCCACTGGCCAATCAGAACTTTATTTACACAGAGCGATATCCACAGCAATTCCCCTTTTCTTTTTTTTTAAGGAAGGTTTTAACTTTTACATAGTACAATTACATATAACAAAACAATTATCAAGCAAGAATTACAGTTACAATATTAAAGAAGATATCCTATCTATCTTATATTTGTGAGTCTAAGGTTTTATATCTAACTTATCTTTTATCATAACTGAGAAAATTATAACTATATAGCCTTAGACCACATCAAAGACCTCAGAAGGATATAATATTAACTGAGAACCGGGAGAAGGATGTAAGCATTTTTCAGTAGTCTTGCAAGAGTAGACAGAGACAGCTGGCAGCCTGGACAGTCACCTAATGTTCCTTTGTAAAGTTGGGGCATTTCTCTTCAGCCCACAGGGGTAGAGTCTCTCGGTCACTTCTCTCAGTGTCCTGTAGAATGTCTGGCAGTTTCCTCTGTGAAGCAGGAACCTGAAGGACCATTTTGTCAAGCAAAGCTCAGTGGTCACCTTTCTATAGGTCCTGCATGTCCAGTTGATCGAGCTGTCCAGGCAAGAACAGTTTCTTGCCCAAATGGCTATTTTTGCCAAGGTGAAGATAAACTCCATATAAAGTGTTTTCAATGGCCATCCTCCTCTCTGAAGTAAATCGGTGCTGCCAGGAGCAGACATGTCTCACTGTCCAGAAAGTCTAAATTTTAAAAGTATTTTAAATGCCATATTCTGTAGGTCTTTGAAGTATTTGAAGATTAACTATCTATCTAAAATATTTCTGTGTATGTCAAGAAGACTTAACTAACATGGCTACGAGTATGATTATCATAGATGACTAATTATTAATCTATTTTTAATTATCCATTTCAATTTAAAATGAGCTTTACAAACATAATACCTTAAACACGATTAGAAATATACACACAGTATAACAAAATTAACTAAGTTTGTATCAATAGACTAAAATCTAAACCAATGTAAAACATTTTAAACAAGTTGTTGCTCTTTAGAAGTAAGTTCCCTAATCTACCCTTTCATCCTATTATATCTATATCATATTCCCCTTTCTTCTTTAGAAAGAGATCTCATTTATAATCAACTTGCTTTTTAAAGAAAAATATTGGTTTTTCTCTGTCCCACACCAGAGGGCTCTTCTGATTTGGGACACAAGAATCTCTTAACCTTTTCTTTTAGCAATATGTCTGGGTTTAGAGAAGGAGTGAGCCAATTCCATCTCCAAAGCCAGCTTGATAATTTTGGGAATGTGGGCATAGTTTCTCTTACTACTTCCTGCTGGAGGAGGGCGCTGTATCTTATGGGGATACAAAGAAAATTTTAGGATTATAGAGTAGTCCATTAGGGTGAACCTCTGAGCCAGTTGCCTTGAAACCATTCTGGATGTCAGATCATCTGGGCCATGTTGTCATCAGAGACCTTTCAGGTGGTCTTGGCTGATCAAACCTGATATATCTTAATCTGGAACAAATCCACAGCCTCTGGCTTTCTGTGGAAACAAAAGCAGAGACTCTTTTTCAAAGTAACATATCCTTATATCCAAATTTTGAAGTCAAGGTACCTTTAAAATTTACATATTTGTTTAACTCAACAGCTTTTATGATCAAATCTTTTTCTGCAGTTAAAAATCCCAAAGACAAGGCAAAACAGATTCTCTGTGTAATATTCATCTTTGTAAGACTGAAATGCCACTGTGGCTGCTGGCTTCACCCACCTCAGCTTCCCAACATGGCGGTGGTACAGTTTACCGCCAGCTCTGGGTCTGGAGCCATGTGTACCATCAACTATCAGAAGCAGTTCTATTAAAGCAGCGCATAGCCCAGAGATCTTTTTTTTTTTTTAACTACCAAAGGCTAAATCCACCATGCAGCAGAGTAAAGTGTCGCTTATAGATTCCTCATTCCCGCCACAGTGCAGGTCAGACATACACGCCAGGAACCTGCCATAGTAGCTCTAACTGGCAGGCTGCTGCTAACTTGAGAGAGACAATTAGGGAGCTGTTTTTAGCTCTGCTTTAGAATCTTTTTTCTCAGGTTTCAGGTGGAAATTCTTGCCAACACGTTAGGCGCCATTTGTAGTTAGAGTTTTTCTGCCTGGCCCAGTCAGGACAAATCTCTCTTACCCGCCAGTCCCATAGTCGCTCAGACCCAACCAAGAAAGCACACAGAAACTTATATTGCTTATAAACTGTATGGCTGTGGCAGGCTTCTTGTTATCTACTTTTTCTATCTTAAATTAACCCATTTCTGCTTATCTATACTTTGCCACATGGCTTGTGGCTTACCAGTGTCTTTACATGTTGCTTCTCATGGCGGCAGCTGGCAGTGTCTCTCCCCAGTCTTCTACTTCCCAGAATTCTCTTCTCTCTTGTCCCACCTATACTTCCTGCCTGGCCACTGGCCAATCAGAACTTTATTTACACAGAGCGATATCCACAGCAGGTTTCTCTGTGTAGTTTTGGTGCCTATCCTGGATCTCACTCTGTAGACCAGGCTGGCCTCAAACTCACAGAGATTCACCCTGCTCTGCCTCCCAAGTGCTGGGATTAAAGGCGTGTGCCACCACCACCAAGCAAGAACCGAATTTTCTTTTTCTTTCTTCTTCTTTTTTTTTTAATCTAATGGGAAATGGAGAGTTCTTTAGAAATTTTCCAGTTCTTGAGAAAAAGCAAATCACATTTAACATAGTAAATGAAAACTTTCGGGAGACACATCAAAAGCCAGTGGGAAGCAATGCTGGTCCAGCCCTGCTCTGTTTGGCAAGACTGCAAGACTGCCCTCTGGAGTAATTTTGTTAATGGCCACCAAATATTTACTAAAGAATGACAAGGCATGGCCATTCAGCACAGTCATTAGCCCCAGGATGACCTCCTCAGAAGTATATTCTCTTGGGGCTGGGTCATTGGGATACTCAAGCTGTTGTTGGATAATGGACTGAATGGGCTGACAGTGCATGAAGTCTCTTGAACATTGTTAAGTCTCATAGAAACATGACTTTGAAATTTCTCAATAATTACAATTAAAAAGCAACATGACTTTGAATATGACAGCCATTGAAATTATGGCTTTAGCAAAGGGGCTGGTGCATGAAGCTGGGCTGGGCTTCTGAGAGGGAGGCAATAGCAGCCTGAGGCAAAGGGCTGAAAGTCAGTACCTACCAGCTGGAGGGTTTCCTCCTGTCTGGAAGAAACCACAGGGGTGTGTTTCAAGAGAGTGTGTTCCCTGGTTGATGTGAACCTCAGTCTTGAGCCCTGACCCTAAACATTCAGGGCTGTTTCTTTTAGCTGTTATTGGCTCTACCTTGGAAGTACCTCATTTTTAAGGTCTAAGAAATAGAAAAAAAGATACATGGGTTTGTTTTAGGCATGAATTCAGTTTTCTTCCAACTCTGAAGCTTCCTCTTTATGCCCAGCCAACTGTAGACTGGGAACTGGAAAACTTCAGTCCACATAAACAAAACAAAGCAAAACACCCAAACTGTTTCCTGTACCAGGGCCAGTTGCTAGGGTGAGAAAGCCCTGGTCATTAAAATGTCACTGTTACTTATTCCTGCCTGTAGCTGGAGTTTTCCTGGTCCTGCCTGCCCTTGGTCAAGACAAATCTCTCTCACCACCAGTCCTGCAGTGACTCAGACACAACCAAGTAAACACAAAGAGACTTATATTACTTATAAACTGTATGGCAGTGGCAGGCTTCTTGTTATCTAGTTCTTATATCATAAATTAACCCATTTCTATTAGTCTTTATGTTGCCACCAGGCTTGTGGCTTACCGGTACCTTACATCTCTCTTGTCATTGCAGTGGTGGTCAGCGTTTCTCTGCCTCAGCCTTCCACTTCCCAGAATTTCCCTCTCTCCTTGTCCTGCCTGGCTACTGGCCAATCAGTGTTTTATTTAACTAATCAGAGCAACACATTGAACATACAGGACGTTCCACAGCACTTCCCCTTTTCTTTTTTTCAAAAAGAAAGGTTTTAACTGTTACAAAGTAAAATTACATACAACAAAACAATTATTAGGCAAGAATATCTAATCTATTTATAATCTCTAATCTATTTGTGTTTGACAAAATTAAAGAAGATAACCCATCTATCCTATATTTGTGAGTCTAAGGTTTCATATCTAACTTTTTAATATAACTAAGGAAATTATAACTATCTAGTCTTCAACTACATTGAAGACCCCAGAAGGATATACTATTACCTGAGAAATGGGAGAAGGATGCAAGCAAATTTTGAGAGTCTTGTGAGAGTGGATAGAGACAGCTGGCAGCCTGGATAGTCATCCAAAGTTCTTTTATAAAGTTGGGGCATCTGTCTTCAGTCCACAGGTCTAGAGTCTCCCAGTCATGTCAGCTACTCTCTGCCTCAGCCTTCCACTTCCCAGAATTCTCCTCTCTCCTTGTCCTACCTATATTTCCTGCCTGGCTACTGGCCAATCAGTGTTTTACTTATTAACCAATCAGAGCAACATATTTAACAAACAGAACATCCCACAGCACTTGTCTACATATTACATACTGGGAGGACTATTAGCACCATCTGCACCATCACAACAAGCTATTTTTTTCAATGTAGGAACAACTATGAAGTTTAGGTAGAGGTCATCTAAGAAAATACAGTACCAAATAAAATTATTTGTCTCACTGGCACCTTTATTTTTTTATTAAGAAAATTTTTATTAATTTTACATACTAATCAAAGATGCCTCTCTTCCCTCCTTTTGACTCTTGAGCTTCCCCCTTCCAGCCCAGCCCTCATTCCCTCCTAGAAGAAGGTAAGGCCTCCCACTGAGAGGTACATTTAGTAGAGGCATGTCCAAGCCTCTTCCCCTGTCTCAAGGATGCGCAAGGTGTCCCATCATAGGTAGTGGGTTCCAAAAAGCCTGCTCATTCACCAGGGATGGTTTCTGACCCTATTGCCAGAGGCCTCCTTAAGCAGATCAAGCTACACAACTGTCTTGCTATGCAGAGGGACTAATTCAGTCCCACTCAGGTTCCACAGCTATTGATCTAAATTTCAAACGTTCACACTAGTTTGGTTTGGCTGTTTCTGTAGGTTTCACCATCATGGTCTTGATGTCATGAGTAAACTGGGAATGAGTGGTAGGCAATGGAGGGTAGGGGATAAGGAATGAGAACATAAGGGAATGGGGTGGTTGGGCTATAACAGGGATGGAGTGGGAGAGAAGTGAAAGAGATACATGATAGGAGAAATCATTGGGGATAGGGAGAAACTGGGTGCTAGGGAAGTTCCCAGGAATCCCATAGGATGATCCCAGCTTAGACTACTAGCAATAGTGGAGAGGGTGCCTGAACTGGCTCACCCCAGTAATCAGATTAGTGACTATCCTGTTATCACAGAGCCTGCATCCAGTAACTGATGGAAGCAGATGCAGAAATCCACAGCCAAATACCAAGCCGAGCTCAAGGAATCACTGGCAACTTTAAACAACAGTTTGTATATTGAATATAATGGGTGACAAACCTCACCTCTGAAGCAAAATACTTGCATTTACAATGACTTCTGAAGTGATTTTATGTCAGATGATTTCTATTTTCCTCAAATACAAAAAGGTGCATTGTAAAGGTGAGAGACTGACCAACTAAACTTTTCTGATGTAGTTATGCATTTAGGAAAACATACATACGCTATATATCTATATACACATAAATATATGTATATAGCAACAGTTAATGAAGAAAGAGGCCGTGAATTTGGAAAAAAAGAACAAGGCCATGTAGTTTGTATAGTTTGGGGGGAAGAAAATGAGGGAAGAAGTGATGTAATTATTTTATAATCTCAAAAATGAAAGAAATAAGTAAAATTTTAAAAATCACTTTTTTCTAAGTTATGCCTTAAACAGATTTATTTCACATTTCTTGTCTTTTAGATAAAATAATTCTGGTCTTCTCAAATGTGTTGCTTTGTTAAAGTTTCCATCTTGGGTTGGGGACTTAGCTCAGTGGTAGAGAGCTTGCCTAGCAAGCACAAGGCCCTGGGTTCGATCCTCAGCTAAAAAAAAAAAAAAAAACCAAAGAAACAAAAAAAACAATAAAGTTTCCATCTTTACTCTTTCTATTCCAACTCTTGAATAAAAGCATAGCATTTGAATAGTTGTTGATGCTTAAATGTGTTTAACCAATGTTCTTGGTTTATTTCAAAATAACAACTGCTGGTCTAGCATTGCTGGGCTTTTGGAAAGATAATATAGTTGTGTACTGATTGTGACCCTGGGAAATGAAGATAAATAATGTCCTCTGTAGGATACATTACTGACTTTATGGCATACATAAATTGACAGTTGAGTGCATCCTTCCCATAAAAGCACCCTTGTATTTTTCACAGAGTTACTGGGCGATGCACTGAAACATGGGCAAGGACAAAAATTGTACACCAAAGCTAGGTTTTTCCTTCACATGTTGGTAAATACTAGTTTACGAGAGAGACAGAGACAGAGAAAGAATGACCGATAGATACAGATAGACAAAGAGAGAGGGAACACAAATTCTCATTCTTACCTTGTTAAACAGTCAAGTCAAGCATTTTGACTTGATATAGTTTTGCTTAGCAGGTATGCTACTGGGTTGAAACCTTTTGAGTCAGGGTTAATAATGAGGAAGAGTTTTGAAAAAACAAAACTAGAACAAAATACTGGCAGTGGCTGTGATCTTGAAATAACAGCAGTGAACTACATGTCTAGTTTCCTGCCTTATCTAGTTCACAGCAACACTAAAGCTTCCATTATGCATTATGTACAGAAAATGTCACCTATTAACTTAAGTCACATAGGTGTGAATTATAAAAGGGCTTTTAAAGTGCCAAATGCTGAAAAGGATATTAAATATGGTTATTTATGAGAGAGATTTAGAAATATTTACATTCATTGTAGTGGGACCTGGCATGCAGGTTTTAAATGATATTTGGTATTCAAACTCTCAAAATTCACATTAAATAATAATAAAAGTATCTTCCCTTATATGCATCTTGTGGCTGTTTGGTCATACATCTGCCTCCCCTAAGCAATTAACAATGTGTCTGGTGAGTTGAAATGATGAAAAGTAAAATGTAATTGACAAATTGAATGGGTTTGAAAAGCTCTATCACCTGGGATTAATTTTTTAATTTTAAACCCCATGACTCAACATTAGTAACAGTTCTCTAGAGGAATATTTACATTTGTAAATATCATAGATGGAGCTCAAAAGCAATAACTGAGCATCAGAAAGTTCTATAAATAGAAAGTTCCCATGGCCTCAATGAGGACCATTTAGGAATTGCACATATGCAAATATTCAGTGGCTTTAACCCAATTGTACCTTAAGGAACAAAAATCCAGTTTTTTAAAAACAGCTTTCTAAATCTTTCCCATCCTTCAAGATTAGTTTTAAGTTCATCATTTACTATTCCAGTGCTGGTTAAATTCCCTAGGCTTTCAGCTTCTGTGAGCCTCACTTAGCACTAACATAAATTACATTTGCATATTTAATAGTCATACACTACCCCCTTCTAACTAGAGAGGAGGCTGGGTGGTGGTGGCACACACCTTTAATCCCAGCACTCGGGAGGCAGAGCCAGGCGGATCTCTGTGATTTCGAGGCCAGCCTGGGCTACCAAGTGAGTTCCAGAAAAGACGCAAAGCTACACAGAGAAACCCTGTCTCAAACAAACAAACAAACAAACAAACCTAAATAGAGAGGAGTTTAAGTTCATGAAGCAATGGATTTGCTCTTGGGATAAATTATGTTTTTCAAGAATAGTTTATTTTAAAAGATTCATCTAGGTCTCATGAACCACATTCCTTATAGATTTCAATATTTTAACATGCCAATGACAAATTTGTGGTGATATTGTGTTCTCCAAAATATTGTGCATCCTAGTAAACTTATCTGGGGTCAGAGAACAGAACAGCCACTAGATATAGAGGCCAGAATATGGTGGCACACACACCTTTAATTCTAGCATTCCAGAGGCAGAGCTCTGTCTGGATCTCTGTGAGTTCAAAGCCACAGTGGAAACAGCTATGTGTGGTAACAAGAGCCTTAAATCCCAGGAAGTGATGACAGAAAGCAGAAAGGTATTTAAGGCATGAGGATGAGGAGCTACAACCTGGTTAAGCTTTTAGGCTTTTGAGCAGCAGTTCAGCTCAGATTCATTTGGATAAGGACTCAGAGGCTTCCAGTCTGAGGAAACATTATCAGCTTAGGAGCGTTCACCCCAATACCTGGCTTCAGGTTTGTTTCATTAATAAGACCTTTAAAGATTCATGTTACACAAATTCTAGATGTCTTTTTCATCAAATAACACAAAAATATTATGTTTACTATTTATTATTGGGATTCAAAATATGACTAGTGTGTAAATTATTCACGTCCCATTCAACAAAATTTGATCTTGTTTTTTCTCTGTGTTCCGTGTTATAGATACTTGAAAATATAGCAAACAGCAAAGCAGAAACAAATGCATTGCTGCCATTAATTGACTACCATCTGAAACTGTGGTAGGGAGAGAGTGATGCAATGATAAAGTGGGGTCCTTAGCTTTGATAGAATATTAGAGAAAAAAATGTTTAGGGATATTCAAATGAAAATCTGCAGGAAGAGGCTAGAGGAAAGTATTCTATGCTAAATAAATAGAAAATGCCAAGACCCTGAGATGTGAATGAGAAATGAAGCCAGTATTGGCACAAAGAAAATAATAAGAAAAAATGAGATTTATAAAGAAGGAAGTAAGCAAATACAAACATTGTAGGACTTGGCAGATCATGGCAAGGAGTTAGACATCGTTCTTAGAACAGAGGCCATTGCAAAGTTTATGTTAGAATGGCAAGGTTTGATTTATGCTTCATTAATAATAACTTTCTCCAGTTTCAGGGATTAGAAATGATTGGATAGTGAAAGGATTATGGTGGTCATCAAGTTAAGAGTTGAATCTGGCTTGAACCATAGAAATATAGGTGGAGAGAAAGGAATACATTTTGGAGGAATTCAGATGAAAAATGTAATGGTGCAATTGTGTTAAAATAAAGGTAATATAGATAAAAAATAGTCATAAGATGACACAGCTGTTTGGAATTTCTTATTTAATACTTTTAAAATAAATCAAGACTCCCATTTAGCCAAACAATAAGTAATAACAAAATAGGAATAGGAAACCCCACACAAATAAAATATTCTCAACAATCACCAAATCACCATGCTCTCAAAGTTCTGCCTCATCCCTGCTCTGATATTGAAATTGTAGAGGGCAGAGAAGACTGAACCAATTTCAAAGAGAGACGATGAGTATAGAATTCCCCAAATTCTTTATGTTGAAAGATTTATATCTCAATGGCTCTGATTTAAGAACTAGACTAGCTGAATATTAATTCTAGTTATGTCCATTGAAAGTCTTATTTTTTATAATGCTCACCATTTGTATCTGGTTTTGATTTTTTAAATGTGATTCTAATTATTTTCTCTTTACAAATTTTTTCCCAAGATCCTGGAAGTTTTATCAATATTTGCCTAGTAGTTTTGCTGATTATTATGGATTTTTTCTATATAGTAAGCCACTACTATGAGTTGACCCTAAATGTGTTTAAAATACATTGTATATGCTTATGAAATTCTCAAAGAATTAATAAAATATATGCTAAAATTCCACTTAAAGGAAATATTTAATATACCATAAAAGGAGACACTCGAATTATGGACCTTTAAAGTCAACATACAACTGTAATCTAGCCATGATACCAAGAGAACTGAGCATTCTGGAAGTCACCTTGATCTCCCTTTCTTTCTGGCATTTATTTAGAAAAGTTGACAATAAAGCCATGGTCTGTTGTTGGATTATCAAGTCTGACAAAAAATATTCCAGGATTTACAACACTTGACATGCTGCAGTGTCATTTAATTTTTTTTCCAGATCGTGTTATAAAACTATTAAAAAGTTTTCAAAGCAAAATTCATTCTAATTAACATTTATATACAGTACATCTATAAAGGATTTAGAAGGATGTTAGGAAACTGAAGAAGCACAGTTAGGGAACACACAGAATCTGAGCACCATCTTCATCCTCTGGTAACTTAGGCATAATTTCTTGACTGTGAAGAATGCCAAGACTTATTTGGTAGTTTTATTGTTATGGCTTTTTTTTTTTTCAGTTTATGGTAAAAGAGTCATTGGCTATTTTGAACTGTTATTCAGCCTTCTTCAAAGTCTTCATTTTATATTCTAATACTGAAATTCAGTCCTAGTTCATAATGGCATGTATGTAAAAAAGTGCTTTTAACAACAGTGGTGTTTAGTGCAGTGTCAAGAGTCTTCAAGCCAAAACCTGCCTTCAATGTACACTTAAATTTCTATTAAAGGAAAGCTGCAGCTGAGCTTTCAGTGAAGGCGACATTGGAATTCTGCTATAGGAAGTCAAAGGATTAGGCGCTAGGATATTGAATTTAGCTTTTTCTCATGCTGAAATTGACTTTCCTCTGAAGCATCACCAGCCTGTGTTCAGTTATATGACTTTTAGTTTTTAGTTTTCTCCACTAACCAAAATCCAGACATACAAATCCATGGCTTAGGGAGTTCTCATACAGATTTGTCACATTCCTTTGGGTCTGTGGGAGCTTAATCACTTTCATATTTTATTTATAAAGCAAATGTTCCATGACATTGAAACATTTAATGGATTATGCTCAACCATATGCAATGTATAATTTTCTAAAATCTCTGATTAATTTAATATGGCTTATTTTCACTCTTAGATATGTGGCCTTGGTTAAATTCATAACAAGCTATAAATTATTGAAATACTGTGGAAATGTGGTTTGGGGAATAGTGTTAGCACCTGCTTTCTCTACTAGTTGAGTTATATTGAACTTTGAATGTATATGGGTGTGCTTCTGGGGGTGTTTGTGTTCCATTTGAATATGTGGATGAAATGACTGGCTAGGTTATAAATGGGTTATCTAAATATTCTCAGCTTTTATCTGAAATATAAAATTTAATTGAGGGGGTGTTAGAATAGCACTCCTTATTTGGAACATTTCAATTCCTTGTGGAAGCAAAACTGTTAAAGTACTTCCTTTGCTAACTTTGCCTTTGCCACATTCTCTTCCTAAAAGAGGTAGGGAAAAATGAACATGATCCTTTTGAAAGCCTGACTCTTGAGATACAGACATCAGATCTGGACCTGGTGACTGACTCAGCTGACCAATCCTGAGACCTGCAAGAATGAGGGTTGTCAGGAAATATGAACCCTCACTGCTTCTATGGAAAGCAAGGTTGCCTCTAACTCCACAGATAAGACTTTTCTCAGAGTTCAGTGGCTTGCTATTTTTCTGTCCTCCCATCAGCTTATCTTTGGACATAATAGAAAGTTGGAAACAGAATATTGGAAAGCTTTTGTTTTGTAAATTTTTTTGTTCTCTAACATTACCAAACTTCAAAGCTAAGTAATTTGAACCCCAGTGAGCCAAAATCATTACTAGATGCTTGTAAGAGTTCTGTTCATGACATTTGTTTTCTTTGTTTTTCTTATTGCATTTTTAATGTATTCCAGAGTAACCAAAATACAACAAAGATTATTCAGACCAATTAACATTCAATGAGGGCAGAGGAAGTGGTACTTCATTTTCTATTTTTCACTTTAATTTTGAGTGGGCCAAAGTGCTAATACATAAAAGTTGTGTGCTTACTTTATTTTTAATCTACCAGATGTGTGGTTTATGGAATTATCTGGGGATTTTTTTTTACACAGGTGAATTCCTGACATCATAACTTAAATTTTAGTCAGGTATATGCCTGGGATCAACTGGACATATTTGGTTTTCCAAAGCCTATTTTGTATTGGGTAAGAGTTAGAATAAAATATATTGCTTATATATTTCTCCTCCACAGAAGTAATAAATTTCCCCCAAAAGGTAATTCATAGAATATGTTAAAATTAAAGCTAAGGAGTACCACTTTCGGTAATTATATTGAGAAACTTCAAAAGCAAGGAATATCATTAAAATTACTTGTTTGAATTATTGTTACTCAGTCCAGTGCTTTTCAAATACTATTCCATCTTAGTGATCCAGGGATCACCCAGAAGACAAGAGCACTCATGAAGTATACAGTGTCACCATGGTCATATAGAAAGCTCTGGTAGAGTTTCACTAGTGAATATTGTTACTCTGAAGCTTGGGCATTCATAGCCAAGTGTTTTGACAGAAATGGAAGCACTGGGTAGATAATGGTTGCATTCACCAATGTGATATCTTCTCTGGTGGAGTCATGATATAGCTTTCCAATTTATTACAAATGACTGCTACAAGTGTGTTGTGATTTTGGAAGGTAAAACTTCTCAGTAGCATTTGAAATTTGGAAGGCGTTCTCCTGCGAAAAGCTGGCATATTGCCTGCTACTTCTGAATGGCTATCAATGTCTTGCTGTCTTCTCTGCAATTTGTCAAAATTAAAAATTAAATTCAGGCAGTATAGTCTAGCAGTCAGAGTAGTAAATCTATGAAGATGAAAATTACATTTCTATAGATAGGTGATGGATTAACCTCCTAGGGATACTATAACAAATCATTATACACTTTAGTGACTTAATGTAACACAATTGTATTCTCTAAAGGTCAAAAAACAAAAAATGAGTTGGCATTAATTCTGGAAGTTCTAGGTAAGAATCCCTTTCTTTACCATCCCAGTTTCTAGAGGCTGTTCACATTGCTTGGCTATTAGCCCAACTTCCTTGTAACCTGCTGCCCTTGTCTCATCTCTGTCTCCTATCATGAATTTGACCTCCTGCTACCCCATGTTAAGAATAATATATTCACATTGGGTCTACCTAGGATAATCCAGGATAATTTTCAAGATTCATTTCTTAATGGAGTTGTTTGTTAATGCCTTGATCAGGTTGAGAGTAGGAAGTAAATATTTGTACACATTATTCACCTTGACATACACATGATTAACTTCTTTGTGCCTCAGTTTCTTCATTTATAAAAGACAAACTAAAATGTCTTTCTGTCTTCCTACAAAAACACTACTTAGAGTCTAGTAAAATATTTTTACAAAATATGTTAAACTCATTTGGACACAGTTTCTATATGAATAAGAAGTGATTAACAACAATGTGCTAGAGAAAACTTGGAATTGTCTTATGACACCTTATTGTATTCATTGTTCATTCATGTATCCACTTCAATAGATGTATTCTACTGATGATGGGTAATTAGAACATTTTCCTGTTTGTTGTTGATTCTCCTTGAATATTTTTGATAGTATGCAGCCAGTATGGAGTACTGTACTCTCTGGCCACTGGGTAAAGTTTGTACTCCAAGGTCTGCATCTTACATCATCTGTCATGTCTTCTGTACACACAGTTACTTTTCAAAACCCATCTGCCTTTGTTCGCCTATTTTCAGACAGGCTCAGACAGTCAGTCACTCTATTATGGTGGACTGGATCCATTTCTCTCCTTGAACCTTCAAATTTCCTCTCCCCATCTTATAAAGCTCCATCTTCAAATATTTCATGAGTCTTTGCTTGCCTAATCCAGTGTGCAAAGACTTTTATCTTTTGAGTTCCCTAGTCAATAGAATTGATATTACTTATTTAGCAGTTTTCATGGGGTATCTAATTTAGTTAATTATCTTTATATGTCAATATGTCTTAGTTGTCCAGATAATTACAGTCTTAAAATTAGCAGCCATGCTGGGTGGTGGTGGCGCACACCTTTAATCCCAGCACTCAGGAGGCAGAGGCAGGTGGATTTCTGTGAGTTTGAGGCCAGCCTGGTCTACCAAGTAAGTTCTAGGAAAGGCACAAAGCTACACAGAGAAACTCTGTCTCAAAAAAACAAACAAACAAAAAAATCATCAGCCATATTTATTCACATAGGCAGGTTCACCACTCCCTATTTAGTACCCAATAACCCTGAAATACGTATTTTCATAATAATGCATGTGAATAAGGGCTATGCTGTGGATATCGCTGTATAAATATAATGCTGTTTGGCCAGTGGCCAGGCAGGAAGTATAGGCGGGACAAGAGAGAAGAGAATTCTGGGAAGTGGAAGGCTGGGGGAGAGACACTGCCAGCCTCTGCCATGAGAAGCAACATGTAAAGACACCAGTAAGCCTCAAGCCATGTGGCATAGTATAGACTAACAGAAATGGGTTAATTTAAGATAGAAGTAGATAACAAGAAGCCTGCCATGGCCATAGCCATACAGTTTGTAAGCAATGTAAGTTTCTGTGTGTTTACTTGGTTGGTTCTAAGAGTCTATGGGCCTGGCAGGTGAGAGAGATTTGTTCTGACTGTGGGCCAGGCAGAAAAACACTAGTTACAAATGGCGCCCAACATGTTGTTAAGAGTTTCTACCTAAAACTCGAGAAAAAAGATTCTAAAATGGAGCTAAAAACAGCTTCCTAGTTGTCTCTCTCAAGTTAGTGGCAGCCTGCCACTTTTAGCTACTATGGCAGGTTCCTGGTGTGTGCGTCTGATCTATAGTGTGGCAGGAATGAGGAGAATACTAGTGGCACTTTACTCTGCTGCATGGTGAATTTAGCCTTTGCTAGTTTTAAAAAGAAGTTTCTGGGCTATGCACTGTTTTGATAGAACTGCTTCCGATAGTTGATGGTACACATGGCTCCAGACCCAGAGCTATCTGTAAACTGTACCACTGCCATGTTGGGAAGCTGAGGTGGGTGGAGCCAGCAGCCACAGTGGCATTTCAATCTTACAAAGATGGATATTACACAGAGAATCTGGTTTGTGTGGTCTTTGGGATTTTTAACTACAGAAAAATGTTTGATCATAAAAGCTGTTGAGTTAAACAAATATGTAAATTTTAAAGGTACCTTGACTTCAAATTTTGGATATAAGGACATGTTGCTTTGGAAAAGAGTCTCTGCTTTTGTTTCCACAGAAAGCCAGAGGCTATGGATTTGTTCCAGATTAAGATACATCAGGTTTGATCAGCCAAGACCACCTGAAAGGTCTCTGATGACACCATGGCCCAGATGATCCAACATCCAGAATGGTTTCGAGGCAACTGGCTCAAAAAGGTTTACCCTCATGGACTACTCCATAATACTAAAATTTTCTTTGTGTCTCCATAAGATACAGCGCCCCCCTTCATCAGGAAGTAGTAAGAGAAACTACGCCCAATTTCCCAAAATTATCAAGCTGGCTTTGGAGATGGAATTGGCTCACTCCTTCTCTAAACCCAGACATATTACTAAAAAAAAAGATTAAAAAGATTCTTATGTCCCAAATCAGAAGAGACCTCTGGTGTGAGACAAAAAAAACCAATATTTTTATTTAAAGCAGGTTGATTATAAATGCAATCTCTTTCTAAAGATAAAAAGGGGATATGATATAGATATGATAGGATGAAAGGGTAGATTAATGAACTTACTTCTAAAGAGCAACAACTCATTTAAAATGTTTTAGATTGGTATAGATTTTAGTGTATTGATACAAACTTAAAGTTAATTTTGTTATACTGTGTGTATATTTCTACTCTTGTTTAAGGTATTATGTTTGTACAGCTCATTTACAATTATAATGGATAATTAAAAATAGATTAATAATTAGTCATCTATGATAATCATAATAATAGCCATGTTAGTTTAGTCTTCTACATATACATAGATAAATTTCAGATAGATAGATAATCTTCAAATACTTCAAAGACCTACAGAATATGGCATTTAAAATATTTTTGAAAATTTAGACTTTCAGAACAGTGAGACATGTCTGCTCCTGGCAGCACTGATTTACTTCAGAGAGGAGGATGGGCATTGAAGACACTTCATATAGAGTTTAACTTCACCTTGATAAAAATAGCCATTTGGGTAAGATACTGTTCTTGCCTGGACTGCTTGGTCAACTAGACATGCAGGACCCATTGGAAGGTGACCACTGAACTTTGCTTGACAAAATGGTCCTTCAGGTTCCTGCTTCTCAGAGGAAACTGCCAGAGACATTCTACAGGACACTAAGAAAAGTGACCAAGAGACTTTAGCCCTGTGGGCTGAAGACAGATGCCCCAACTTTACAAAGGAACATTAGGTGACTGTCCAGGCTGCCAGCTGTCTCTGTCTACCCTGCAAGACTCCTGAAAGTTGTTTGCATCCTTCTCCCATTTCTTGGGTAATATTATATTCTTCTGAGGTCTTTGATGTGGTTGAAGACTAGATAATTATAATTTCCTCAGTTATGATAAAAGATAAGTTAGATACAAAAACCTTAAACTCACAAATATAAGATAGATAGCATATCTTCCTTAATATTGTAACTGTAATTCTTGCTTAATAATTGTTTTGTTATATGCCATTTTATTATGTAAAAGTTAAAACATTCCTTTAAAAAAAGGCAGGGGGGGGAGTGCTGTGGATATCGCTCTGTATAAGTAAAATGCTGTTTGGCCAGTGGCTAGGCAGGAAGTATAGGTGAGACAAGAGAGAAGAGAATTCTGGCAAGTGGAAGGCTGGGGGAGAGATACTGCCAGCCACTGCCATGAGAAGCAACATGTAAAGACACCAGTAAGCCACAAGCCATGTGGCATAGTATAGACTAACAGAAATGGGTTAATTTAACATAGAAGAAGTAGATAACGAGAAGCCTGCCATGGCCATAGCCATACAGTTTGTAAGCAATATAAGTTTCTGTGTGTTTACTTGGTTGGTTCCGAGCATCTATGGGCCTGGCAGGTGAGAGAGATTTGTTTCGACTGTGGGCCAGGTAGGAAAACTCTAGCTAAAGGACTACTTTTGCAAGCCTTTTATTCTGGAATTTATTTTCTATGTCATTAATCAAGTGCTTTATGCTATTTAAATACATTGACATTTAGTTATCTTAACTTGCACATGGAAATCCCTTTTGTCTACCAGTTGACCTGCCCTAGAGACCTCATATTTGCCTTTCACTACAACTCTATATTTCCCTCTATTTATGCATACTATTATAACTCACTGTTTAACTGCACTATCTCCTTTTAATTCTGCTTCTCTGGAGTAAAACAATATCAAGCCATAGAGAATTTCATATACATTGTGTAATCCTGTCCCAACTTAATATGCCTGAAAACTCTAATACCAAAGCCCTGTCTCCTTGTCCATTGTATTTGCAAGGCATAGTATATGAAATTTCTTAAAAGGATGTTTTTAATATGAATGATCCAAGTATCCTGTATCCTGGAAATCTTCTGAAAATATTTTGCTGCCCAGAAGGGGTTTTGTCAACCTAATACCACTAACACTATTGCCAAACTTGGAAGTACATGCAGCCTTCACAGCAAATGATGATGCTTCAATGTGGGACACTGCATATAGGGGGATTCTAAAGTAAAATGGGGACATGGTACCAGATGAATCTTAGGTAAGTGGTTTATTTAAAACTTGGATTTGTGATTTGGTTATTGTTCTTGTGGAAGAGACACTGGTGGTCCAAGCTGAGACAGGACATTTTGTTCAAGGAAATTTTCTGATTATAAGGGGAAATAACAGAAGTGCAAATATTTATGAACCAATAGGTGAAAATTCTCAGATTGTTTTGAGACTCTGGAAAATGTGCCCTGCATGAACTCATTCTTTGTGTTTTTTTTTAATTGGCTCTTGTAAAGGAGGAGAAAGGAAAAGAAAGCAGTCAGTCTTTCAGAGAAGTTACAGAATAACCATTCTATTTGTCACTGAGCTGCCTTTTGGGATTCTAATAATTATCACATCACAGTTTTCAAGACAGTCTTTCACTCTGCTTTTTAAATTGGAGAGACTGTTTCCAGGATACTCAATGGTGAACATAGCGATTGTTTCTAGGCTTCATTATGACTTGCCTCCATTTTCATCCTTTCATACATTAGGCCATAGAAATTAGAAGTGTGAATTCAGCCTTTCAATTGTCATTGCAGTTTCCCACTTATAGTTAAGTCCTTAAATTTTGTAGGCTCAAGTGATTTATTGTGTTGGCAATTAGCCAATTGCAGATGCAAAATCTTGAAACCATTCATAAGGAGGTCTGGGTTGGAATTGCCTTAAGAAATATGCCTCTCATTATGCACTGGGATGCAGAATTTGTAAGAGGATTGATGTAAAGAATACTAAATGGATATAGAATGTAGAAATGGGATAAAATGGATGAAAATGCTCATCTAAGTGTTGGCATCTTTGACTAGACAAAAGAGAACCCTCACACTAAATCTATTCCAGTAGACTATCAAAGGTGCAGAAAGAATAACTATTAGAGGTTTGATTCAGTTTTTCAGTCTGCCTATAATAATTTAATACTGGTTGGTTTTCCATGCTACTCCATTCCATTCAAAATTAAGTCTAGGAGTTAGGTCTAGAAATCACATCATTAGCACAATTTGAGTCTCCCAGTGCAAAAGCTTCATGCTATCTGTCTCTCTTTGCTTTATGTGCTTTAACTATTCCATCAAGATGTACCTTAAGGCTTTGCTTCTTCTAAGAAATCTTCCAGATCCTTCTAGTCAAAAATAAAATCTTTCTCTGTAATATTCTTTCAATGTTTTGTACTTTTTTTGCACTTAAGCCCAAATTTGTGTATTCTATATTTCATTCATTTATACACTACTATGAAACCCAATCCAATACTTTGATATCAATTTGATAGGATAAAAGGGTAGATTATTGAATGTACTTTCAAAGAGCAACTACTTGTGTAAAATGTTTTAAATTGCAATAGATTTTATTTTATTACAAATTTAAAGTTAATTTTGTTATACTGTATGTAATTTCTACTTTTTAAAAGTATTTTGTTTGTGCAACTCATTTGAAATTGTAGTATATAGTTGAGAAATACAGATTAATAACTACTCTTCTATGATAGTCAAACTTATAGTCATGTTAAATTATATATGTATATACCTATATATATGTATATATATATATATACATATATATATATATATATATATATATATATATATATATATGTATATATATAATTCAGTTAGGTAGGTAATCTTCAAACACTTCAAAGACCTACAGAATATGGCATTTATGGCATTTAAAATGTTTTAAAAATGTAAACTTTCTGGACAAGGTGACACATCTGCTCCTGGCAGAACCAAATATGTCAAAGAAGATGCTGGGCATCAAAGACACTCTATATGGAATTTATCTTCTTCTTGGCAAAAATAGCCATTTGGACAAGAAACTGTTCTTACCTGGACAGCTTGATAAAATGTTACATAGACTGGACATTCAAGACCCATAGGAAGGTGACCATGGAACTTTACAAGACAAAATGGTTCTTCAGGTTCCTGCTTTGCAGAGGAAGCTGCCATACATTCTACAGGACACAGAGAGAAGCAACTGAGAGACTCTAGATCTGTGGGCTAAAGACAGATGCCCCTACTTTAAAGAGGATCTTTGGATGACTGTCCAGGCAGCCAACTATCTCTGTCATTCTAGATTTTTGGAAGTTGCTTATAATGCTCATCCTGTTTACTTAGGTAATATTAGAGCCTTCTGATGTCTCTGATGTAGTTGAAGACTAATTAGTTATAATTTCCTTAGTTATGATGTAAGATAAGAGAGATATGAAACCTTAGACTCACAAATATAGTATAGAAAAGATATCTTCTTTAATTTTGCCAAAATTAAAATAGACTACATATTATAAATATACTAGATATTGTAATTATAATTCTTGCTTGATAATTGTTTTGTTATATGCAATTTTGCTATGTTAAAGTTAAAACCTTCCTTTTTGAAAAAAAAAAGAAAAGGGGAAGTTCTGGGGATGTCTTTCTATATGCTGTGAATGTGTTTCTCTGATTGATTGATAAATAAAATGCTGATTGACCAGTGACCAGGCAGGAAGCATAGTATAAGTGGGATAAGCAGAGAGAATTCTGGGAAGTGGAAGGCAGAGTCTGGAGATGCTGCCAGCTGCCACCAAGAGAAGCAAGATGTAAAGATACTGGTAAGCCACAAGCCACACAGCAAGATATAGATTTATATAAATGGGTTAATTTGAGATGTAAGATCTAGCTAGAAGCCTGAGCCATTAGGCTATACAGTTCATAATTAATATAAGCCCCTGTGCATTTACTTTGGTCCAAGCAGCTGCAGCTCTGGCATATGAGAGACATTTGTCCTGACCATGGGCCAGGTAGGACACAGGAAAATTTCAGCTACATCAATTCATTAGCAATAGTGAGATAGCTGGCTTATAGGAAAAGATGGCCTAAGGAAGCCTAAGTATGTATCTTTAAATAAAATATGTAACAACTTAGTCGGAATACTGAAGGACCTTCAGAGATAAAGAGATAAGGTGTCAGGACAAGTTATCAGTTTATTATCTACTAAGAATGATTATAAACCACTTAAAACTAAGCTTAATAAGAAATCATTGATGCTACTTTAATTTATATATGACTCAATATGAACTGAAATTTTATATACAGTGGAATGTACCTACAAATTGTGCCTATTATAAACTTGGTCTACCTTCCTTAAATATACCAGGTTATTTTAGAAATACAAAAAAAGTTAAATTGAGAGTTCAAGGGAAAGATATGTCCTTTCTGGTTAAAGAAATGAGCTAGATGAGATACTTCATTTTCCACCTGGAGGAGACATCTGTGCTTGGCCAAGTTAAAATGAATAAACACATTTTTACTCCATGCTTACAAGCAGAATTTGTAATGATCTGTCTACAAATTCAACAGAATATAAACTATTGCAGCAAGATATGTCTTACATTTTATTCCCCCCACACATTTTCACTGATCTTCTAGCTTTTCCTCTGCTTACCTCCTCTCCTTTTACTTCTGCATTTGTCTTATGTTTTCAATGAAAGTTTACCTTCACTTTTCTTCCTGAACATAATAGCATAATCAGTTTTACAAGATGTTTGATCTTATGCAAAAGGTAAAGGAAATGATTCTTCAATTCCTTTTTGTTGTTGTTCTTAAAAGTCTATGTCAACTAATGTAAGTTTTCACTCAGCTCTAAATATTTTGCCATCAATTCTTGAGCTTCTATCTGACCTTGTCCCCCAGCACAATTTATACTTGAGATTTCCATTATAAGAGAGTAAAACCCATTTCAGTCTCAGTAAAACATAGTTAAGATAGTACATATAAAACAAACAGAATTGTTACATTTATAAAAGCACTAAAACTCTAAGAGTTTATTGGAGGAAGTATAATATTGAAATTACCAATTATTACTGAGTATTAGTCTCCTTAACTAGTATACTACTTGGAGTCCCTTGCAACTGGCTTCTTGGCATATAGGAGATGTGTCGGAAATTGAAGAGTTTTTATGAGAACAGTGTCTTTGGGATGTTTAAAGTTTAGAAAGATTTTTTCCGCATTATAACTCCTAAAAGAAAATAACTAAATGTGAAATTAAAATGAATTATTTTGCAATTTCACATTTATTTTCTGTATATGCCTTTGGGGAGACTTTCATGACTAAAAGGAAGACTATTATGAGACAAGATATTTATTCTACTCATGAGCAAGCCTAGTGATTTTGGTTTAGTTGCCTGTGAATCATCATATCTTTCCTCTCTTGAAGGATAAATATGGCATTCATTCAAAAGCATTTAGTTCACTATTCTTTTGTGTATAAAATGGGCCCAATTAAGACATTCTGGTATTAGTTTATGCAATCTATATCTGTTTAGAATGAGCGTTAAAATATCCATCACACAAAATGTCTCAAAATGCCCCATGCATAATGAACACACTACCCTGCTTCCCTTCTCAACCAAGAATAATAATTCACCCCATCAAAGAGATTTTTAATTTTATATTTTCACTTACCTATATTAGAATTCTGTCTTTTCAGAATCCAACATTTAGATGCAAGCACAGATTTTTAAATATCCGGTTTTGTTTTTGTTTGTTGTTTTTTACTAAGTTTTCACTTCATCCAGATGTCTGACATGTGAAGAACCAGTCTATGAATCAACTCTGTTGAATAAAAAAAATATCTTAACTCATCCCTGGTTACTCAAATGGACAAAGTGAATATGACATCCATTGTCAAATTTGTTTTTCTGATTTTGTCATTTCTGTTCCTCTTCCAACAATGAGGCAAGCAAGATAATATAATTCTGATACAAATAACTGGCATTCTGTTATGTCTTTTCTAGTGGTTGTGCTAAATTTGTTAGATTAATGTCATTGAGCCAAGTCATAAAATGTATGTGATCTTAGGAAATTCATTTAACTTCACTTGGGAATCTGGTTCAACTATTAAAGTGGAAGAAGGCTAGGGACTAATTGGAGGCTAACATGGTCCAAACTTCATTGCAACATGAAGTTCTGTGAATTCCTTACTCCCTGCACACAGACACACACACACACACACACACACACACACACACACACACACACTCACACACGCATGCATGCACGCACGCACGCACGCATGCATGCACACGTATACACAAACATTGTTAATAAATATTACTATGTCCTTTGTCATAAATTAGATGCTTAGAGATGGTTTGGCATCTAGAAATATATTGGTGGAGCATGCAAAAACTAAAAAGCATAGTTTTTTTAAATTATTAAATCAATGAACAATATTTTAAAAGACCTTTTGAAAAGTATTTTACTTACTTACTTACTTATTTTAATTTCAGTACCTCTTTTAATTTTTAAGATTATAAGATAGTTACATTCTTCTGTTCCAGATCCTCCCATATAAACCTCATTGTTCTATTTGACATTTGTGACACTTTTTTCCATTGAGTCTTGTTACATATGTATTCATATATGTATTCCTAATATAACCTGTTCAGTCTATATTTATGTGTGATTTCAAGGCTGAACAATTGGTATTGCATAATCAATTGGTACTTTTCCCTTGAAAAGACTCTTTCTCCAGGTCTAAGTATTGTTGCCTGTAGTTCTTTGTATAGGATTGAAACCTGTGGGCATTTCTCTGCCCACTTTAGCATGTGTATTGTTGTTGTCCTTGTTCAGCTAATATTTAGACAGTCATGTTGATGAATAGTTTTTGTTTTTTTGTTTTTTTAACATGCATGGGGGTTTTGCTGGCATGTATGTCTATATACCACATGTGTGCCCAGTGCCTATGGAGGCCAGAAGAATTCTGGAACTGGTTGTGAACTACAAAGCAGGTGATGGGAATTAAACCCAGGTCCTCTACAAGAATAACAAGTGTTCTTAATTGCTGAGCCATCTCTCTAGACTCCCTTTCCATTTTTAAAAATTCCTACTTCATAATTGCTTTTGTTATATGTAGTTTTACTATGTTAAAGCTAAAACCTTTACTTTTATGTAGACAAAAAGGAGGCAATGTTGTAGAATAGTATTTTAAGATGTGTAACTTTTGTTTATGTTGAATCTGTTTAATTCTGTGAAGCTGTGTTATTGTGCCTGTCTAAAACACCTGATGGTCTAATAAGGAACAGGAGAAAAGATAGGTGGGACTCACAGGCAGAGACACTATATATAGAGAAATCTAGAAGGAGAAAAGAAGTAGCCAGAGAAGGAGGAGTGCATTAGATGCCAGCCACCCAGGCACCCAGCCAGCCACAGAGTAAGAGTAATATTTGCAGAAGTAAGATAACAGGAAAAGCATAGAGGCATAAGGGTGATGGGAAAATTTAAATTAAGAAAAGCTTACAAGACACAAGCCAAGCTAAGGCCGAGTATTTATAATAAAAATAAATAAGTAAATAAGTAAATAAATAAATAATACTCGTGTGATTCACAGTCTTCATAAATTTACTCATGTAAAATATCTCTTGTATATACCTCCTCAATAAAAGCAGGATATAAGAGCTTTATACAAAATTTTTAACTCCAAGAAGCTAAAATATTAGCTGCCAGAAGACATAAATTAAAGTTTCTGTTTGAATTCCACGGCTTTGAATTTCAAATTCTGCTTTCCCCTGATAGATACCTTATGAAAGGGGAAAAATTCTTGTGAGAATATTTACAGTATAAATAATGAACATATCAATTTTTGAATATGTGTGCATGTGTTAATGTGTATATGTGTTTAATTATATATTGAATCTTAGTCTATTTTATCCTTCTGTAATAGAATCACAACAGTCTAAATAATGTGTAAGGAATAGGCTATAATTTTACAGTTCAGAAGGCTAAGAATCTTGAAGTGGCTACATTCATTGAAGTTTTAGTGTTCTAGACAGAAGATTTAAAGTTAAGAAAATTGTCTTAACAGAGACCAAGACTACCACAAGGGCCTACACTCAGTTATATTTTTAGTTGCCAACATGACTTATTCTTATTATTAAGATACACAAGTTGTTCTTTATTTTTCATTTTGCAATTTATTCCTTTGAGTCAATATCCAAACTTCTAGAATATTAACATTTGTCTGATGTGACATTTTATATCATTTTTATTCATCATTTGAGAATTTAATACATATATACAATGTATTTTGATCATGTTGACCCTCATTCCCTCTTCCAACTCATCCCTGGTCATTTACAATAACCTCCTGCTAACTTCATGTCATCTTTTTAAAATAACTAATTAAATTCTATTACTACACCCATATGTTCATGGATGTAGAGACAAACATTGGAGTACTACCTTCCTATCAGGTCCATATCACCATAGGAAATTGATCTTCCTCTCCAAGCATCCAGAACATGCCAATAACTCCTTAGTTGTAGGTGCAGTCATAAGAGACACTCTTTCATCCATGTGGAAATACTGAATTCCTTCATCTTCTTCAAATCTTTTGCACACAATCACAACTGCTATGAGTTTTTTAGTACAACAATACTGTCATATCAAGGAAACACAGTGCTAGGCTACCTTATGGTGAGAATGCAGATTAATTAACTGGAAGGGAAACATTTAGAGTTTGTGCAATAAAAATGAAATGGGCCAATTTACTTACATCCCTGTCTACATACTGAAGCCAAACACAGTCTTATAAACATCAGTGGAGGTTGTTATTTTTTAAAGCTTTTCAGTGATGTCTGTTAATTTAGAGCCCATGGCTCAACAATGTATTACTCAAGGTTCCCCAAGAAAGCAACCTCAATGTGATAGTATAGTTAAATAGTGAGATTGAAACTCATGTATAAACAGTGAGTGGAAGACCTGTAGTTGTGGGAACTGGCAAATTGAAAGTCTGTGTGGCAGGCTAGTTGACTGGAAATTCAAATATTGATATATTGTGGGAGCAAAAGGCCACCAGTGTGACATATCTGTGTTCCAGACTTAGAGCAGAGATTTTTTTTTTCCTTTCTGGGGAACTTAAGTCTTTGCTAACACCTTCAGTTGATTAGATGAGGCTTACCTATACCTTGAATTATAAACTTCTCTACATTAAGTTAACCAATTCTAAATATTAATCACAGGCACAATGCTACAACATCTAGGCTTATGTTTGGCTAATCAACTGGGAACTAGATATTGGCCAAGTTGTCACATCCCAAGGACCAATGACCTGTCAGGCAAGGCTTTTTGTCATCAGTATTAGAACTCTTTGGTGCAATAGGGAGTTGTGCTAGCTAATTTTATGTCGACTTGACACAGGCTAGAGTCATCTGAGAGGAGGGAACCCCAATTGCAAAAAAATGCCCCCATAAGATTGTGCTGTTTGCAAGCCTGTAGGGCATTTTCTTAATTAATATGATGGAGGAGGGCCAAGCCCATTATGGGTGGAGCCATCCATGGGCTAGTGGTCCTGGGCTCTATAAGAAAGCAATCTCAGTAAGCAATAGGGGGCAAGCCAGCAACATCTTCCATGGCCTCTGCATCATCTTCTGCCTCCAGTTTTCTGTCCTGTTTAGGTTCCTATCCTGACTTCCTTCAGTGATGGACTATGATGTGGAAGTGTAAGCCAAATAAACTCTTTCCTTCCAATTTGCTTTGGTCATGGTTTTTCATCATAGCAATAAAAATCCTAACAAAGGTGGGAGTCATCTAACTAATATCTTCTTCCAGTGATGTAGTCCCAAGCCAGTCCATGCAAGATTTTCAAAATCAGTTATTTTTTTCTGTTTACATCACTTTTCTCCACCCCCAACCCCATGTTCACCCACTGACTCTTTGTATTCAGCATGTGATTTGATAATCATGCTCCTAGCGTTTCAGCTTCACTGTCACTCGTCATTCATTCCAACTATACTTTAGGCATTTGGGGGACTGTGAGAGTTGGTAGTGTGGCAAAGAAGTTAATGACACAGGAATTTGTTAGAAATGATTCAAGTGTACAATGCAATCTTTGATTCTACTCTGGAAGATCAGTGGAAGGTCTGTGAAGAGGTAGCATGCTTACATTCAGATAGTGACTTTATAAGAGCAATTATGCAGATGCCACATACTACATTTAAAAAGATGTTTTGAAAACCAATAGCTCTAGACAATACAATCTAATAATAACATAGCATAGATTTTTGTAAAGAAACAAGCTTTTATAATTTCTGATTTAGTGTTGAAGTGTTAAGTAATGAAAATTTTAATACTGAAGCTTTTTGAATCATCAAATGTTTTATAGGCTACATTCCCATTCCAATCTCCACTTACAAAATTGTCACTAGCCAGTCTTTATATTGAACTCTTCTTCTTTAGTATGTAACTTCGTCCTCTTCTGTATATCATCTAATTGTATTTTATTTCAAAATGACTTGTATTCTTATTAAGAAAACTTTTTAATAATATGTATTAATTTAAAATATTTATGCATTTCAACATGATATTTTAATGTAGACTATATCACATACACTGCATCAAGCCAGGGAAGCTAGTATTTGTATCAGTTTTATGTTGAGGATTTCTCAGGACATGAGGTTGTTCCCTCATTTTACAATGATGCAATCATATTGTCTACATTATTTTACTTCATAACCCAGCATCTATATACCTCTTACATTGACTATGCAGATCATGTTTAATGTGTCAACTATAAGAGGATTAATTTCAACTGACTTTTACACTTTACCTTTTATATTTATTATAGACTAATAATGACCACAAGGAAATTAAGAGAATATTATACAAATAAGTGAAATTATTTGCATTTCTCTTTATAACTCTTTTCACTTAACCATGAGTAGTGATTATAGTGCCCAAATAATATTTAATTTAAGAAAAATGACTATTGTTTAAAGACAGAAGAGAACCAAAATTTCTGTCAAATACTCAGTTTTGTCTCCATATAATGACAGTCCATTGTATATTTGGAGATTATCTGTATCTCAAAATTTTATTCAGAAACTTCAGTGTATTTAAGAATGGAGCTAAAATTGCACAATTATGTCTGAAATTTTACTTTTACTAACTCAATAGAAAAAATACAAGTGAAAATGAGAAAACCAGTCCCAACAATTGGAATCTCTAATTATGAGCTCAATTTTCTCCATTGTTCTAACCTTTTGCATCCCAATCAGAGGAAGTGTCCCTTGTGGTATATCTGGCTCACAGACATCTGTGACATTTCTTTCTATTTAGAAGGGACCTGCCAGTCTTTGTTGACATTGACCTAATAATTTACTTTCCCTGCATACTTTGGTTGAACACAAGTTTGAGCAACTCTGTAGAGGGAAGAGATAACTCAAAGCTGTAAGACACATTGCCAAGCCTTATTATTATTAATGTGAATACTATCTTCTAGGCACTAGGTTGAAAGATCTTCCAGAGATGCAAGGTTGATGTGTCTGTTGGCTTAGCTGCTCTGTTTTGAGAATAATGTGACTTGTAGAATCATTATCTTGTCAGTGACAGATATACTAAAGTGTACAGACTTTTGACTTGTCTCCCTCTGCAAAAGTCAGTGGAGCATTAGGAAACACTAGGGAATGAAAAATTAGTTACCCTTTCCCACTGAGAGAAGAAGAAGAAAAAGGAATAAACAAAACAATACCATGTATCTCAATCAACCACATTATCAGTCATCAGTCACATCTGGCTTCCTATCAATTAGAAGGCACTTAATTTACTGTCTAGTACTATCTGTCTCTTCCTCAACTGGGCTGGATGGTTATCAAAGAATTCAAGTGTCAGTTGACTTTCTTTTTCTCTAGTACTAGTGTAATATGAATTAAAATAATCACACTTTTCTTTACTCCATGATAAGAATGTCTTCATATTAAGATGGAGGATCTTTCAGGCATGCTGATTTACTTAGAAAAAAAAGGTAAAACACATTAATTCAATTTAAATACCACAGATCATTATCACAAATGACCTGTTTAAGCAGAGCATAACATGGGAATTAATAACAGACTCAAGGGAGCTGATGACCCATAGCAAAAGCAAGGGCCATTAATCTCTATCATTCACAGCTAATTATTGAAGTTATAACTTGGAAAAAAAGAGGTGTATGAGTTATAGTAATAAGATCTGATCACTTTATTTTATAATATATTAGCCTAAGGAGAAGTGGTAGAGTTGAAAATGTGAGTTTCCTCTTATAATTTCTGTCTTTTGGGGAAAATTGTTGTTGCTGAGATAGACACTTTAATTCATTCTCTATTGTGTGTTCATTGTTAATTCAAGACATTCATAACTATTTATGACACCTTCAGTTGTCATAAAGCATCATTTCATTTAGTTTTTGTAGATTGTTTGTACTCAGAGTGAGAAGGAGGGAGATTAAGGCAGGCAGGACAGCTTTCCAACATTTCACTGTCCAGATCTCTTCTTCCCTCTTTTCCCACATTTGTTAGCAACATTGATTAAAAATTCACTTTGTGACAGATACTCTGCTCTGTTACCTATGGTTGCAATGGGAGAACAGTTAATATGAAGTATGGGGAACTTCAATAATAGAACTTCTGAGCTAGAAAAGGGGTGTTTTAGTTTCCTTGGACTGCTATAAAAAATTGCCACAAATTTGATATCTTTTTTAAAAATTATTATATTTGTGTTTTAATTTTACACATCAGCCATGGGTTCCCCTGTCCTCTCCCATCCCGCCCCCATCCCCACCTTACCACCAGCACCTCCCCTCCATTCCCATCTCCTCCAGGGCCAAGACTCCCCTGGGGATTCATTTAAACCTGGTGGATTCAGTACAGGCAGGTCCAGTCACCTCCTTCCAGGCTGAGCAAAGTGTCCCTGTGTAAGCCCAAGATTCCAAACAGCCAGCTCATGCACTAAGGACAGGTCCCAGTCCTACTGCCTGGGTGCCTTACAAACAGTTCAAGCTATTCAACAGTCTCACTTATCCAGAAGGCCTGCTCCACCTGGGGGCTCCACAGCCTTTGGTTCATAATTCACGTGCTTCCATTTGTTTGGCTATTTGTCCCTGTGCTTTTCCAATTTTGGTCTCAACAATTCATACTCTTACAGTCTCTCCTCTTTCTCAACAATTGGACTCCTGGAGATCCATCTGGGGCCTGGCATAGGATCTCTGCATCCACTTCCATCAGTTATTGAATGAGCGTTCAAGCATGACTGTTAGGGTGTTTGGCCATCTGATCACCAGACTAGGTCAGATCAGGCTTACTCTCGACAATTGCCAACAGTCTACAGAAGATGTATCATCATGAATTTCTGGGGACCTCTCCAGCACTCTGCCTATTCCTGTTCTCATGTCATCATTTATCATGGTCTGTTATTCCTTGTTCTCCCATTCTGTTCTTGATCCAGCAGGGAACTCCTGCTCCCCTAAGCTTTCTTTCCCTCAAAACTTGCCCTTCATTACTCCCATTCTCATTCAGGTTATTCATGTAGATCTCATCCATTTCTCTGTCATTGGGTGATCCTTGTGTCTTTCCTAGGGTCCTGTTTTCTAGGTAGCCTCCCTGGAGTTGTGTACCTGTCTAGTCATCTTTGTCTTACATCTAGTATCCTACTATGAGTGAGTATATACCATGTTCGTCCTTCTGAGTCTTGGTTACCTCACTCAGGATGATTTTTTCTAGATCCATCCATTTGCCTGCAAACTTCATAATGTCATTGTTTTTCTCTGCTGAGTAGTACTCCATTGTGTATATGTACCACATTTTCTTTATCCATTCATCAGTTGATGGACATCTAGGTTGTTTCCAGGTTCTGGCTATTACAAACAATGCTGATATGAACATAGTTGAGCAAATGCCCTTGTGGTATGATTGAGCATTCCTTGGGTATATGCCCAAGAGTGCTACAGCTGGGTCTTGGGGGAGATGGATTCCCAATTTTTTAAGGAAGCACCATATTGATTTCCAAAGTGGCTGTACAAGCTTACATTCCTACCAGCAGTGGAGGAGAGTTCCCCTTGCTCTACATCCTCTCCAGCATAAGCTTTCTTTTGTGTTTTTGATTTTAGCCATTCTGATAGGTGTAAGGTGGTATCTCAGAGTTATTTTGATTTGCATTTCCCAGATAATTAGGGACATTGAACAATTCCTTAAATGTCTTTCAGCCATTTGAACTTCCTCTGTTGAGAATTCTCTGTTTAGTTCTATAGCCCATTTCTTAATTGGACTGTTGGGCATTTTGATGTCTAATTTCTTGAGTTCTTTATACATTCTGGATATCAGCCCTCTGTCAGATGTGGGGATGGTGAAGACCTTTTCCCATTCTATAGGCTGTTGCTTTGTCTTGTTGATCATGTCATTTGCTCTACACAACTTCTCAGTTTCAACAGGTCCCATTGATTGATTATTTCTCTCAGTGTCTGTGCTACTGGTGTTATATTGAGAAATTGCTCTCCAGTGGCAATGTGTTCAAGACTACTTCCTACTTTCTCTTCTATCAGTCTTTGATCCACTTTGATTTAAGTTTTGTGCATGGTGACAGATATGGATCTATTTGCAGCCTTCTACACATTGACATCCAGTTATGCCAGCACCATTTGTTGAAGATGCTTTACATTTTCCATTGTACATTTTTGGCTTCTTTGTCAAAATTTGTATGTTCATAGGTGTGCAGGTTAATGTCAGTGTCTTCAATTAGATTCTATTGGTCCACATGTCAGTTTTTATGCTAGTACCATGCTGTTTTTATTATGGTAGCTCTATAGTAGTGCTTGAGGTCAGGGATCTTGATGCCTCCAGAGGTTGTTTTATTATACAGGATTCTTTTGGCTAACCTGGGTTTTTTGTTTTTCCAAATGAAGTTGAGTATTATTCTTTCCAGATCTGTGAAGAATTGTGTTAGTAATTTGATGGGGATTGTGTTGAATCTGTAGATTGCTTTTTGGCAGATGGGTGTGGGGGCAGGGTGTAGAGATTGCAGGGTCTGCCTGCAGTCCTGGAAAAGGGGAGCCCTCCCGCAGGGCCTGCAGAATGGCCAGAAACAGGGGCCAAGTTGGGCAGGTCTTCACAGGATGGCTGGTGCCCAAGGGTGGGGCCCAGTGGTGGGTGCCTCTCTGATTGTAACCCCAGGCACTCACCTCTGGTCCAAATGGGAGTTCCAGGCAGGATGGAAGCTGAGGGTTGGTTTTAAGTCTCCAGAAGTGGCTGGGGTCTCCAGCAGATGGGTGTGGGGGCAGGGAGTGGATGTTTTAGGGTCCACTGGAGGGTCTTGGAGAGGGGGAACCTTCCTGGTGGGGATGGGGGTCTGCCCTATGGCCAGAACCTGGGGCCCAGTTGTGCAGGTCTTCACTGGAGTGGCTGATTCTCAGGGCTGGGACCTAGGTGCGGGCCTCTCTGGGTGTGCCAAATTTGATATCTTAAGCAACATGTATTGTTCACTCTTACAGTTTTGAATATCAGAAGTCCCAAATCAAAGTGTCCAGGGCCATTATTTCATTTGAAGATGTAAGGAAAAAGTATGGTTTTTCCTTTTTTCATTTTCTAGTGGCTTTAAATATTCTTGCTCTGTGGTTACATAAATGCAGTCTCTACTTTATTATTCACATGTCCTTCTTAATGGTTCATTTTTCTCTGCCTTTCTCTTATAAGGGTACCAGTCATCATATTTAGGATCTACTCCAGATCCTGTGTAATTTCATCTCGGGATTATAAATTAATTGTATCTGTATTGAAAACTCCATATTTCAAAATAAGTTTACATTCCCAGGTTCTAAGTTAACATGTCTATTGAAGCTAATTATTCAACCTACTACAGAGAGTGAATTATAAGCAAAACCACCAGAGAATTTGTACTGAAATTGTTGAATCCAAGATTGCAAAAAGAAAGTGATGATTTTTATATTCAGAATTGTATAAGAAAGGCCTCTCTAGGTAGAAAGTGTAGTCAGCCTTTTTGTCAGTACTGTTGGCTCCCCAGTAATGACATGGAGAGTAATTAATTATAAAAGCTTGGCTGATGGTTAAGGCTTGATTCTGACTAGCTGTTATAACTTAACCCATATCTTTTAGTCTACAGTCTTTTATGTGGCTCAGGCATACCTTTACTCTTTATTACCCATGCTGCTTCCTCAGCATCTCCTGGCATCTCTACTCTTCTTCTTTGTAGCATCCTCTGTGCCTGGAAATCCTGCCTACCTATTGGCCATTCAGCTTATCATTAAGCCAATCATAGTGACAGATCTTCACAATATACAAAAATGATTATTCCACAACAGGAAACTGTAACATGGGGACAGAGCGAAGACAATGAATATAATGGGGTAGGGGTAATATTTTACAATGGAATGGAAATCAGCTTCTCTGTGACTGTGATATAGAAGAGTAAACAACAAATTTAGCAAATGGGCATGTGCTATATGGTGATCACTATCATAAAATGAGAGAGGAGGCTATGAAAGCATTTATAAGATAAAGGTAGCAGGAATATGAGTTATGGCATTGGCTATAGGGATTGATTGAAAGGATATAGTTCTGAGAGTAAAATTGCCTAGGAACTTGGATATGAGGCATATATACATATGGATGCAGTGTGGGCAAAAAAAATGAGAGTAAGGATGCAAAGATGAGGATCCAATATCAGTATTAGATGACTGACTCTCTCATAAAATCAATTAAAGAGATGGACAACACCGTGGGGAAAGAAATTAAGAGAGAAAATTATATACTGTGAGTTTGAAAACATCAAAAACAAGAAATAATCCTCCTCTATGTGCAACTCTAGGACTTCAGCTCAGGGGGGTTATTGTACACTAATGATTTGATATTCTGTATAGTATACTCTTCAAAGTCATCAGATTGGTCAATTTGTATAAGTGAAAGTTTATGGTGGTAAAAATAAAGAGAGGATTAAGTACCTCTACTCTGAAAGTGGAAGGAGCAATAGGCATCAGGCAAAGAAACAATGAAGGAGAGATAAGAGGATCAGGTTAGAGTTGCTGCCCTTTACAGCACTGGTGTGAAACTGGTATGGAGTGGTGATACATGCAACATTGTGAATTCACATGACATAGCTGAATAAAATACTTAAAAATAGTTGTGATTGCAAACTGACTGTTTGATATGTATTTTTATCAAGATTTGAAAGAATGATTTAATGCATAAAAATGTAGAGTCAAAGTCCAGTTGTATGTGTGAGTTGAGGAGGATAACTACAAAGAATCAATTTAGTCTTCAAATATTTGCTTTAAATAGCCAATAATCCTGTTTTATCTGGTCTTTCAAAAAACATCTTGGCATAGTAGGTTTCTTCCTATATTGCATATCTTGAATTTGTATTATACAATCTCATGGGGCCTGATAAGATGGCCCAACAGCTAAAAGTGCTTCCCATCTCCAGCCAGAACTCATGATGGAAAGAGAGAACTAACTCCTGAAAGTTGTTCTCTGACTTCCACACATGCACATATGTGCCACATTCACACATATTATATACTCATATGCACACTAAAATATGTAAAATAATAAAAATGTCTCATGGGAGTATGAATGTGACATGAGACAACTAAAGTGATAATATATAGGGCTAAGAAATATAGCCATGACTTATATATACCCTTCAGAGTAGAGTCCCAATGCTAACTGAGATATGCTAATTTCAGGAAAGATAAAGTGGTGATGTCATCAAGATTCTGACACCTTCTCTAAACTATTCTAATATGATGGGTGGACTGTATTAGAAAGCTTTATTCTTTCTTGAGAGATAAAGTAGGGTCATCTATAACAGGTACCTGGTAGTACGCTAAGATAGCAGTTTGACTCTTTCTTTCCTTTGACCTGTTGTGTGATATTGCCTATATGAATGAGAACTTAAACACATGTAAATGTAATTTTTATGGCAGCCATGATCTTATTCAGTATGATGAAATATGCACTTCCCCAAATATATCCAGTTTTAAAATAATTATCCATGGGTAATAGAAATATCATAAACAATGTGAATTTGCCTCATTGGATTACAAATATACAGCAAGATCTTAGAAGAGCTTTCTATGTATGCACACATGAGTATGTGTGCATGTGTGCATTGTGTGTGTGTGTGTGTGTGTGTGTGTGTGTGTGTGTGTGTGTGTGTATTCCCTGTGAGAGTTAGTAAAATTGTGAAATAGGTAGAGGAAGGTAACATCCTCTCTCAGTCTCAATTTTCTCATTCATAAAATGAAGGGTAAGGACCCAGTAAATTCTCTGAATACTTTTAGCTGTGAATATGTGCTTCTGCAATTATGACCCAAACAACAACTGATATTACTGAAAGGTTGAGATAAGTCTTTCATGATTTTAAGTAGTAAATTATTAGTTTACTGAATCAAAACTTTAAAAGGTCAAATATTTGATTAATTACATCATTAATCTGTTTCTTTTAGCTGATTAAAACAAGTTGTTTATTAATTTCCCATTGATAATATGTAAATTTGTAATTTAATTAAAATCATATTATGTATTTTTTAAATAAAAGGCACATGGATAGAATTTGAAGAGTGAGAGTATAGAAATAGCTCAACTGTAAGAAGTTAGATCTATTTCAAGGCTGTTTAGAGAAAAAGAGCTGGACCTGGGAAAAAGCTACTGGATCCCTGAAAAATATCAGGGAAGATTTTGTCTTATATTTATTTTTTGTTTTCATAAATAGCAACCTTAGTTTTCCCTCCTACCTCTCCCCTCAATCCCTCTTCCTACCTTCAATGTCTCCCTACCCAACCACTCCTCCTCATTTTCACTTCATAAGAAGAGCAAACCTCCAGGGGTATCAACCAAACACAGCATACCAAGATGCAATTAAGCAAGACTAGGCACAAATCCTCATGTCAAGACTGGATGAGGCAAATCAGTAGAAGGAAAGGGGTTCCAAAAGCAGACAAACGTGTCAGTGACACCCCCACTCCCATTGTGGCGAGTCCCACAAGAACACCAAGCTACACAACCATAACATATGTTCAGAGGGCCTATTTCAGTACCATAAAGGTTTCCTAACTGTTGCTTCAGTCTCTGAGCCCTCATGTGGGCCCTGGTTAGATGATTCTGTGGCAGTGTTCTCATGGTGACCTCGACCCCTCTGACTCCTACAATTCTTTCTCCTTGTCTTCTACAGGGTTCCCAAGATCCACAGACCCACTCCTCCTGTTTCTATTCAGAAAATCAGAAAAATCAGAATTTTAGAAAGAAGAACCTTTCCAAAATTATCTGGAATTGGTTCTACTTCCTACCTCTAGGTATTGTAGCTGGTAACTCTTGAGCCTTTGGGTGGAGCCAGACTCTTCCCTGTTTAAAACTTTCCCCCTTTGAGTCTGCAAGCACAGCTGTTGTCTTCACCATGACTATCCTTCAGAAACTGAACAATAGAGCCTGCATGTGCTCATATTCATGTCTTCTTACCATCACTTGCTTTTCAACAAGTGTCCCCAGAACACCCATGTGAGTGCACCCTTTCCCTCAAAACTGACACATTCTTTGTTGACTAGTTCTCTAAGAGCACAGGCCTGCACATAAGTAGCTTCTGCCATGGGATTTGCAAGGGTCTCTCTGGTCAGTATTGTAAATCCTTTTTATTTTATTTTATTATGGACCTTTGCCTATGACTGTGAAGCTCCTTGATGAGGGAAGAGGGTTCCCACCAAACACTCCAATAGGTACTTATTTTTCAGGAGATTGCAAAGTTCCTTAACAGGCTTTGGAATTCAAGGTACCCCACAGTGGGTTGATGTAGTTGTGCTTATCTAGGTCAATGAGTGGAGGTATAAAAAGTCATATTTGCCTTTGCTTTTGTCATTTATTCATAGATAATCTGGGGGAAATATTTCTCTTTTGTATTTTCTTCTAAGACATCCCTCATTCTTGTAGGAAGGAAAGTCAAAAGTCACCCAAATTCAGCCTCTGGCAGTATTTCCTCGATGTGGGACAACTTGCCCTGCCTCACTACCCTGATCTCTTCCCAGGTCTAAAAAGATTAGAATATTCCCCTTGTATACTTCCCTACACACAAAAAAAATAGTCCTGTGAGGCATACAACCCTCCTGCCACTACTGTAACTATACAAGTTCTCAGTCATCCAGTTTGCATTTCTTCAAATTCCTCAATCCTGTATCTAGACAGAATGTCAAAGAAAGTTTCTGGTATCATTTAGCACAGTCATCCTTTCTGTTCTTCACTGGCCCTTTGTCTCTGTTGTTTGGCAAGATTCTGGATCAGCCTGACTTCTTCACCACTGTGATAAATCCTTCCACTTTGGTGAGCTGAGGGTCTCCTCAAGCACAAACAGATGGGCTAGCATGAGCTGAGGTGAGGTGAGGTAAGATAAATCAAGGTTCTTCTTCCCTAAGGAGATTAAAATCATTTGGCATGAGTTGCCTCATCTTTATTCCACTCCACCTCTTACACTGCCTCATACTGTTTCCATGTAGCTTGTACATCCTCAGCTCTCCCCCAATTTCCTTCTTTGAGGGAAGAAGTATCTTGATGCCTTTCCTAGTTGCGTCACCAATCTCTGCTAAGAACCCTGGATTTTTCTCACTTTTTGTTAGGGTTCAGGATCCAGAAAATTTTATTTGCCTGAAGACCCTCTAACAGTGAAATTGTACCCCAAAGAGAACACATCACTACTTAGCTTAAGAATGTAATAGAACATATCAATGAGCCACTTTAGATTAAATCCATCAAAGAAATGTAGGAAAGGCCCCATTTTTATATAATATTGCTTTAGGAAAGTTTTTGGAGAGAAACAAGACTATATATATATACATACATACACACACATATGCTAGAAAATTCTTTATATCTCAATGTCAAGGCCAAAGTCTAACTGAACTACTTGACAAGGTTGCAGCAAAATGCCTTTAGATTCAAATAGCTCAATACTTAAAAATAATGCAAAAAAAATAATAATGAGCCAAAGAGCCAGCTTCTACATACCATGACAAATATCATGAAAAAAAGTGAAGATCTAATGTGGGAAGAATTTGTAAGATATCCCATTGCTAAGGAATTGCTTCTCAATTGCAACTAAGCTACTTTTCCACTTACAATGTAGTTACAATATGTATGAGAGAGATTTGAGGACATGCATGGGCTAGAATATAGGAACAAAAGAGAAACTATTTTCCAGACATGGTATGGTAAAGAAGAGACAGCAATAGAGCAAGTCCTCAGTATCCTGCAGTACTCTTTACGAGATCACAACTTAGGTCAATTATAATTAAGGAATCTACCTATGCAGATACCAACAAGGTTACCATAACAACATTACCATGTCCAAATAATAAGAGGACAGGTAAACACAAATAAATGCTGATATCTATTGGTGTCTATTTAAATTCCTACATCATGAGAAGAAAGATTGTGTTGAAATGCAGCTATCACTTTGTATTTCACTAGCCTTTGAACACAGCTGTAAGAAACCCAAAACTCATTTCTATTGAACTTGAATGCTGCCTTAATAATCAAATAAATACCTTCATGTTTAATTCTTAAGCAGAATTTCATTAAAATTCTTTTGACATCAAGCCAAATTTTGAAATTATTTGGAACTGGCTTGCATTTCTTAAATTGGTCTTTCTTTGGAAATAATGAAAAAGTGCTAGAGTCTTGGCAGAATTCCAATAACTGTAACTCAACTTGTTAAAGAAAAATTTTAATATTTACACATTATATAGTATAATATTTATACAAGGCAACAGATTGAGAGTGTAGAATTCAAAATAGAATAAATTTCAACTTAGAATTATAGTATGATAATAATTACACAGAGCAAATTGGGGGTTATTTAATACCAATACTGGAGCAGCCTGAGCAATGAATTTTGAAATAAATACAGCTCAGTATGTGATTCTAATTTGTACTTACTTGAGTTTTAGATTCCATGGCAACATATTTGTGTACTAGATTACCAATGATTACAACATAAGGTAAATACTTAGGGAAAGATGGCTTGTGCTCCACACTGTCCACTAAGTTGAATGATGAAGAAACTGGGGTTTTAAAAAGTTACCATCACTGATCCAATGGTAACTGTAAGTTTACAAAACTAGAAAACTGATGAATCCAGAGATCACCATTATTAAGAAAAAAAATACATCAGATTCATAAAGACAAACTTTATAATGTTTCTCTCATATATGAAATCTTTAAATAAGACATAAAAATTCAAAAGGAATTACTGGGGTATGGGAATTGAATCAGATAGGATGTGTGCAGGTAATTGGAGTAGAGTTGGCAATATGGTCAAAATATCTCAGATGTAGACATGAAATATCACAGTGTAACTTATTTTTGTAGAAATAATATAGAATTAAAATAACTAAGATAACTTCTTCAAAAGAAGTGATTTTTATTCGATAATATATCATTGCAATGTAAAGAAAAGTGTGTTATCAGTGTTACTGATTGTACAGAGTGTCTAGGCAGACATTCTTATGAAAATCTTGTTGTAAAAGGTTGCAGTAACCTCTGTATAAACTTGTTCCTCTAGCAATGTCTCATGATAGCTACTATCAGGTGTCAATATATAAGTACTCTTGCCTCATAACCTTGCAGCTTTACTAATCTATGTTAGTGTTAACTTAAGTGACTCTATTCTGATTCTTGCTACCTTTATATTTCATTGACAAACCCCACATCTTCACCTAGGATCCACAGTGCTGATCTTAGCTTGACTTATTTGTACATACGTACATATATAATAGAGGAGGTCCTAGATCTAACATCCCTAGATTTGTTGGTAATAGTGGTATAGAGACCATTCAAGAGCTATCTGGAGAGAGAAGTACAGGTGATTAACTATTGGTGAAATTATTAAGGCCACTCCATGTAGTTAAAAGGGAGGTTTATTTTGTGGGGTAACTTGCAAATGAAGGGATAGGTTGTAGGGTCTGGCAAAGGTATGGCGCAGTCCGGCAGTGTTCTCTGGAGAACTCTGCTCGGTCTACCTCCAGTGTCCAGAGTCCCAGAACCAAGAGAGACCTCTCCTCTCGATCCTGGGTCTTCTGCTTCCTCCCTCAGCCCCGCCTTGTGGGCATGACCATTACCAAAGCCTCAATGGGTGTTGGAACTTCTAGGCCAAAGCTGGGATGGCTACCCACTACATCTCCCCCTTTTGTCTAAATAAGAAGTTTCTAACTTAATACAAAACTGTATACAAAGAAATGGTTATCAAATATTGTCCAGGAGTAATGAGAGATAATGACCTAGATAAGTTGGAATTACAATAAATGCAAATTATATTAAGCAAAAAACACATACTAAAATCCAGGGAAGTCTAGAGCATGGGTAGGTGGCATGTTACAAAATCATTCCAAAAGGTATCCTATCCTAAAGAACCTGAGTCTAATACTTAATATGTTCTATCTAAGATATTATATATGTATATATGCTAAGTTGTAACTATAACTGCTAGTCTTCAACCTCATCAAAGACCTGAGAAGGAATATAATAATACCTGAGAAATGGGAGAAGGAAGCAAGCAACTTTCAGGAGTCTTGCAAGAGTAGACAGAGACAGCTGACAGCCTGGAAAGTCACCTAATGTTTCTCAAAAAAAAGGGGGGGGGGGAGGCTGGAGACATGGCTCAGCGGTTAAGAGCACCATCTGCTCTTCCAAAGGTCTGAGTTCAATTCCCAGCAACCACATGGTGGCTGACAACCACTTGAAATGAGATCTAGTGTCCAGGGTCCCAAAACCAAGAGAGACCTCTCCTCTTGATCCTGGGTCTTCTGCTTCCTTCCTCAGCCCCACCTTGTGGGCGTGACCATTACCAAAGCCTCAGTGGATGTTGGAATTTCCAGGCCAAAGCTGGGATGGCTACCCACTACAGTTAACAGTTCATTCCTTCTGTGTACCATCACAGCTATGCAAAGTACCAATTCAGCCAACTTGTGAGGTAGTGAGATCCCTAGGATGTTGCATACTGGATGGAGTATTGAGCATTTTAACTGTGTGTCTCCTGTGGCCTCTTTTAAGCTGTGATACTCTGCTATGAATTACAGATGCACATTTGCATGTATGCATATACAAATACCATTATCATTCGCTATACACCAATATTCAGGCATATCATTGTTTTAATAGCCTCAGGTTTTGCCTAAAGATAACATGAAGACAACCAGTTACAAAGAAAGCATTCTGTCAATCACATGGCCATTTAGTTTCTACATCCTTCTTTATTTAATAACTCTCTCGGCCTTGTGCCAAATCATGGGCTTTCCTTGGAGGACTTCCAAGCTATTTCTTTGCTAAAATAATGCCACACAGTCTGGAATACCACAACCTTTTCACACAGAGAGGATTGCTTGCAGACACTAGTCCTATTTAGATTTTAGTAATTCATGAGCATTTTAAAGGAAACTTCCCAAACTCATTGTACGTGTTCAACCTCCTGTTTAAAATCCACAGGACTATAAGAATTCTCTTCTCATTTTTTTCTTTCACCTAATATTCTTCTCATAAAACAGCAAGCTAAAAGCCTTGTATAGAGGTTAGGAAACCCAAAGGATGGCTCAGGAGAAAAAGACTACTAAATGAATAGTCAGAAAACTTGTCTCTGTTCCAAGTCATGTCACTGACCAGCTGGATGACATTGGGCAACCCCTTATTGTACTTGACCTTCTCTATAGTATAAAATGATAGTGTTGATCAAAATATACTCTAAAGACTTTGATTGAAGATAGTTTTCCTATTCAGTTTTACCTCTGTCGTTACATTTCTGGTTTGTACTATAACAAGATACCTTTCTGGAGAGTCCTTAAGTTGGAAGATATATAGTCATCTACATTGTTGTAATGTTACTGAACCATCTTATTAATCAATAAAATTGATGGGTTGTTGTATAAGGTTATATTAATGTATGAGTAGCCACAGATTTCAAACAACTGTAATATGTAAACACAATGAATTAATCTTTGATTGTTGTTACCAACTATAATGTAAGAGGGTAAGCATTGCCCCACTCATATTGAGAAACTGAGCATTTAGTTATTTGAGGTAATTTAAATATCTTGTATCAGTCTCTTAAGCTGCTACAATATGAATGGAATATCTTTGGAGTCACTTTTAAATAGTTATTTTTTATTTGGATTAATAAGTAATAATACCTTACATCTCTATTTAAGTGGAGACTTTGCCTCTTATCTCTATCTTTTAAAGACCTATTTTCTTTTTTGTTGGTAATAGCAAGGGTGAGAATAAATAGCAGGTATAAAGCCAATTACTTTCAACATACTTCACATGCATATCTTATCTGAGGACATAGCAATTCTTGGAAAAACTTATTGTTGAGAAAAGTCAGCTCTGGAGAGCCAAATACAGCTTAATCCACTTTTCACAAGTAATAAATGTCAGATATGTAGTGATGACATGACATAAACCCTTATACTTTATCTAGCCTTAATCTAGCCATTGGGAATTGTTCATGGGTACCATGATTCTCTAGAAATCTGAATGCTCCAAGACATCACCTTTAGGAGTTTATTCATCCCAATAAGACTCTTTATGCTCTATAATACATTATTTGGTGATGTTTGAAAATAGGATGACTAAAGCAAATAAGCTGTAAGCAGAGTTTTTCATTGGGACCTCCAGCTCCCAAATAACCACACGGAGATTTATTATTACTTATTAATTCTCAGTCAATAGTTTAGGCCTGTTACTAACTAACTAGCACTTTTAACTTAAATTAACCAATATTTCTTATCTACACTCTACCACATGGTGGTACCTTCTTTTCAGTAAGGCATGTTCATTTTGCTTTCCTCTGTGTCCCCTGGAAACTCTGCCATCTTCTACACCATGCTCTCTTTTTGTCATAAGTCCTGCCTAAATTTTTCCTGCCTAGCTCTGGGGCAGTCAATTTTTTATTAACCAATGAGACTTATATGTATGCACAGTGTACCAAAAGATTATTCCACAGAATTTCCTTTTTTTTCTAATTAAAAAGGAAAGTTTTAACTTTGACATAGTAAAACTACATATAACAAAAAAAGTTACAAAGTAACAATTACAGTTACAACATCTAGTTCATTTATATTTTACAAATTTAGAGAAAATACTCTATTATCTTTCTTATCTTGGTTAGTCTAATGTTTTATACCTAGTTTATTTTTTAATCATAATTAAGGACAATTTTAAGTCTAATTATTTAGTCTTTAACTCCATCAAAGACCCCAGAAGGGTATAATGTTATGTAATAGCAAGGAACTCTGGCTACCCTGGGCAATCACTCAAAGTTCTTCTGTAACACTGAGGTGTAGTTGGTGTTATCTTCAGTCCAGCCTGGGCCCGCAGCCACTCAAACCCAAATAAACACACAGATGCTTATATTATTTAAACTGTTCAGCCATTAGCTCAGGCCTACCTCTGACTAGCTCTTACACTTAAACTCAGCCCATTTCTGTTAATCTATATGTTGCCATGTGTTCCGTGGCGGTACCTGTTGCTTTCACATGCTGGTCCCTTATGGCAGGCTGGCATCTCCTCCTCTACCTTCCTGTTCCCACAATTCTCCCCTCTGCTTGTCCTGCCTATACTTCTTGCTTAGCTACCAGCCAATTAGCATTTTATTTATACAGAGTAATATCCACAGCACTTCCCCTTTTCTTTTTTTTCAACCACAGCAAATCCAGTTCAGACCTTTCCTGACATCATAGAAGAAACTCATAATCAGTGGAATTAAATAACCAAATGCCTATTGGAATAAACCAGAATGATTGGGGTGATAGAACAGCTGAGGCAGAGAGAATAGAAAATTCAGGAGAAACCATAAAGCAAAATTTTTGGCAAACTTCTAGAAATGAACAAAGACCAAAATTAACAATATGAATAAATGATGTTTTGTTATCTGGCCTAGTAGACACAGATGCAGACGTGACAATAATTGCACCAGAATTTTGGCATCCAACTTGGACTTTTCAGGAGGTAAACAATCAGCTGTTAGGGATTGGAACATTATCTCAAGTGAAACAGAGTGCAAGCTGGCTCGAATATATATGTCCAGAAGGACAGAGAAGAAAAGTAAAGCCATACATGGCTAACACAGATATAAACTTACGTGGTCATGATCTATTACAACAGTGGAATACTCAGATTAACATCCCTCCAACCTCAGAAACAGATCATAAACTAACTCGTTTCTGAGAGAAATATTAGAAGGTATTATTCTAATGATTTGTCACCTGCAGCACAAATCTTAACAGTTCTTATTAATGAAAACAAACCTGGAGCTGGGTATTTGGGTGAATGCTGGAATGATCAGAGAAGCAGAATAAGCCACAGCTACCTTACCTTGCCAGTTCCTCAGCTGATCCTGTTTCCTCACATTGGGAGCTTCTGTGTCCTCATCCAAATGAATCTCAGCTGAACTGCTTCTTGAAAGCCTGAATGCTTAACCAGCCTAGTTCCTGGTTTTCTAGACCTATATACCTTTCTGCTTCCTGGGATTAAAGGCTCACTTTCTTGGATTAAAAGCATGTGTCACCAAACCTGTCTGTTTCCATTGTGGCCTTGAACTCACAGAGATCCAGATGGATTTCTGCCTCTAGAATGCTAGGATTAAAGGCCTGAGTACCACCATTTTCTAGCCAACATATCTAGTGGCTGTTCTGTTCTCTGACCCCAGATAAGTTTATTAGGGTGCATAATATTTTGGGGAACACAATTCCACCACATTTCCCCTTTTTTTGTCTAAAATTTAAAGAAAGCTTAAAACTAATACAAAAAACTACCTAATAAGTATATACAATATATAGTAAAGAATTACATTAATGATGTCTAGTCCATTAACATTTGACAGATTCAGATAAAAATTCCATTTCATATATATTAACAATGTCTAGTCCTGTAACATTTGATAAACTCATACAAAAATTTCATTACTTATTCTATTTAAAACAAGTAGTTCCTTTTTAAAAGTAGATTCAATAATCTTTCTTTTTACCTTATCATATCCATATTGTAGCTTTCTTTTCACCATAGATTAAATAATCTACCTTTTGTCATTTTTATATCTTCCCCATTTTCTTTTAGAGCAGATTCAATGATCTACCCATTTATACTATTATTTATCTTTTTTCTCAGAGTAAATTCAATGATCTACCTCAAATCTATATTCTCTTATTCTCTTTTTTCTTTTTCTTTTTTTTTAAACAAAAACTCTGAATATAATCTCCTTGTTCAACTTTTTTCATGACTGTTAATAGTTAACAATTTGTGGGTTGGGGATTTAGCTCAGTGGTAGAGCACTTGGCTAGCAAGCCCAAAGCCCTGGGTTCGATCCTCAGCTCCAAAACAAAATAATAATAATAATTAACAACTTATAACCAACCATCATAAACAGTGACAGTACCCATAACTTATTTAACAACCAAAACCATCCACCCTACCTCTTGTGAATGTGGGTGTTGTTTTCTTAAAATTACTTCCTGCTTTCTGGGGGTGAAGACATCTTTAAGAAATCCTGAAAAGAAAATTTGGGGGTTAATTGTCAAGTCCTGGGAGAGGTAGCTGTAATATTTGTCCAGTCTCTGCTTAATGGGAAAATGCAGGGCTTGTGTCAAGTCTTTGTCGAATAGTCTATGAATCTTGAACATCTCAGCTAGCCATCTTGAAATTGTCCTGAGTAGTTTGTAGTCCAAAGTCAATCTTTTGGTGGTGTTAATGGCTTTTACCATAGTCCTTGTGGAATCATCATTGTGGGGTTCCATAATCTTTTTGAACATTTCAAAGTTGCTGTTGGGGGTGGTTATGGTTCCCTGCAGTTTTTTTTTTTTTTCTTTTGTGTGTGTGTGCCTCCTCTGTGGTTTGGAGCAATCACAGTCTGATAAGTGTCTGTCTCTTGGAACCATGAATGTTCTTCCCTAGAAGAGAAAATCTTCACAGCAATTTCTCCCCACCATTTGTCTTGCCAAAATTTCCAAACTGACCATTGCTGCTGCTTTCTTGTAACATGATGGTCCTGGCAATTCTTCTCTGAACAAGCAGCAGTAAACCTTTCTTCCCAGGTAGCCGCATCACTGCAGTCATCAACATAATGAGAAGAGGCCAGCAACTTGGAGCAGCAGCCACTGCCTCCATAGTCTCACCACTCTTTGTGGCTCAGCCCGGGCCAAAGCTTCTAGGTTTGCCTCAAACTCAGGATCCTCCTACCTCTGCCTTCTTCAGTAAATCCAGCCAGTGTGCCAACCCAACTGGCAACATGTAGCTCGGGTCTGAGCTGGGCCCACAAGGCCACAGGAAAGTAGCTTTTTTGTGAATTTGTATCATGAACGTTCAGTGCCAGATGTAGCATGAATCTTAAAGAGTCTTATTAATAAAATCAAACCTGAGGCCAGTTATTGGGATGAATGCTGGAAAATCAGAGAAGCAGAACAAGCCACAGCTACCTCACCTAACCAGTTCCTCAGCTGATCCTGTTTCCTCAAACTGGGATCTTCTGAGTCCTTATCCAAATGAATCTCAGTTCTACTGCTTCTTGAAAGCCTGAACGCTTAACCACCTAAAAGCTTCTGGTTTCTTGTTTTCACACCTTATATACCTTTCTGCCCTCAATTCCTGGGATTAAAGGCTCACTTTCTGGGATTAAAGTCCTCTGTTACCAAGCCAGGCTATTTCCAATGTGGCCTTGAACTCACAGAGATCCAGATGGATTTCTGCCTCTGGAATGCTAGAATTAAAGACATTAATGTCACCATTTTCTAGCCTCTGCATCTAGTGGCTGTTCTATTCTCTGACCCCAGATAAGTTATTAAGGTGCACAATTTTTGGGGAACACAATACCACCACAGTCACCAGCCATCCAGATTATACAAGAACAGAGTACAACAACTCATGATCTTCCAAAGACAGCAACAACTCTACCTTCAAAATGGTTAACATACAAGCCTGTATGGGTTCAGTAATGGCCTTTAACAACAGAGAAACTCCAGGCTTTAGAAGAGCTGGTTAAAGAACAGTTAAATGCTGAGCATATTGAAGAATCAACCAGCCTTTGGAATTCTCCTGTATTTGTTATTAAAAAGAAATCTGGTAAATGGAGATTGGTAACAGACCTTAGAGCAATTAACAATATAATTCAGCCAATGGGCTCTCTACAATCTGGAATTCCTTTGGGTATTCTGTTACCTAAAGGATGGCCTCTTATAGTTATCAATTTAAAAGAATGTTTCTTTTCAATACCCTTACAAAAAAAAGACAGAGAAGGATTTGCCTCCACAGTGCCTACTTATAGTAATTCTCACATTTTTTTGGAAGCCACTTGCATGCACTTCCTGTTTTTTTTAGGTAATATTATTTCCTTCTTGGGTCTCTGAGTGAGTTGAAGACTAGATAGTTATGGTTATAGTTAGTTGACAATTAGATAGTTATAGTTATAGTGAGTTAGAGATTAGATAGTCACAGTTAAAGAATATACAGTTATAGTTTTCCTTGTTAAGAATTTTAGAAAAGAAACTCACTAAAGAGGTGTAAGTATATAGATTTGAAAGACATTATAAAATAGTTCTCTGTTAGTAATATAAGATATGATAGAAAGTGAATCAAGTACATTTTGGACTTACCAAAAATAGGATAGATAATGGAATATTTTCTCTGAGTTTGTCAAATGCAAATGGAGTAGACATTGTTTAGGTATTTATTGCTTGTACATATTGTATATAGTTATTGTACTTACTGTATATAGTTTTTCTTATATTAGTTATAACTTTTTTCTTTTTCTTTTTTATTAGAATAGAAAGGGACAATGTGGTGATATTGTAATTGTGCTGAAATGTCATTTTATTTGTATGTTAATAAATGAAGTTTTCCTGGAGATCAGAGGTCATAGCAAGCCAGGGACAGCAGTCAGGTGGTGGTAGCCCATGCCCTTAATCCAATCACATGGCAGGCAGAGTCTCTGTGTAGTCAAGAACTCAGCCAAGCATATTGACATAAACCTTAAATCACAGTACCAGCCATAGAGACAAGAAGGGGTGTATAGACAGGCAGTGATGAGGAAGTCATGTGGCTAGGCTTGGAGCCGATGAGATAGCAGAACAGAAAAGCAATAAAAACACAAGTCAGACATTAGACGGTCTCTCCCTTTGGGGGAAGCTACTGCTGGTGGTAAATTAAAGCTAGGTGGCTCTTGCTCTGATCTCTTTGGCTTTAACTCTGTATTTTTTTCTGTCTTTCTTACATAACAAGACTGTTTAGAAATTCATCTACATTGAGGCAACTATCTTTGGCCTAAAGGCCTAGTATATCTGACAGACACTTTTGTGAAGCAGGGAATTTGTCCTACCTGGTCTTGGCAAGTTCAGCATTTGCTTTGTGTGTGTATGTCCTGCTGGTCCAGTTTGAATAGTACACTGTCAGCAATTGATGCAAGAGCTGTCTCTTTGCCTTAATGCCTAGTTTTTGCCATAAATAAAGCAAATTCTGTACCGAGTTTCTTTTCTGAAGTAAATTGATGTTGCTGGGAAGAAATGTGTCTCACTGTCAAGAAAAGCCTTATGTTATTAAAACATTTCAAATGCCATATTCTGTAGGTACTTAAAATGTTTGAACATCACCTGTCTATATAAACATATCTGTGTATGACTTTGAAAACACACCTAACATGAGTACAAGTTTGACTCTTATGAATGACTAACAACCTGTATTTCTTTATTATCCTAAATAGCTTTCAAGGAGTAAAACTTTATTACATAATTAAATAATTTTTTTGTTTAGGTACATAGGTACAATACCTTAAACAAAAATAGAAATATACATACAGTATACCAAAAATAAGTTTAAATTTGTATCAATAAACCAAAATCCATACCAATGCAAAATATTTTGAGAATAATATTTGCTTTCGGGATGAAAGTAAATTCAATAATCTACTCTTTTTCCTAAATGCCTTCCTTTTCTTTGCAGAAAGAGATCCCTGATTTATGACCAGCAACAACTTGCAACCAACCCCCATAAACAAAGATAAACATCCATAACCCATCTTTTGGGAATGTGGGCATTGTTTTCTCTACTCTGCTTCTTGTTGTTTGGGGATGCTGGAATCTTTAGGGGAAACTTTAGAAAATTAGAATAATAGTTAAGTCTTGGCTGGAGTAATCTGTAAGGCTGGATCATCTCAGCCAGCAGGCTTGAATTTGTTCTGGATGTAGATCTCTAAGGAAACTATAACAGAGGTACCCTGAGATGTTGGGACCACCTGGGCCATCTGTATTATTGACGTATGGTCTCCTTGCTCTGAAAACACATGAACTTTCAAAGGTAACATATATATCTGCATTAATAAAAATATAGATTGTGTGTTGTACACAAGTGAGCAAAACATGATTTTTTGTTTTTATTTTGTTTGTTTGTTTGGGTAACCAAATTGTGGATTATGTGTTTGGTAGGTCTCTTCTACCCCTCACTCTCTTTTTGTCTGCAAGTGCTGCCTAACCTTTTCCTTATTGACTAGTCAGAGCTTTATTAACCAATGAGAGTAAATCATATTCACAGTGTACCAAAAGTTTGTTCCACAGCAATAAACTGTGTGTCTGTGTTTAGATAAAATGATGGCCTTTTTCAAGATGTCTGTGTCCCATTCCTAAAGCTTTTGAGTATATTATCTAATAAGGCAAAGTGAACTTATTATATGTGAATAAGTTATGGATCTTGAGCTGATAGGATTGTGGTATATTATCTGGCTGGGCCCAAGGTAATTACAAAAATGCCAATCAAGGGGAATCAATAGGATCAGGAAGAGATGTGAGGATAGAAGGATTGAGGAACAGAGAGAGAAGGGAGAAGAATATAGGGAGATAGATAAACACAAATAGAGATAAACATGAGAGAGAGAGAGAGAGAGAGAGAGAGAGAGAGAGAGAGAGAGAGAGAGAGAGTTAGTTCATGCTGCTAGCTTGAAAGGAGGAAGAATGCCCCCCCTAGAATCTGCAAAGACAAGAAAACAAAAGTCCTACATCTTTTAAAATAAATGCAGTTCTGCTAATACCTAAACTGTAGTTTTCTCAGAACTTTTACAGACTTTTGACTTTAGTAGTGAAGGACCATAGATTTGTATTTTTAGAAGCCATCACATTTGTAATCATTTGGCAGTCAAAGGAAAGAACTTGACATATCTGTCTCAAGGAATTTGGTCGTGTATCTGGGAGAATAACAGTAAATACTTTTACCAAATAAGAATCAGTGTGGTTGAGGAAGAGCTATAGAGTGCTGAGAAGTGCTAAGAGTGGCTCAGATATTTGGACTCCAAATGAAAGCTGGAGTGTCAAGGTATCAAGAAACAAGAGTCACTGGTCTGTGATTGCTGCAGAAGCTATCAAAGCATCAGTTTTCTATATACCACTGTGCTCAGGGCTGGGCCACTCCAGTGGGAAATTAATCATAGCCTGAGAATTTCATGTATGTTGAGGTGGAGAGAAGAGTGGTAGAGGACTCATTGTTCCTAAGGAGTCTATAACTTATCTTAGAAGCTCTAAGAGCTTTTCATATATTACATGGAAGCAAGCAAGCTCATTTGGTAGCCACTGACCATATATGTTCATGAAATTGACATACATGTTATATATGTATGTGTGCATATATAAGTGCATGTATGTACATCTATATTCATCTAATACAACACAGTATGTACATCAGCATGATATTCAGTATCTATTAACTAGGGATGCACTGTGGGATTAGAAATAGCTGAAGCTTGAAGTAGATCATCTCCTTTCTTCTGTGTCTCAGATCACACATCATGATGAATAGAAACAAGTATAGGCAGATGCAATGACAGTACCATCATTTATTGAAGTATAATCCTTCTAGCCAATCAGTGCTGTAAGTCGCAATAAATTATATTAGATTTCCAGTATTACTTGAACATGTAGATGGCTATGGATCAAAGGGTATTTGATATTTGAAAAGCTTCAGTATTCAGTTCTTGCCGAATGTGTAATTAACAAATGATACTAACCTACTCACAGTAAATTGTTCATTTGACTGCATTCTTGTTGTTGAGCATACTGTGTGCTGAGGAACAAGTGTGAAATGCTACAGAGTTTGGACCTGTGTTCTTGAATGTTGAGGTGCCCATCAGCAAAGGAATACATTTATCAGAACATGTGAATGGTGCATTACTATGATAAAAATGATTCATCCTTTAAGCTGCCGATCCATCTGGCTTTAACAGTATGTGGTAATCAATGATTGTTTTATATTAAAAGGCACAGTTTCATTTTGCTACAGATTGGCTGGCAAATTTTCAAGAAAATATCAGTAAACTGAGAAGTTTTAAAGGTAATGTGTGAAATATATGTGCAGAAGGTATAGAAAAAAAACTATCAGTGCCTTTTGCGAATTAGAATTATTCCCAACTCCTATAGGTGTCATGGGTTTAAAAGTAAAAATAATCTAAGAAACAACAAAACCAATATGAAATTTCTATTTAGAGAAGGCTGTCATAAATTGTTCTCTGCAGTTTCTGTACTTGAAAATGCCTGCAACAAAAACTGTGTATCAAGCCTGGATTAATGCTTAGAATCAAGGGATATTTCAGAGAATATTTATCACCTCTGATATACCAACATATTTTGTGTGATGTGTAATATTGAAAAATATTAGGGATCATAATGTTTACCAACTACTTAGTCTATTTTGTTTTACTAGTTTTCTATGCACTTCTGATACTCAATTGAGTGTTTGCATTAATATACTCATAATATACAGTACAGTACCTCCATATGGTGCATTTGGATACAAGCATATTAAACATATTACACAATCAGAGCTCAACACCATACATGTTATTAAGCTCAACAATGCAATGCAATGATTAGATAATACAGTAGTCATTAATGTAAACACTGGCATATGCATCATATGCATCTAAAGTCCAAATGAAAATGGAATTAGGAGAACAGAGAGGAGAAAATAACAGATAATAAAAGAGGACCACAATCATTACAGTGAATCTGGAGGCACAAAGATGTTTTATTGCTTAGAGTTAGAATACTGGAAAAGTGTTTTTTAAGTTTTATATAGCTTATTAAGTAGACCTGGAAAAGTCTCTCCTTTTGAATCAGCTCTGCTGAGTACAAATACCATGAGAGCTAACAAATATAAGCCAAATTGTGAATTTAAATTTTCTACTAGCAATATTTTAAAAAGTATAAAGCAGATAGTATTTAAATATTTAGCTTAACTAATACCTGAAAAATATCATCAGAACATGATATCATATGTAAATTTATTAGTGTTGTAGCTAATTTTGTCAGTTGTTAACAACAAAGGGTAATTTATACTTACAGTACATTTCAATTCAGACTCCTAACTCTTCACATTTATAAGTGAGCTAGGCAATGTCATTTTTGATGGTTTATTTATTATTCACCTTCTCCTCCTTTATTTTGTTGTTCTTTGGAGAACAGTTTGTTCATAATGTTCTGAGAGTAGGAGTACATATGTGAACTGTAGGATATTGAGCCTTACTCAAGGTCACATAATCTATAACTCACTGGGGTCTTTCCATCACACAATTTTCTCCAGTTCATCATTTACTATGAAAGGGAAATTGTGGCCTTTATGCTAGATATTTAATATCAATGAGTTACAAAAGCCATTTGCTTGAACTCTCAAAATAAAGTGCCTTTACTCTAACATTTAAGTAAGAACACTTCCCCTCCATGTTCTGAATGAATAAACTATGAAATCATTTTGTAACTAGAATAAAAGGTGATATCATAAAAACATAGTAACACCAAGGCTGAGAAACTTCGCCAGCAAGTTTTACCTTTTCAGTTCATTACAAGAGTCACTGATAACTATAAGCAGCTAGCCTTTCTATATCTCAGGGTCTTCTTCTGTAAAATTGAAAGGCTGAGTACCTATCTTCTTATTTTTCAGTTATTGCCATAAATCTCACAAAAATCATATCTGACTATGGATTACCCAGAGTCCAGGTAAGATGCTACATCTGGAATGGGATATCTGAGGGAAGAAAAATCTATGACCACTATGCTCTTATGTCTGTTAATTTTATTCCTCTAAGGCAAAATTCTGTCTTTGTAGCTATAGCTCCATCAAGCATTCAGGGCAGAAATTAATCTAGATACACCAAGCTCTTTGTCTATCTACTATATTTCTCCAGGATGAAATCCTGTCTACATAGCTTCAGTTCTGTCCTGACATTCACTTCTTTGTCCCCTCATTTACTGTCCTCTCACAGTCCTGCCAACAACTAAGCTCTTATGTTTCCAGTCTCATCTTCATCCTCTGTTTCTTCACCCTCCATCTCTACTTGCTCTCTACTCCTGGCTCTGATGAACTCTACAAGAGTTGTGCCTTACCATATCTACATTACCTCTGTGTTCATCTCTTCTCCCTGGTCATGTTGTTCTACCTGTTCTACAGAAAATGCCTGTTTCTTCTGGCCCTGGGCATGAAGTTCTCTGGCTCCTCAGGAATGTTGCTTTACCTTCCACCTTGATATGAAAAAACCCTCTTTGTTCTCAGTCAATTGCTCTGGAGAGCTACTAGGCCTCAAGGCAAGGGAATGGTCTGAGCTTCATTAGCATAAGAAACAAAGCTGTGCATCACCAGCCAGCTTGTCTCCTCGGCTCAGTCTAGGAGAGTTAGTTACCTAGATGTTCAGCAGATGTGAGGAGCTGAACTGTTTGTCAAATGGTCTGGGAGTATTTGGACACACAACAATTCCATAGCAGAAGACAGCTTGTAATATTAAAAGCTGGATAACACCAAATATTCATAATAAATTGCTTGCCTTTTGACAGACCCTTGGCTGGTCACAGTATAGCTTTAATACACAGCTGAATCGCTATAATATGTTCTTGTGTCCCACAAGATCTGACTAATCAAGAATGGGGTGCAAAGACCATAAAAAGTAAGAGATCTGCTGTTTTGAAGAAGAAAAGCAAAATTTAAAGTCCTGGTATACCCCTTACTCATACACTCATATATGTTCTAATAGACTTGATAATATTTGATCAAGGCAACCTATTAAAAAAAACAACTATCCATTACAGATAAAATATAGTCAACCCTCAGTCCTCTCTGCTTCCCTTCCCACTTCAATACATGCTGCTTGTGGGCCTGGTATAGACATATTACCTAAGGTGAGAAATTGTGGATTGCAGCCCAGCATACACAATACTTGAGTACAAAGTTGAGTTGATGGCCTCAGGAAAGCTCCCAAACAGAGCACAGTGTTACCAAGACCAGTGTTCCTGTGTCGCCACTTATAAAATTCTTAGGAAGATTGTAATGATATGCATATGTGAGATGCTAAGGCTCAAGAATGACTTATGCACTAGAGGTAAGAAGTTTATGAGATCCACGATAGAGTCATAAGATAAACCTGGTTCTGATATTAAATCAGAAAGGAAAAAAAGAAAGAATGAATGACAGGATGGAGGGAGGGTGGCTGGGCACCTATGCTTTCATATTAACTGATATGAATGATAGTTATTTAAAGTACTGTGGCAATATTGATGTAGAGACTTTTCTCATTATTCAGTTACTACAGTAGAAAAAGAAAAATCTTCCACCAAATCTTCAGGTCTTCCATTATAAGACCTAAAGTGGTTCTAATGAGAATGATTATAATGTTGACAGAAATAAGAAGTGCTAGTTCTTCAGTGATGCAAGCATATTATTTTAGCTTAAAATATAAAGTACTAATTTACTAAATTATATACATTGTCCAATTTTATTCAATGCTCTTCAGAAGTGCATTTGCTCTTCAATGCAATGTGACAGAAGGATTTCCATAAAACCAGGAAGTCTACTTGGGGGGAGAAAACATTGTTAATCTGATCACTGTCACCGTCACATTATTTACATGCATCATATTTCAAAAATGATCATGTTGTTTTAAATACCTAAACAGAGCCTTCACACATTTCAGTGAAACAGAAACAATTCATCAGAGCAGAAGGAAACTATTGTGATATATTGGTCACAACTTACTTACAAGCATTTCTGACAATATCTTCTGTTGAAGAGAAAATTGCACAAATTGCCTGTGATTATCATTTTTAATAAATAAGCCTTATATCCTCTTCCCTTCCTCCCTTTGGTTTCTAATGTGATTGTGTTCAACAAGCATATTTTCTATGGGGCCATTTCTATTACAGAGTGATTCAGCTCTGATTTATACATCAATTACCCTCCTTCATGGAGATTTTCATGCTCCCCTAGCTGACATCAATGAAGTATAACTGCACAAATGCTTTATTTCATACCAGTTTTGGATAACTAAGACTGATAACTGATTACATTGAGAGACAGTGTGTGATAATACAGGAAACAGTAAATTTTTCCCTGGAATATCACTTCTGTTCTTTATGAGTCTACCATTTACATGTTTACTTTGTTATCCATTTCTATTTGCAAAGATATTCCTCTCATCTCAAGTGAAGTTAGAGTTATATCATTGAACACAAGAGTCTACAAAGATCAAACTCTTATATTTCAATTTCCTGAAAGAACAGAAACTTATTTCCTTGTGAAGATTTTAGACCATTGTCACCAAACAGCTAATAAATAATCAGTGGGACTGATCTTAGTTGTGTCTATAAACTCTTTCTGTATTTCTACATTTGTCCCAGGGGATCTTCTTTAGTGCCATTTGGTTCATGTGTATTTGTATTAGCCATGTGAAACATATAACCTTTCACATTGCTCAAGACCTGACTAGCTAATAGCTTCATGATTTCTCTTCATATTCCAAGTAAACTGGAGACTGCTTCCATGGCTTTATTCCTGTATTACACTTCATTGATCTTATTTTGGAACAGTTTTTACTTCCTCCTTAGCTGTAAATTTCTTAAAATCATTTATTTGTCTTATTTTTTCCTGATGAGCTAACATGGTACCTTGCATGATGTAGTCACCAAGTAAATATTTGTTGATAAAACACATTAATTAGAAGGTGAACATGTATCAACATATATCATTGAACTTGGGCAGAAAAATATGCTTGTCATTTGTTCATTCATTCAGTCAAAAACTATCTATTTAAGGTTGAACACTGAATGTGGCACATTTCCTGACAAATGAGAAGCAGAGACTGTTGCATTTAACACCTATGAGTTCTCTGACACAGAGCATGAATGGGCAATTAGAGTTGGAAGTCCAGTCATAGAGCAGAGGGTGGATAATAAGTCATACAAAGGACAAGCCCTAAGGCTCGATCATCCATACCTCACTGATAAGGCCACGTGTTTCATTGTGAACTGGCTTTAAAGAGTAGTCAGGGTATCTTCAAATATATTAATTTGATAGGGTGATCATTATAAAGCACCACAACTACGGATATTTAAGCAGTATGCATTTGTTATCTCCTAGCTATAGAGGCTGGAAGTCTAAAATCAAGGTATTGGCAGGTTGGTTTGCTTCCCAATGATGGCTGTAAAGGAGATTTGTTCCTTTCAAGTTTATAATAATTTGTAGTCCATCTTTTATCTTCCTTGACTTGTAGAAGCATCACCCAATTTCCAGCTTCATTTTAACATGGGCTTCTATGTCTCTGTGGTAACATTCTGCATTTTACTATATTTCTTTTTCACTTGTTTGTTTGGAGACAGAATTTAATGTAGTTCAATCTGGCCTTGAACTTGCTAAGCAGCCAATGAGGGCCTTGAATTTATCATCTTCCTGCTTCCACCTCTCCAGTGTTGGGACTACAGGCACATGCCCACATGTTTTGGCGTTATATAAAGATGATAATCATATAAGCTTGGGGACCTTCACTGTTCCAGTATGACACCATCTTAACTAATTAACATTTAAACCATCTTGTTTTCAAATAAGGTCATTTCAGAGATGCTGAGGGTCAGGGCAAGTGAATTACTTGTTGTATCAACTCAACTCACAATTGGAGACTATTCCAATTTTAGTCAGCCATCTCCTCAGAGCAAGAGGGGAAGGTCACAGCTTTTGGTCCACATGTGAAAACAAGTCTAGGGTCATAATTTGCAGAGAGCAGAGCAGACTTGTGCCTAGAGTTTTTCCTGTTGTCCTAGTCTCATGCTTAAGTCAAAGCTCTATGGGAGTGCCCCAAGGAAAGAGACAGAGGCCAAAGGTTAGGCCCTGCAGGGGGTAGAATTCGCTTGGGTAAATTTGTGAGTGTCTGTGGATCAAAGGGTTTGGTGAGACATGAAAACAGAATCAGTTTCAAATTGTCAATTATCAGCTGTTCCTTATGGGCATTAATTTCCTCAGTTTAAAAGTAATTAAAAGTACTATTTCTGAGAAAATATTGTTTAAATTAACTGGTTATTGGAATTGCCTTACATATAGTTAACTGAAAATAAAACACCATTTAAAAGTGTCATTTAGGGGCTGGAAAGATGGCTCAGCGGTTAAGAGCACTGGCTTGCTCTTCCAGAGGTCCTGAGTTCAATTCCCAGCAACCACATGGTGGCTCACAACCATCTGTAATGAGATCTGGTGCCCTCTTCTGGCCTGCAGAGATATATGCAGACAAAACACTGTATACATAATAAATAAGTATATCTTAAAAAATATTTTTAAAAAGAGTGTCATTTATGAGTAGCCTGAAGGTTATATTAGGATTTTAACTTGGAAAAGCAATCCCAATATTTAATGTGCATACGAAGAAAATAATTCAGATAATTTTTTTAAACTCAAAAGAGAGTGAATTGGAGTATATTGGGTACAGATGCCAATGGTATGGACTCAGGATAAGTGACAAAGACATGACAGGACAAGCTGGGATAATATAAGGATCAAGGACCAACCGTGTTGGGGACACCAGAGTACTATGCCTACTTCCTCAGGGTAGTAAGATTGGGGAGGCCATTGTCTGGGACAAAAGTAAGGCTAAGCATGAAAATCGCAACAGCATAGTCTCTGAACTAACTGCACCATGGAATGCACAAACTGAATTTGCCCTCAAGCCAGAATTCAAACAAACCACAAGTACTTTGTAGCCATCACAAGTGTTCAAAGCCCATCACTTTCTCCTTTATGATTTATCTCCCCAGGATCCATGAAACCATTTTTGATTAGAGGGAATATTGACACACAGTTTTAAAGTAAATCAAGATTTAAATCTAGATATTTATTAAAGCACAGTATCACCATCAACTCTGATTCATTTAAAGAGGATTATGAATGAGAAAAGCTCAAGTTGACTCTAAAGAGCACATGTAGAATACAGGAAAACATAAAGAAATAAGATAATAATAAGTGTTACTTCTAATAATAGGAAACAGGATAAATGATAACAAGAGTAAAGGCAATGGTGCCTCATATCACCATTCATATTTTATGTAGTTTTATTGTATATCATCATAAAGTTTAAAGTGTTGAACCTGTTCAAAACCTATAAATACATAAATTTATGTTTACTTTATTCTCTCAGTATATGTTTTGTTTAGATGGTATATAGTATCTAAAAGTTCCTATTGCTCCTTTAAAATTATTTTGGTAAACTCCTGTGCCAAACAACTGCTTGTAGCTCTCATGGCTTGATCATGTTGAGAGGAAGGTACTTAAAAGTCTTGCTCTCTGTTGCTGATGAGCCAGTGAGCCATTAGTGTAATAGTAAAGTCTCGGTTTATAGAGTAGGCTGGCACTACTGTGAATTTTAAGTGATTTTCTACAAAAGCAGAAATTATAAGGCAACCTTAAAAAAAGGAAACTTAGAGATTCTTCAATATCTATTGTGTAATGGGGGCCTTTTACAGAGAGCTGTGTGCATATGGAAGGGGAGGAGGCAATATTTGAGTAAGTTTTGAGGAGTAGTTAGATAGTCAAAGACATATAATCTGATATGGCATATATTCTAATTTGCCTGCAAGAGAAGACAAAACCACTTTTTAGCATGGAGGTACATCCTCAATCAAACAATGTTTGATATGTGATTCTACCATTTAGTGTATAGTTATTATGTGGACAGACAAACTCAGTTTGTTTCACTGAAGAAATTGCCTTCCAAACATATTTTAACTGTTCTCTAGAAAGTTGATGTGGTGAATACTACTGTAAACAAATAGGAACCTTTGAATGTTACAGTCACCATTATTCTATAGAAAAAATGATATTTCAATTAAAATGGAACCCTTCAGTAATGGAGTTTTATTGCACTCCTATGGTACTGATGATCAGTATCCACTTGAGTGTCTACCTATGCTTGCTTTTCAAAAATGTATACTATCCATATTCTAAGAGCCCTTTTATAATCTAAGATATTTTGGATTTATTCAGGATTGAGACATATCCCTGGATCAATTGTACTGTGTTGTACTTGAAATGTATGCCAAACTTAAAAGAATTGCCGTGCCTCTGTGAGTGCTCTTCTTTTCTACAAAGATAACGAACATCTTTTGACTCAAATGGTGGCTTCTGAATTCTGTCCTTGTTTTTGTTGTTGTTATTCTGTGTAACAAGTCTATTCTTGTAATAACTACTTTTGCTTTGAAGACATTTTTCCGATCAGCAATGTAGATATTTGCATAATAGATTCCTTTAGTTTCCCAAAGGTGCATGATCTTTGATTTGCTTTCTTGTAATACAGAAATAAATGGTTGTTTCAGGTTCAGTCCATCAGATTTAGGCACACATAAATGAGTCAAATAAAGAAATTTATTTATGAATGTTTATCTCCTGGGTAATTGCCAGAAGTTGTTGCATGTGAAATGTTTGAGAATCACCCTGAAGAATGTAATTGTAATATGTGACTTTGGCTTGAAAGCTTAAAAACACTATTCCTGGGTTATTTCTATGGGCTATGAAATAAGAGAACCAAGTTACAGAAAAACATTAACTAATGCTTCTATTATGTGGAAATTCAGGTTGATAATAACTTGTGAATTCAGTTAATTTAATTATCACTTGATTCTGATATTTCCAAGACCGCATTTGAATATATAGGTAGTATAAGGGAAATGTTCTCACCCCAGGTTTTTTTTTTAATTTTCAAATAAACACTGTTATCCATATCTTACCAATTGCCCTTATGTCATTACAAAGGTAATACGTATTAAAATGTTGTATGGCAAACAAAGAACATGATCAGAGTGCCAATGTTCTTGTCCATTAACTGTAATCAAAAATCAATAATGAACAAAACCCTTTCTCAATCACCATCTTGCTTAAGATTTACACTACCTGAATGAAGAGAACATAAACATTATTCCCATTTTATGCATGAAGAAACACAAGCTTGTGTTCATTAAGTAATTTTCTACTATTGATCAAGCATCTAGTAAGAGAAAGAGCCCATCTAGGAGCTTCAATGGGTACTACCTCACTGAAGCTTCTTTAAAGCTTTCTTCCTAGTAAAAACAAAAGGTGTTTCTTTAGTGAATGTCAGGTTTCTGTTTGCTTGATTTTTTATTTTTACTCTTTTTAGATGTTTTAGCTATCATTGCAGTTTTAATATTTGGTATTTGTTATGGATTATAATGTAATTCATGAGGCTATAAACTCTGCAAGTTTGGAGTTTTGGTAGGCCAGTCAAGATAATTTTATCTAAATCCTAAACCACATGCTATGCTTTTAATTTTTTTTTTTTTTTTACAATTTGAGAACTTCATATCTACATATAATAGGTTTCAATCAAATATGACCCCTAGTCCCCTCCTCTCCAATTCCTCCCATATCACCCCCAATACCACTTTCCCCTCTCAACTTCATAATCTCTTCTTAAAAACAAACAAACAAAAAACCAAATTACATGGAATCTGATTAGTGCTTCCTGTACACGCATGAGTAGGATCTCCTACTGGAATATGGGTCTTCTCTCAATGACTACCTCCCTGAAGAAAATTGACTCTGCTTCCCCCATTGGTCATCAACATTCAGTAGTTTCACAGATAGATTGGAAGTCATGAGCCCTTCCCTGTTTATGCTGGGATTTGGGCTGTCTAGATCTTGAGTGGGTCTTATATACAGTGAGTTCATGTATATAACAGTTCTGTCATGTCTGATAAATACGGTTTTGCTGCTGACTCCCATTACTTATGGCTCCTACAATCTTTCTGGACCCTCTTTCATGATGACATGTGAGCCTCAGGGAAGAGAGTGTGATACAAATGCACAATGAAACATGAGAATTCCATAATATCTTACTTATTCTCTGCACACTGACTAATTGTGCATCTCTGAATAGATTGTAATCTGTTGCAAAAAGAAGCTTTTTTAATAAAGGTTGGAAGATGCACTAATGAAGAGTCAGACTTCAAGTTCAATGTTTACTTTTTATATTTTTTTGTTGGAAATATTTATTTCATACATTATATTCTGATTATGGTTTTCCCTCCCCTATCTTCTCTGAGATTTTTCTCACTATCCATCTACTCCTTTCTGTCTCTCACTAGAAAACAATCATGTGGTAGTTTGAAATAAAATGGCCTCCAAAGAGAGTAGCACTATTAGGAGGTGTGGTTTTGTGGATATTGCGCTGCATAAAAAAAAAAAAAAAGTCTGATTGACCAGTAGCCAGGCAGGAAGTATAGGCAGGACAAAGAGGGAAGAGAATTCTGAAAACAGGAGGGCTGATTCAGGAGACAGATGCTACCAGCCACTGCCATGAGTACCAACATGTAAGATACTGGTAAGCCACGAACCATGTGGCAAGGTATAGAATTATAGAAATGGGTTAATTTAAGATAGAAGAACTAGATAATAAGAAGCCTGTCATGGCTATACAGTTTATAAGTAAATATAAGTCTCTGCATGTTTACTCTGTTGGGTCTGAGCAGCTTTGGGACTGGTGGGTGAGAGATTTGTCCTGACCTGGGCCAGGCAGGACCAGGAAAATTCTATCTGCAGTGTGGCTTTATTGAAGTAGGTCATTGTAGAGATGGGCTTTGAGGTCTCATATATACTGAGGCCATGCCCAGTGTCTCAGACTACTTCCTGTTGCCTGTGAGTCAAGATGTTAGAACTCTCTGCTCCTTCTCCAGCATCTCATCTGCCTGCATGTCTCCATGTCCCACCATGATGATAATGGACCAAACCTCTGAACTGTAAGTGAGCCACCCCAATTAAACATTTTCCTTTATAAGAGTTGCCATTCCCATGGGGCCTCCACAGCCACCAGACCACAGTTCATGGGCTTCCACTAATGTGGCCAGTCATCTCTGCATGATCTCCCATCATGATCTTGATGTCCCTTGCCTGCTGAATCGCTCCTCTCTCTCCTCAATTGGATTCCCGGAGCTAAGCCTGGTGCCTGGCCATGGATCTCTGCATCTGCCTCCACCAGTCTCTAGACAAAGGCACTATGATGATAGCTAGGTTATTCCCTATACTGGTCACTAGAGTAGACCAGTCCAGGCACCCTCTGGACCACTGCCAGCAGACCAAGGTGGGGTCATCCTTATGGATTTCTGAGAGCTTCCCCAGCACCCTGTCTCTTCCTAATCCTATGATGTCCTCATCTATCACGGTATCTTCCTCCCTGCCCTCCCACTCTGTCCCTGTTTCAGGTTGAGCCTCCCATTTCCTTATGTTCTCATCCCCCATTCCTATGCCATGCCCACACACCCAGTCTGCTCATATAGATCTTATCCACTTCTCTTTTGCAGCACCATCCATGTGTCCCTCCTAGGGTCTTTCGCTGTTAGCTAGCCTTTCTGGAGTTGTGGGTTGCCCTCTGGATACGGACAATGGTTGCTTGGTTTGAACTATTTATAGGGCACACAGGCATAGGGATTGGGATCTGTCCCTGGTCTGTGGTCAGGCTTCTGGAAATCCGGTGCCTGTAGTGTGATGCCTTGCATAGCCTTGGTACAGTGGGGAGGTGCTTGGACCTTCCTAGACTCATTGTGCTTGGCTCTGCTGACTCTCCATGGGAGACCTGATTTGGGGAATGTGGAGATGTGGGGTCACTTGGGAAAGAGGGCTGGGGGGTGGGAAGAGGGAGGAGGGGGGGTCTGTGGATGGTATGTGGAGTGAGTAGAAAAGTTCTTAATAAAGGAAAATGAAAAAAAAAAGAGTTGCTGTGGTCATGGTGTCTTTTCACAGCAATAGAAACTAAGACAAGTCATATTAAAAATAATAAAATAAGATAAAGGAAAACAATCAGAATAGGAGCAAGAAAACAGAAGAAAAAGAGCTAAACAAAAAGCATGAGAAACACATAGAGATGCAAAGCCACACACATTCATACACGTAGGGATCCCATTAAAACAGAAGCCATACTATATACACAAAGGACCTGTAAGGCAAATAAATAAATAAATACTTAAAATAACTAAATTTTAAAATTAAAATAAGCATGCAAGCAAACAAAGAAACAAATAAATGCCCTGACTAATGAGATAAAGAACCTCCAAAGATGCCATTGAGTTCATTTTCTGTCAGCCATCTATCTACTGCTGGGCATGGGGCTTGACCTTTAGAATTGTTTGTATCCCTAGTGAGACTCTCTTGGAGTGTCTGTAAGTCCACTTGTGTGCAAGTCCTGTTGTATCTAGAAGTCCTTGATTCCATGGTGCCCTCCATCCTCTCTGAATCTTTTATACTTTTTCTGCCTCCTCTTCTTTTTTTATTTTTTAAAAAATTATTATTATTATTATTATTATTATTATTATTATTATTATATTTGTGTTTTAATTTTACACATCAGCCATGGGTTCCCCTGTCCTCCCCCCTCCTGCCCCCACCCCCACCTTACCCCATTCCCTCCCCTCCATTCCCATCTCCTCCAGGGACAAGACTCCCCTGGGGATTCATTTCAACCTGGTAGATTCAATACAGGCAGGTCCAGTCCCCTCCTTCCAGGCTGAGCAAATTGTCCCTGTGTAAGCCCAAGGTTCTAAACAGCCAGCTCATGCACTAAGGTCCCACAGCCTGGGTCTGGGTGCCTCCCAAACAGTTCAAGCTATTCAATTGTCTCACTTATCCAGAGGTCCTGATCCAGCTGGGGGCTCTACAGCCTTTGGTTCATAATTCATGTGCTTCCATTTGTTTGGCTACTTGTCCCTGTGCTTTCTAAAGAGTTCTATGCATCCTGAGAGGAATGGTTATATAGAGAAATCCCATTTATGGCTGAGTGTTCCAAGGTCTCTCACCTTCTGCATATTTTCTGGCTATGGGTGTCTGTATTTGTTCCCATCTACTGTAGGAAGAAGTTTTTCTGATTATGGCTGAGCAAGGTGCTGATCTGTGAGTATAGCAGAATGTCATTATAAGTATTTTTATTTCTACATCCCTTTAGCAGAGCAGTACTATTTGGTTTTCCCCTAGGTTTCTGACCTATTTAGTCTCAGGTTCCTGGCCTTTCAAGCAGTGTTGGAGATGGGTCTGTCCATCCATTCATGGAGTGGACCTTAAATCTAAGTATATAGTGTTTTTTTTCACTTCCACAAGTTTTGTGCCACTATTGTGCTAGCATATCTTGCAGTCAGGATACCATTGTAGATCACAGGATTCGGGGCTGGATTGGTGTTTCACTTTCTCCTTTAGTAGTGATCAGACTACCTTCCTACTGTAAACACTAGTCCATAGAGATGAGGGCTCTATGTAGGCACCAGCTCAGTTTTTCGGTTTTCAATGAATAGTGTAGGTGTGTTTTGTCTTAAGCAATAGGGCCTTATTGTATTTTGTGGAGAGCAACCAAAAACCTTGACAATAGCCTGGGCCATTTGGGAATTCCCAAGGTACCTCGCAGGTTCTTTTCAAATAGAATAATCTACAATTTTCTTGTAACCTCTACATTTCTCATGGCTTACATATATACAGAAACTTCTTTGTGTATATTCCTTGGCTGCGGGAAGGGAAGTAAAAGCTTCTGGCATTAAGTAGTAAAAAGTTTAATGGGAAGCAAATAGAATAGCAATTAAACCATTAAAATATGTCAGTTGAGCCTTCTTAAGAAGAACGATGTGATATAAGGTTATCAGAACACATGGAGTGGAATATATTCAACTCCAGAAAGGATTGACTACTTCTCAATGCAACACTGATATTCCTTGAAAGGTTATGCTTAATGGAGGAAGCAAGATATAAAACTAGACCACATACATCATTCCGTGAAGGTAAAATATACAGAATATACAACTTTATTAAGTATTGAGCTTTGGACTAGAGAATTGCAGGGCATATTCATCTCTAAAAGATACACAGTTTCTTTTGTGGTTGGTCAAAATTTTCCTGAAAGCATACCACAATGGTTGTAGAACTCAGTGACTATATTAAACTGCATTGCACTGTATACTTTAAATGGATGAAATTGCACAATATATGAATTGTGTTTCAATAAATGTGGTATAACAAAATGAAAAGAAGAAACAGAAGAGATAAGGCTATAAGAAAAGGAAGGCTAGCCTCACATGGAAGTGAGGCCAGAAAGATGACTCTGGAAAAGTCTGTTTGTTTTCCGTAGAGAGTGCTTATATGGGCTTTGTGGGTAAAGTATATCTTTGCTTCCATTTTCAGAAGGTGTCCTATAGTGGATTACTCAGCTTCTCCCACCATTATTTCTGGTAGTATTGGTGCAAATATTGTCTTACAAGGTAAATATTCAAGAAAACCAAATGATATTCACTGTATCATTGCTCTAAGAAACTGAAAGATGATAGGACACAGGTGCTTATGCTCTTCTACTTGAACATAGTCAACCAGATATCATATAGTAGTATTTTCAATATATTAAAATGTTAATATTTTTACTGTTTCCTCAAGTATCTTTGTAAAATAGTCAAATTAAGTAAACAGTAGTTATTAAGTTTCATGAAATAGTCAAGCTAACTAGACTTAAATTAATGTTCATTCTTCCTATCCCAACCTCTTTCTGCAGATGCAGTTAATTTTTATAATCACTTTTGGTTCTATATATTTTGTTATAAAAACAAAAGCTTTTTTTCTGTACTCAAATCCAAATTAAATTCCTAACGCATTTTCCTATTGGAAGTTTCTAATACAATGCAATCCTAAGGAAAGTTGACTAATGGGTAAGGATAAGACTCATATATATTCTTGAGTATGCTGGAAACAGGAGGGTCAAACCTTGATTAGTGGAGAGAGCTAGCTTAGAAATGTGAAAACCTGGCTTCCAAGCTCTGAATTTTGCCTGTAACATGTTGTGAAGCCCATTACCTTTTTTAGTTAAATTTTCTCATCCGTAAAATGAGGGTAACACACCTAGATGATTGCTAAAGTGTCTTCCTGTTTTAGTGCTCCTGTTCTAAAAGATAAGTCTACATTGTTGGCCCAGTGAGCTACCACTGTGAGCTAATGGATATGGCAAAATTGAACTTTCTAGATCTCATTGAATCTACATGTGTCCTGGGTTTTATTGCCCCACAAATGGACCTGGGGCCTCTAATGTACAAAATGAGAGTTAGGTACATTTAAGATCAGATTTAAGGACAAGGTGAAGAGAGTGGTATGAGTGAAAGAGATGACAAGAGAGGAAATTACTTCAACATGAAGGCAAGTTCACGCCTTTCTTGATGACATTGACTTAATGAAAGCTTAGACAACTCTTCTCATTTTAGTTTTCCCCTGCATAAACATATGGGCTTTATCTTCTACTGTAGGCCTGAGAGGAACAGAGATGGGTAAGATGACAGCAGATACAATAACCTCTATGAGAGAGAGTCTTCTCATCATTTTGCAATGTACAAGAGTGATTTGCAGAAACTTTGCTAGGAACCACTTCTTTCTGCCTTTTCCTATCAGCTGGTATGAGCATAGCTGCCATAAGGATCCCAAAACATAAGAGAGGTATACACAAGCCCTTGACTCTTTAACCAAGGAGTATATTTGATTTTCAATGGTCAGGGGTTTATATCATCCTGATATGATAAATGTCATTATATCTAGGAGGAAAAGTTGGAAAAAATACTTTAACTTGATAAGAGTTGGGGTGTCAATGAGTTGAAATTTGGGGCTGAACCTTTCAATAGGAAGATGGGTTTTCATGTTGATGAGCCTGACTCACTCTGTCCTTGACTCCTTGAATAAACTCAAATTGTTCATCAATACGATGATTAACTCATTTCTGTCTTGAGTTTTCTATGTGGGCTCCACACCTGCTCCCACACAGGAAAAAAGTCCAAGAATAAATATACATCCAATCCTCAGGGGACAGACAGACTTTCTTGCAGTCTCTGCAGGGTTCACATGTTCAAATGCAACTTGCCTGAACTGTAAGAAATTGAATTGAGTAGATAAAGCGGTCCTCATAATTATAAACTGCAGTAGGTATAACAAGAGGCTAAATACGTAGCTGTGGTTTTAATTAGTTGGTGCTTCAAATTAGTAATGTTGGTTTCAGTCAGAAATTAGTGGCATTATACACTGAAAATCTCATCACCATGTAGTTCATTTCTCATTAGATTTCACCGTGTGAAGCTTTCAATACAACATCATGCTGAGATTGAAAGGGGAAAAAAAGTTGGAGCTATTTGGTTGCCATCCAAGAGCAGTGGAACTCTACGGAGAGTAAATTCTGTTTCACCAGAGATATGGGAATTAACTGTTCTTTGTCAGATGTGTTAAAAAAAAAATGCAGCAGGCAGTTTTGCCTGCAACAGATAACACCCATGTGCATGCTCAATCTGCTATTCAAATTTGCATCTGGAATTTGGTAGCTAATGAACTGATACAAAACGCAGCCAAGAGCCTCCTAACAAATCAAAGCTAGGGCTAAAACACCTAAAGTACCCTTACTGCTGGCCACTTGAAGGGCTGTCATGTAAGTTGAAGCACTTTCCTTTTCGTCTCTCTTTCCTTTTTTTTTTCCTTTAGGGTTTTAATTATGTTTTTCACTCAGAGGAGAAAGAAGGTAGTTTGTAAAGCCAAGAGACCAAAGCACTTCAGTTCGCTTCATGGAAGAATTAAATGTGATCTAGGGGCTTGTCATTATGAACTGTCAGGTACAAAAAGTGAACAGATAGCTAGGAAACTGACATCTTGTTCACATTTACTCAGAAGCAGGAGACTTCGGTTCTTGCTTTTGTGTTGAAAATCATCTGCTATGGAAAGCAAAGAAATTAATGTCCTTCTCTATTGCAAAAACCCTCCTACCTCTACTACTTTAATTCCAGCTTGAAATTGTTTCTAGATCCCCACCTTGGGCACCATTTTTCTTACATTTCTGACAAACTGATGAGCTTGCATTATTACCTGTGTCTATTAGTGGTATTAAATTTATAGTACCATGCCACAATAAAAGGACTGAAGTTGTTACTATGACTAATTAATTCCAAATCAGCCTCCAACATGGACACTGAACGTATGTTAACTATGTAGGGCTTATAGCTCAGCCTGGGAGTAAAAAGGAGGATGGGAACCATGGAGAACATCTGAGACTAGATAACTGAATTTTCAGAGTCTGGACATGACATCAGTTTTGGCCATGCAAGGCCCTATATGGATCTTGAGATTTAGTAGGAATCCACGCGTTCTTTGCTGTCTTCACACAGTGATAGTATTTTTAAAAAATCCTAGGAGTTTAGTTATATGCTAAATGTATTTTATATTATGAAAGCTGGAGGTACAGTTGAATGCCATAAAACATTCACCATTTTAAAATCGAAAAACAAAGGTTGTTTTATGTTGATAATATGCTCATCAATCAAAGTGCTGAGTTTGACAATCCTGAGATTCCTTTGGAGAAGGGTGGATGATTAAGTGTAGTAACATCACATGCTCCTTATATATTAAACTGTATAGTTAATTCTCTAGACCAGGGGTTCTCAGACTTTCTAAGGCTGAGACCCCTTAATACAATATTTCATGTTGTGTTGACCCTCAACAGTAAAATTATTTTTGTTGCTACTTCATAACTGTATTTTTGCTATTGTTATAAGTAATAATATCTGATATACAGGATGGACTTATGTGAACCCTGTGAAAGAGTTATTTAATCCTCACAAAGGCATTGGGAGCCAACAGGTTGAGAAGCACTGATCCAGACCCTTATTTTATAGATGACAATTATAATACTTGTAAGTGAACCAGCTAACTAGGCACTGGAGTTTATGATGTATACAATATTACCAACTTCAATATTATATTGATATACACAGTTAACCCCTGTTTTTATTCATGGCTATTTGTATGCCAACTACCTAATTAAGTTTTAATATGGTATATTTACTCTATAAAAGGAAACACATACATTATATATGTTATAATATATAAGATATATATAAATCATCTGCTAGACATGTTATGTAAATTTATATAATTATATAATGAAAATTTACTTTAAGATTTCAGATTTGTTCCCTAATTTTGAAATACTTTGTTTATTTTGAAATAGAATTTCACTATGTAGCTATCTATGGTTGGCCTGGAACTCACATTACAAGTCAAACTTGTCTCAAATTCACAGAGATCCTCTTATTGCTGTAAAGAGAAACCAAGACCAAAGAAACCCTATTTATTTATTTGCTTATTTATTTATTTATTTATTTATTTATTTAATGTGTCTTTTATATCATGTGTTTTGATCCCATTCATTTCCCCATCCCTTTGCATCTGCCCTCTGCCCCTGTAACCCCAAATAAAACAAAATTTAAGAGAAAGAAGAAAAAAGATAAATAAAAGAAAATTTAAAAAGGAGGGAAAACTTTAATTCTAATACCCTAATGATGCTGATTGCCCCATGTTGTGGATATCCTGAAGCTTTGGGTAATGCTGGTCAGGTTCCTTCATGTGTTTCAGCAGATCATAGATGGGATGGATAAAAGGGTGGGCCAAGTCACGCCCTTGGGTATGGGGCTGGGCAGCTGTAGAAATGGGTGCATCTCTTCCATGCTTTCAACTTGGGGGCTGGCTCACCAGCACCGGCACTAACAGAGTGGACTCTATTATGCTGCCCTGACAAGGTACAGGGCCTACTTTTCCAAGGGTTGCCACTCTGGGGGTCAGGGAGAGCTTTCCCACTCTTATGACCACAGGTTCAGCTCTCCCACCTGTTCCAGATATTGATGTACATGGGGAAGGAGGGCAACTCTCCTCTGCCCATGTTGCCGTAAGACAGATGGGTAATGGAGATAGGTCTCCCATGCTCACAATTTTGGGGCTGGCTCACCTACACCTGCACTAACAGGATTGGCTCTATTGTGCTGTCATAGTGAGGTGCAGGGTCTGCTTTCCCAAGTGTTGCACCTGGTGTGGGTTTGGGAGAGCTCTTCAGCTCTTAGGACCACAGGGCCAGCTCTTCTACCTGCCCCAGGTGTTGCTGGACAAGGAGAGAGAGAAGAGGGCATGTCTCCATTGCCCATGCCACCACCAGACATAAGGGTAATGGAGACAGCTCTCTCATGCTCACACTTTCAGAGCTGGCTCACCAACACCTGTGCTCACAGGTTTGGTTCTGTTTTGCTACCCTGGCAAGGTGCAAAGCCTGAATGTTGCAGCTGGTGGGGGTCAGATAGTTCCCCCTCACTTTTAAATTTTTTTCTTTTCTTTTTATTAAGAGATTTTCTGTTTGTTTTACATATCAACCACAAATACCCCTGTCCTACCTCTTCCCACTCCCCAGGCTCCCCCCCCCACTGACCCTCAATTCCCACTTCCTCTAAGGCAAGGTCTCCCCTGAGGAGTCAGCAGAGCCTGGTGAATTCAGTTGAGGCAGGTCCAATCCCCTCTTCCCTGCACCAAGGCTGAGCAAAGTGTCTCAGCATAGGCCCTAGGTTACAAACACCCAGCTCATGCACTAAGAACAGGTCCTGGTCTCACTGCCTGGGGGCTCCCTAAACAGTTCAATCTAAACAACTGTCTCACTTATCCAGAGGGCTTAATGCAGTACCATGGGGATTCCTCAGCTATTGGATCACAGTTCATGTGTTTCCACTAGTTTGGCTAGTTTTCTCCATACTTTTTCCAATCATGGTCTCCATATCTCTTGTTCATATAATCCCTCCTCTGTCTCATTGATTGGGCTCCTGGAGCTCTGCCTGGGGTTTGGCCATGGATCTCTGCATCTGCTTCCATCAGCTACTGGATGAGGGTTCTATCATGAAAGTTAGGGTGTTCAGCAATCCAATCACCAGAGTAGGTCAGCTCAGGCACTCTGTCCACCATTGCCAGTAGTCTATAATGGGGGTTATCTTTGTGGATTCCTGGGGACCTCTTTAGCACTCTGATTCTTCCTATTCCCATAGTGTCTTCATTTATCATGGCATCTCTTTCCTTGTTCTCCCATTCTTTTCCTGATCCAGCTAGGATGTACTGCTCCCATAAGTTCTCTTTCCCCTGACCCTTGCCCTCCATTTCCACCTTCAACCCCAGTTTGCTCAAGTAGATCTCATCCATTTTTTCATCACTGGATGATCCCTGTGTCTTTCCTAGGGTCATATTACATAGCTAGCCTCTCTGGAGCTGTGAGTTGCAGTCTGGTTATCCTTTACTTATATCTATATTCCATTTATGAGTGAGTATATACCATGTTTGCCCTTCTAAGTCTGGATTACCTCACTTGGGATGATATTTTCTAGTTCCATCCATTTGCCTGCAAACGTCATGATGTCATTGTTTTTCTCTGCTGAGTATACTCCATTGGGTATATGTCTCCCATTTTATTTATCCATTCTTCAGTTGAAGGGCATCGAGGTTGTTTTCAGGTTCTGGCTATTAAAAATAATGCTGCTATGAACATAGTTGAGCATGTGTCCTTGTGGTATGATTGTGCGCATTCCTTGGGTATATGATCAAGAGCAGTATAGCTGGGTTTTGAGGGAGAGTGATTCCCAATTTTCTGAGCAAGTGCCATACTGGTTTTCAAAGTGGTTGTACAAGTTTACATTCCCACAAGCAGTATAGGAGTGTTCCACGTGCTCCATATCCTCTCCAACATAAACTGTCTTCAGTGTTTTTGATCTTAGCCATTCTGACAGGTATAAGATGGTATTTCAGAGTTGTTTTGATTTGCATTTCCCTGATGCCTGATGACTAAGGATGTTGAACAATTCCTTAAATATCTTTCAGCCATTTGAGCTTCTTCTGTTGAGAATTCTCTATTTAGCTCCATAGCCTTTTTTTTTTTTAGAGACAAAGTTTCTCTGTATAGCCTTGCACTCTTCCTGGAACTCACTTGGTAGCCCAGACTGGCCTCGAACTCACAGAAATCTGCCTGGCTCTGCCTCCCAAGTGCTGGGATTAAAGACATGCTCCACCACCACTACCCAGCTATCTCTATAGCCCATTTTTTAATTGGACTGTTAGGTATTTTTGATATCTAGTTTCTTGATTTTTTTTTTTTTTTTAGTATATTATAGATATCAGCCCTCTGTCAGATGTGGGGTTGGTGAAGATCTTTCCCCATTCTGTAGGCTGTCATATTGTCTTGTTGACTGTGTTCTTTGCCCTGCAAAAGCTTCTCAGTTTCAAGAGGTCCCATTTATTAATTGTTGCTCTCAGTGTCTGTGCTACTGGTGTATATTTAGGAAGTGATCTCCAGTGCCAATGCATTCAAGACTACTTCCTACTTTCTCTTCTATCAGGTTTGGAGTAACTGCATTTATGTTGAGATCTTTCATCCACTTGAACTTAAGTTTGTATAGTGACAGATATGGATCTATTTGCAATCTTCTACATGTTGACATCCAGTAATGCCAGCACCATTTGTTGAAGATGCTTTCTTTTTTCCATTGTACAGTTTTGGCTTATTTGTCAAAAATTAGGTGTTCATACTTATGCAGATTAATGTCAAGGTTTTCAGTTCAGTTCCATTGGTCTACATGTTGGTTTTTGTGCCAGGCAGTTTTTATTACTGTAGCTCTATAGTAGAGCTTGAAGTCAGGCATTGTAATGCCTTCAGAGGTTGTTTTATTGTACAGAATTCTTTTTGCTATCCTGGGTTTTTTGTTTTTCCATACGAAGTTGAGTATTATTCTTTCCAGGTCTGTGAAGAATTGTGTTGGTATTTTGATGGGGATTGCATTGAATCTGTAAATTGCTTTTGGTAAAATTGCCAGTTTTACTATGTTAACCCTACCCATCCATGAGCATGGGAGATCTTTCCATCTTCTGATATCTTCTTCAATTTCTTTCTTCAGGGACTTAAAGTTCTTGTCATACAGGTCATTCTCTTGCTTAGTTAGAGTTACCCCAAGGTATTTTATATCATTTGTGGCTATTGTAAAGGGTGATATATCTCTGATTTCTTTCTCATCCCATTTATCATTTGTATATAGGAGGGCTACTGATTTTTTTACTTAATCTTGTATTCTGACACATTACTGAAGGTGTTTATAAGCTGGATGAGTTCCTTGGTCAAATTTTGGGGGTCACTTATGTATACTATCATGTCATCTGCAAAAAGTGAAAGTTGGACTTCTTCCTTTCCAATTTGTATCCTCTTGATATCCTTTTGTTGTTTTATTACTCTAACTAGAACTTCAAGTACTATATTGAATAAATATGGGGAGAGTAGACAGCCTTGTCTTGTTCCTGATTTTAGTGGAATCACTTTGAGTTTCTTTCCATTCACTTTGATGTTGGTTGTTGGCTTGATGTAAATTGCCTTTATTAAGTTTAAGTATGTTCCCTGTATTCATGATCTCTCTAGGACCTTCATCATGTAGGAGTGTTGGGTTTTGTCAAAGGCCTTTTCAGCATGTAATGAAATGATCATGTGGGTTTGTTTATATGGTGTATTACATTTATAGACTTTTGTATGTGGAACCAAACTTGCATCTCTGGGATGAAGCCTACTTGATTATTGTGGATAGTTGATTTGATGTGTTCTTGGAGTCCATTTGCCAATATTTTATTGAGTATTTTTGCATCATTATTCATAAGGGAGATTGGTATATAATTCTCTTTTTTAGTTGGATCTTTGTTTGGCTTAGGAATCTGAGTATCTATAACCTCATAGAAAGAGTTTGGTAACATTCCTTCTGTTTCTATTGTGTGGAACAATTTAAAGTGTATTAGTATTAACTCTTTGAAGATCTGGTAAAATTCTGCATTGAAACCATCTGGTTCCAGGGTTTTTTTTTGTTTGGGAGACTTTTAATGACTGTTTCTATTTCTTTAGGGGTTACTGGTTTATTAATTAATTAATTAATTAATTAATTAATTAATTTGGTTTTTCGAGACAGGGTTTTTCTGTGTAGCTTTGTGCCTTTCCTGGAACCCACTTGGTAGCCCAGACTGGCCTCGAACTCACAGAGATCCACTTGGCTCTGCCTTCGGATTGCTGGCATTAAAGTCATGTGCCACCACCGCCTGGCTACTGGTCTATTTAAATAGTTCACCTGGTCATTGATTTAATTTTGGTATGTGGTACCAACCCAGAAAATTTTCCATTTCCTTTAAATTTCCAATTTTGTGGACTACAGGTTTTTGAAGTATGACCTGATGATTCTCTCGATTTCCTCATTGTCTATTGTTATGTCCCCCTTTTCATTTCTGATTTTGTTAATTTGGATGCTCTCTCACTGTCTTTTGGTTAGTCTGGATAAGGGCTTGTCTATCTTGTTGATTTTCTCAAAGAACCAACTCTTTGTTTCATTGATTGTTTGTATTGTTCCCTTTGTTTCTATTTTATTGATTTCAGCTCTCTATTTGATTATTTCCTGGCATCTATTCCTCCTGGATTACTTTGCTTCTTCTTGCTCTAGAGCTTTCAGGTGTGCTGTTAAGTCATTAATGTGAGATTTCTCCAACTATTTTTTTTCGAGACAGGGTTTCTCTGTGTAGCTTTGAAGCCTGTCCTGGAACTCACTCTGTAACCTAGGCTGTCCTCAAACTCACAGAGATCTGCCTGCCTCTGCCTCCAGAGTGCTGGGATTAAAAGCATTTGTCACCACCGCCTGGATCTTCAACTTCTTTATGGGGGAATTTAGTGCTATGAATTTCCTTCTTAGCACTGCTTTCATAGCCTCCCGTAAGTTTGCGAATGTGTATATTCATTTCCATTGATCTCTAGGAAGTCTTTAATTTCTTTCTTTATTTCTTCCTTGACCCACTGGTGATTCAGTTGGGCATTATTCAGTTTCCATGAGATTGTTGTCTTTCTGTAATTTTTGCTGTTGTTGAAATCTGACTTCAAACCATGGTGGTCTAACAGAATATAAGAGGTTATTCCAAATTTTTGTATCTGTTGAGGTTTGCTTTGTGACAAAGTATGTGGTTTATTTTAGAGAAGGTTCCATGGGGTGCTGAGAAGAAGATATATTCTTTTTTGTTAGGGTAGAATGTTCTGAGGATATCAATTAAGTCCATTTGAGCCATAACATCAGTTAAGTCCCTTATTTCTCTGTTAAGTTTTGATTTGGCTGATCTGTCCAATGGTGAGAGTGGCATGTTGACATCTCCTCCTATTAAAATGTGGGGTTTCATGTGTGATTTAAGCTTTAGTAATGTTTCTTTTACATATGTGGGTGCCCTTGTGTTTGAGGCATAAATGTTCAGAGTTGAAACTTCATCTTGGTGGATCTTTTCTGTTATGAGTATGTAATGTCCTTCTTGATCTTTTATGATTGATTTTAGTTTGAAGTCTATTTTGTTGGATATTAGGATAGCTATACCAGCTTGCTTTTAAGATCAGTTGAATGGTAACACTTTTTCCAGCCTTTTATTCTGAAGTAGTATCTATGTTGGAAAATAAGGTGTGTTTCTTGTATGCAGCAGAATATGGGTCCTGTTTCAGTATCTATTCTGTTAGCCTATAGGTGAATTAAGTCCATTGATATTAAGGAATGTTAATGACCAGTAATTATTAGTTCTTGTTATCTTTTGGTGATAGTGTGTGTGTATTTCTCTTCTTTGGGATTTACCTCTGTGGGGTTATCTATTGCCTGTGTTTTCTTGGGTGTATCTGACTTCCGTAGGTTGGAATTTTCCTTCTAGTGCTTTCTGTAAGGCCATATTTATGGATAGGTATTGTTTAAATCTGGTTTTGTCTTGGGATGTCTTGTTCACTCTGTCTATGATAATTGAAAATTTTGCTGGATATAATAGTCTAGGCTGGAATCAATGGTCTCTTAGTGTCTGCATTACATCTGTCCAGGTCCTTCTGGCTTTCAAAGTCTCCATTTTGAAATCAACTGTTATTCTGATGGGTTTGCCTTTATAAGTCACTTGGCCTTTTTCCTTTGCTGCTCTTAGTATTATTTTCTTTATTCTGTACATTTAGTTGTTTAATTATTATGTTGTGAGGGGACATTTTTGGGGGTTCTAGTCTGTTTGGTGTTCTGTAAGCTTCTTGTATCTTCATAGGTATTTACTTCTTTAAGTTGGGAATTTTTCTTTCTATGATTTTGTTGAATATATTTTCTGTGCTTTTGGATTGGTATTCTTCTCCTTCTTCTATCCCTATTATTCTTAGATTTTTGCCTTTTCATGGTGTCCCAGATTTCCTGGATGTTTTGTGTTATGACATTTTGGCTTTGGCATTTTCTTTGACTGATGAATCTATTTCCTCTATTGTATCCTCTACACTAGAGATTCTCTCTTCTATCTCTTATATTCTGTTGGTTATGCTTGCATCTGTGTTTCCTGTTTGTTTACTCAGATTTTCTTTTCCAGCATTCCCTCTGTTTGTGTCTTCTTCATTGTATCTATTCCCCCCTTTCAGGTCTTGAACTGTTTCCCTTACATGTTTAATTGCTTTTTCATGGTTTTCTTTAAGGGAGTTATTGATTTCTTCCAATGTTTTTTATTTGTCTTTTCCTCTATTTCTTTATTGATTTCTTCCAATTTTTTGTCTTTTCTCAATTTCATTTTTCATTTTCTCTTGAAAATCCTTTAGCATCTTCATGACGCTATTCTTAAGGTTGCTTTCTTCTGTTTCTTTTACATTGTGATGTTCTTGTCTTGCTGTTGGCTAGGTGTTGCTCTTTATATTGTTGTATGTAATTTTGCCTTGATGTCTGTCCATCTCATCCTCTAATAGTTATAAGAGGTGCCTGTGTTAGAGCAAGTTGCTATTGGTCCACTCTGTGCTTGTTTTGTCTGCGTCTCAGCACCCCCCGACCCAGGGTCCAATCTTATTTCTTAGTCTAATTGGAGCAGACAGATTCTGTGTCACAGGGAGCTGCCCTTGGATCAACCCAATCTCTTGGTCTTATCGGGGCTCTTGGTCTAGTCACAGATGACAGATTCTGTGTTTCAGGAAGACTCTCTTGGTCTAATGAGAAGTGGCAGATTCTATGTCTCAGAAAGCCACTCTTGGTCTAATGAGGGGTAGCAGATTCCCTGTCTTAGGAGGTTACTCTTGTTCCAATGTAAGTTCTTTGTCCAATGAGAACTGTTGGTTTGGTTTCCCTGCCTCAGGAAGTGGCTGGGGTCTCAGGCAAATGGGTATGGAGGCAGGTTGTGTAGATTGCAGGGTCTCTTGGTCCAATGAGAACTCTCTTGATCCAATGAGAGCTGGTGGTTTGATTTCCATGCCCCAAGAAGTGGCTGGGTTCTCAGGCAGATAGGGATAGGGGCAGGGCATGTAGATTGCAGGGTCTGATGGGAGGTCTTGGTGAGAGGGGGTGACTTCCCCAGGTGCCCTGCCTGCTGGCCAGCAACTGAGACAGAGTTGGGTAGCAATTCCCAGGGATGGGCTGTACCCCAGGAATGGGTCCCAGGAGCAGAACTCTCTGGGTATGAGCAGAGTTACTCACTCACCTCTTGGTCCAATTAGAGCTGGCAGTTTGGTTTCTTTGTCTTAGGAAGTGGTTGGGTTCTCAGGCTGATGGTTATGGGGGCAGGACATGTAGATTGCCGAGTCTGGTAGGGGGTTTGTGTGTGTGTGGGTGATTTCCCAACTTGTATGACCAAAGGGTCAGCTCTCCCACTTGCCTCAGACATTGATGGGTAGGTGGGAAGGCATCATCATTCCACTGCCCATGCTGCCACAAGCCATATGAGAAATGAGAACATCACTTCCATGCTTTCAGCTTCAAGGCTAGCTCACCCACACCTGAGGGCCTGCTTTCCCCAGTTATTTTTGTTTGTTTGTTTGTTTGTTTGCAAGTTGTGGAGAGCAAGGACAGCTCTCCCACACTTGTTACCTCAGGGTCAACACTCCCTCCCCAAATAAACTCATATAAGAGAAAGCATTTAATTGGGACTTGCTTATAATTTTAGTGGTTTAGTCCATTATCAACATGGAAGAGAACATGTCAGCACATAGACAGCCATGATGCTGAAAAAGTATCTGAGAGTTCTACATCTGGATCCACAGTCAATAGAAAGAGAAAAACACTAGGTATGGCTTGAGCTTTTGAAACCTCAAAGTTCACCCCCAGTGATACACTTCCTCCAACAATGCCACACCTCCTAATTCTTCTCAAGTAGTGCCACCCCCTGATGACTAAGTATTCAAATATGAGTCTATAGTGGCCATTCTGATTCAAACCACCACATATCCACATGCCCCTCTGCTTTTTGAGTGCTGTTATTAAGGCTCTATTTTATTGTAAAATTCATATATGCATACAATGTTTTGGTCAAATCTACTCCATATTCTATACCATACAGTTTCTTTCCTATCCTCACCAAAAATTTCCCTCCCAATTTCATATGCTCATTTTTTTTATTAAATTCACTAAGTATGCATGGTTGTAGTATAGTCTATTAAACATGGGTAGCCTCTCAGGGATTAAATTCCAAAGAAAATTGACTCTTCCTCCCCAAAGAGCCATAGTTCACCAGTAGCTTTTCAAATGTGTGTGTTGGGGGACATGTCTTACAATACTCTTTTCCATCCATGTTTTAGTTGGATTGATATTTTGCAGGTCATATGCATATGTATGCAGTCATAGATGCTATTAGTGTATACAATAACCTTGTAATATTCACTAAAGTATCTACATGTCTCTACTATCTCTGACTCTAGGATTCTTTCTATCCACTATTCTGAAATAATCCCCTAGCCTTGTGGGGGCTGGAGGAAGTATGTAATAGAGATGTCCCATTTAGACCGGAAAACTCCACAATATCTTATTATCTGAATTTTTATCAGTTGTGGATTATTTGCCATATACTGAAAAAATAATTTCCTCTGGTGAGGGTTGAGAACTATACTACTATATAAGTATAAAGAATAAAAACCTAGGGGCAGTTCCACACAGTACCATTTAGCAGAATCATAGAAATAGGTTCTCCTCTAGGGCCTATGACCTATCCAGTTGTAGGTTTTGACCTGTGAACTGGGATTTAAATCCAATCAGAAAGTGCTTCATTACTCCTATAACATCCATGCCACTATTATACCAGTGGATATATTTTGCTATGCTAGTTATAATTGTGCCTCTCAGGTTCACATATAGATACCTTGTGGAAAAGATGCAAATCTAAACAGGGAATTTATTTTATGTTACATATAAATCTTATGCTCCTAATGTGAAGGTAGTTTTACAGAATATGTTTAGTGTATCTGCATTTTAACTCTGGTCTGTCACATGCTATTAAATATGAAAATTTTCTACTTGTAGCATCATATAAGCACTTTCAATTTTAAGATTTGGGAGAATGTAGACTAATTTCTAAATGGTCTTAATAAATAAAAAACATGGAGCCAGAAATTTTGGTTAAAATCCAAGAGAAAGATCAGAAGAATAGGACAAACCATGAGCTAACCTCGCTTCACTAACTCTGCAGCTTCCAATGAGAGCTTCTTCCTATATAAGCACATCTTCATTGCCTTGTTGTTCTGCCCTCTAATTGGCTCTGTTAGCCCAGCTACATCACTTTCTCTTCCTACACCCCTGATACATCACTTTCTCTTCCTACACAGCTCTGTCACTTTCTGTCTGTACAGACCACCAGACTTCTATGGTTGGTACTGGGATTAAAGGTGTGTGTCACCATGTTTGACTCTGTTTCTTAGTGTGGCCTAACTGCTAAGTTATAGGATTATGGGTGTATGCTACCACTGCCTGACTTCTTTGTTTATAATGGCTGGCCTTTTTCCTCTGATCTCTAGGCAAGCTTTATTTATTAAAAGCACAAATAAAATATCATATTTCAGCACAAATAAAATATTACCACAAAAGAATTTTCAGTTTTAGATATTTGCATTAAGGATTCTCAATTTTTAATATAAATCATACAGATTTAGAGTTTAATTTGAATTATTGCATGACAGAGAAGTAAATTTCTTAATAAAGAAATATTCCATTCTGAAATCCCTAAGATCTCAGACTAGATCTTAAAATTTGTCTGGAAGCCTTCAAAATTTTAATGAAAAAGTCTGAAATTTGATGAACGTCTCATAGGTAGTCTTTATAAAACAGCTTTACATCAAGTTCATTTAACACTTTTGCCACGTCTCTTTCATTGATAGTCATTTGTTGTTTCAGCTAGGCCCCTTCTTTTCTAAATATTTTTCCCAAATGGCTCCTAGTCAATTGTGAAACAAAAATAATAATAAAGAATCAAAACAAGAACAGCCAAACAAAAAGTAATGAAAGTATTTAAATAGTTTAATATTTGAATGTGTCTACCTCCACATAAGATGGCTTAATGTCCTTAAAGTTACCCATGATAATTAAGATAGGGTAAAGGCTTTAGGAAGACTTCCAGTTTCCTTAAATATCCATGCTTTAATCATTTGTTTCCTTTCTATTATGTGGCATATGTGCATTCATGGCCCCAGATGGTTGACAAAATGATATAACCTTAATTCAGCAATTCTCTATATGGTAGACTGGTTTTGTAGAGTATGAAATTACATCTAATAATCAAAAAAGGACAAGGGACAATAATTCTATATACTTGCATTTCATGGCCACAGGTACAACTTTTAATGAGCAAATTTCTGGTTTCTTTCTTATTTTTAAAATTAGTACAAATAAAGTAAAGGATTCTGTTTTCTATGCAGCACTGAGTTGGGTAGGATTGACTTGCTTTTTTTTTATTCCTAGGAATAACAAGGGAGATCTAAATTTTTTGATGGCTAATTAATTTTTCTCTTTTTTTTTCTTTTTCATGTCAGTCACTATGAACAGGACCGTAGTGCACTTAAAAAAAGGGAATGGGAACGGAGAAATCAAGAAGTTCAACAAGAAGATGATCTCTTTTCTTCAGGCTTTGATCTTTTTGGGGAGCCCTACAAGGTAGCTGAATATTTATGTAATTTATCTTTTTAGACTACTTTTTTCCTATAGTCTTGAACTTGCTTATTAATACTAACTATTAATTAAAGCTCCAAAGCTATTTTATGAGATATATGTATTTCCTCATTGGGGGCAATTGAAACTTTCAAAGGATGTCTGCCAGAATAACACTTACTTTTTCTGGCTTGGGAGACTTTCTGTCTTCAAAGAGACCCATCAAAGCCCAACTATTGTTATACTAATATACTCCTTCCATGCTTTCCAGTGTCTTTAGCCAGGCAAACCATGAAGACTTTGGGGCAGGACTATTTATCTTCTGACTCAGTGCCATCTACTGAAAGACTGATGCTTTTTCCCCATTTTAGTTTAATGATGGCTGCAGTTAGTTTTAATAATCTTTCTAAAAAATCCATGTATTCTTGGCAAAGGAAAATAAACCAATCTTATTTTCTGCGTCTAATAAGCATGGGCTAAGAGACTGTTCCCTCTAGGAGGGATGCAAGGCTGATTTTTTCCAGTGTCATTCAGCTTCCTATGTATCTCTGTGAATGATCAAACAGCTATGACTGCAAGTATTGAGTTTATGTTGACTCTTTCTGATGTTTCTTTTGGTGGTGGAGATTAGGGTTAACTGGAAAGATATTATAGAAGATGAGACTTTTATTGTATAATTGGCAGGTGCTTGGGTTTTATTAAAAATGTATTAGTAGTATAATTTTAATGAAACTGAACCAATAAAAGAGATAAATGAACGAAAATCCAAGAGATGATTTAAGAAGGGCATCAGCTAATGGACAGTGGCTTCTGGAAAAGGAAAGTTCTCAATGAATGCAGAATAGGTCCTGATTCCACTTTTATATAGAGAGTTGGGAGTTTGCATTGGTGGCTAATAAGGCATGCTTTCAGCTACTTTTTTTTTTTTAAAGAAAGCTCTTGATTTGCACACCAGGGTACATTTCAAGTTTTATAATACTTACAAATTAAATTTTCAAATGATCAGCAATTCACTCATGTGTGCACATGTACACACACACACACACACACACATACACACATACACACACCAAAAACTTTTTACAATTTCAGTTGATCCAATTCATGTATTATGTTTAAATGTATATATTCAGATATATGGTTGATTTAACTGACATATTTTGAAGGTCCAGTGTATACTAATCACTGCTTTAGGCAAGTGTACAAAGAGAAACAAAATATAGTCCCTGCTTTCAGGGAGTTTCTAGTCTAGTGACATTAGTGTGTCATGAATGAGTGATGGCATAGGTGATTGGAATGGATAGAGGAAGTTTAAGGAGCTTTTTATTTGATAAAAGAAACTCATAATAGGTTGTATTTAAGGCAAAGTGTGAAAGTTGAAATGATAAAGTTGAGTTTCTAACTAAATGTAATATGGGTTAAGAAGGATTGAGTCTCTGGTTTGTCTTGTTCTTACCTGAGGAAATGGCAGTTATCATTATTAAGTAGTTTAGGAGGAAATCTATGTTGCTGCTTATAGTGAAAAATAATTTAGTTTTGACAATGTTGCATTTGACATGCAGTGACAAGGAAAAGGCATTGGATACCCAAGTCTGGAGCTCATGGGAGAAGTCAAGGAAGAGATTTGTGGGGCACATTGAAGCTTTGAGAAAGATACTGTCACCATTATGAAGTGTGATGGCAGGATAAAAAGAGGGACAAAATGAGACTTCTAGGAAATGTGGTGATATTGTGTTCCCTAAAATATTGTGCAACCTAATAAACTTATTTGGGGTCAGAGAACAGAACAGCCACTAGATAGACATAGAGGCCAGAAAATGGTGGCACACACACACTTTTAATCCTAACATTCCATCTAGATCTCTGTGAGTTCAATGTCACACTGGAAATAGCCAAGCATGGCGACACATGCCTTTAATCCCAGGAAGTGATGGAAGGAAGCAGAAAGGTATATAAGGCATGAAAACCAGAAACTAAGGTCAGTTAAGCTTTTAAGGTTTTGAGTAGCAGTTCAGCTGAGATCCATTCAGATGAGGATTCAGAGGCTTCTAGTCTGAGGAAACAGGATTAGCTCTTGGCAAAGTGAGGTAGCTGCGGCTTGTTCTGCTTCTCTGATCTTCCAGCATTCACCCAAATAACTGGCACTGCATTTATTTTTATTAATAAGACCTTCTAATAATTCATGCCACAAGGAAAAAGCAACAGTTAAGGGGTAAAATGTGGTGAAAGCAGAGTTCTGAAAAGAACTGAAAGGAAGTGATCAGATAGGTAAAACGCTAGAGGAAATGAACATTTAATGAGAACCAAGGAAATGAAAGATTCTCTGGAGAAAGGATTTGCTATTAATGTTTCTTCAGGAAACCAGGAACTGTAAGGACCATAAATTTGTTGTTGAACCTTACAGTTAAGATATAATTTATGACCTTAGGAAAGTTGTGGGCAATCAGTTGCTAGGATTTGGAGAATGGGCAGGAAGTGGTTAAATAGAGAAAGAGGTAATCAATGTGGACTTTGTTTTGCATAAAGAAATAAAAACAATTATATAGAGAGGTTTGTTTTCCTTTTACTGTATATGAGTGCTTTCCTACAGGTATGTATATGTAATCCATGTGTGCTGAGGCCAAAAGAGGGTATTGAATTCCCTAAAATTGTACATATGTTTGGTTTTATGTCATCGTCCATGTGCTGGGAACTGAACCCAGATCTTCTGAAAGAACAAGTGCTCTTAACGACTGAGCAATCTCTCCAGCCCTATAGAAGCTTTTCTTTACATGAGAGAAACATGAATTGTTTAGAGATTACTGGGGACAGGTAGATGGTTGAGGCATTGGTAATGAAGAGTATAGTAAGGTCCCAAAGGATATTAAACCAAATATAAGATTAAAAAATATAAATAATCACAAGCCATAGGAAGAAGAATAGAAGCAGAACTTTAGAATGACAACAAAACTGCAGAGTAAAGTGAAGAAGTGAGAAATAACAAAATCAAAGATATCAGGCATTTTGGGATGAAAGAGAAACTAATCAAATGAGATTTACATCTTTGGATGGGATAAAAAAATAAACCCTTCTTGGGTGGTAGATATATTTATAGCTCAATATCCATCCAATTCTTCTTTTTATTATTATGTGTTTTAATTTTATACATCAGCCATGGGTTCCCCTGTCTTCCCCCCTCCCGCACCCCACTCCCACCATCCCCCCAGCCCCTACCCTCCATTCCCATGTCCTCCTGAATCCACCATGTTTAAATGAATCCCCAGGGGTGCCTTGGTCCATCCAATTCTTAACATTGTTACAATGTGAAGAACCCTTGGTTTATTATTTCTACATAATGTTAAGTCATAATGAATTAGTAACCTTGTACCATCAGGGTAATTATTAATTAATAAGGTGTACTAAATAGATGTGAGCTAATTTTTTGATAGAAGCAGTGTGTTTTTGAAAAGTCATTGAGAAAACTTCTGAACATTGTCAAAGGTATTCAGCATCATTTTTTTATACTATAAACATACATCATGTAGTGACAGATAAGGGAGCATTTAGTCACACATGGGAATGTTTAGTCAGACTCAGGGTGGTTGCATAGTTAGCCACTTATTGCCCTTGCTCTTGATGATTAGGCTTTATTCTTGAGCCATAATTATTAAGGGAAATAATTGTTAATAAGACCATTTAATATTATTATTGCTACATTTGGTGCCCAACGTTTGTGGTACAAATTCTCGAAAAAGCTGCTTGCCTGCCTAGGCCCGAGATACACTCGTCCAGTTGTGGTGGTGCATGCTAGTAGGATTTACTGAAGAAGGCAGAGGCAGGAGGATCTCGAGTTGAGGCCGACAACCTAGGAGGCTTGCTAAGGAGAAGCTTCAGCTGGGGCCCAGACTAGCTACAAATGGTGGCAATGGAACCATGGTGGCAGTGACTGCTGCTCTAAGTTGCAGGCTGCTTCTCATCATGTTGGTGACTGAGGTGATGCTGCTACCTGGGACAAAGAGTTTACCGCTGCTTGTTCAGAGAATTGCCAGGACCATCGTGTTACAAGAAAGCATTGGCAAAGGTCAGTTTGGAAAAGTTTGGCAAGACAAATGATGGGGAGAAATTGCTGTGAAGATTTTCTCTTCTAGGGAAGAACATTCATGGTTCTGAGAGACAGACAGACATCAGATTCTGATTGCTCCAAACCACAGAGGAGGCAAAAAAAAAAAAAGTCTTCAGTGAACCATGCCCATGCTTAATAGCAACTTTGAAATCTTCAAAAAAGTGATGGGACCCCACAGCAATGATTCCACATGGACTATGATAAAGCTATTAAGCTGATTAACACCACAGAAAGATTGACTTTAGACTACAAACTGCTCAGGACAATTTTGAGATGACTGGCCGAGATGATCCAGCCTGACAGACTACTTGAACAAGGACTTGAAACAAGCCCTGCATTTTATCATTATGCAGCAGCAGGACAAATGATACAGGACTTGACAATTAACCCAAAAATTTTCTTTTCAGGATTCCCTAAAGATGTCTTCACCCCCAGAAAGCAGGAAGTAATTTTAAGAAAACAACGCCCATATTCCCAAGAGGTGGGATGGGTGTGTTTTGATTGGTCAATGACTTATGGATAATTGTTATTGTTTATAATGCTTGGTTACAAGTTGTTAATTGTTAATGGTCAGAAAAAATGCTGAATGAGGAGATTAGATTCAGAGTTTTGTTTAAAAAAAAAGAAAAAGAAAAAAGAGAATATAGATATGAGGTAGATCACTGAATCTATTCTGAGAAAAAACATAAAGAATAATAGGATAAATGGGTAGATCACTGAATCTACTGTAAAAAGAAAAAGGTGAAGATATAAAAATGACAAAAGGTAGATTACTGAATCTATTATGAAAAGAAAAAAATACTTTTAAAAAGGAAATACTTGTTTTAAATAGGATAAGTAATGAAAATTTTTTGTCTGAGTTTATCAAATGTTACTGGACTGGACATTGTTATATATTAATGGAGTTTTTATCTGAATCTGTCAAATGGTAATGGACTAGACATTGTTAATGTACTTTTTGACTATATATATTGTATATACTTATTGGATAGTTTTTCTTATATTAGTTATAACTTTTTTCCTTTTTTTCTTTTTTATTAAAATAGAAAAGGGGAAATATGGTGATACATTATTTGTACTGAAATGTGATTTTATTTGTATGTTAATAAAATTGCCTTGGGGTCAGAGCAAACCATAGCAAAAGCTGGCAGTGGTGGTTGCACGCCTTTAATCCCAGCACTTGGGAGGCAGAGCTAGGTGGATCTCTGTGTGTGTTCAAGGATACAGCCAGCATGGAGACACATGCCTTTAATCTCAATACCAACCATAGAAGACCTGGAGGTCTGTATGGACCTCTTGGCTATTAACTCTGTATTTGGCTCTGTGTTTCTTATTTAACAAGACGGTTACATCTATAGTAGTATAGAAACTGATTTATGATATGATTATTTTATTTATTCTTGAATTGATAAGAAATTGTCATGTGGTACTGTGACCATGTTTAGGCTTCACTGACAGATCAATGAGGAATATTTACCTTTTTACCATCATGTCACAACACTAGAACTGGTGCATGCCTGAAAAAGTTCCCTAGACCAAGACTAATGATGGACATGCTGTCCTTGGAGTATTCAAATATGCAATCGCAGGCCTCAAGTTGGTTCACAAATCATTGGTAAAATTGTAGACACACCAAAAGTCTTTCTTAGGATTTAATGTGAATGCTCATAAAATTGAAAATCAAACTTTGGGGAAGTAGGCCTGGACTTCCATAAATCTTCCTACACAAAACTTAAATAATGACCTCATATCTTGTCCAATACTGTCAGTGCTTCATCAACTAGCAATACGAAGTACATTCCATTGCAACTGCTGCTTTTCCTGGACACAAATATTCTTTCATGTTCCTTACTGACTTATTTCCCTTCTTTGCTTTAACTGTACCATATTCAGAAAGAAAAGGAATATTTACTTCCTTCAGATTTGGTTGTGGGTGGGAAACTTCTTCCTAGGGATATTTTTTTAGTTTGCAACTTTGAAACTCAAATTTATGTTATAGTATTGAGGGGAATGTTTTGAAGGGGGCCTGAGAAATATGAAGTCCTTTGGCATGTCTGTGTCAGTATATAAAGGCTTGTGATAAAATTTTATGTCCCTACTATGGACTAGAGCTTTATATCTATGTTCATTTAATCCTTAAAATAAATGGTGTATATAGATCTAATTCTAAACAGTCTTATTAAATAAGAAAAACAGAGAAAAATAAAGAGTTAAAAGCCCAGAGAACGAGCAGTAGCTAAGAGCTAAGAACACTTTATCTTACCACTTGCTGCTGTCCTTCCCCTCAGAGAAAGAGACCTTCTTCCTGTGTCCTATCTTTTTATTGCCTTTCTGTTCTGCCTTCTCATTGGCTGTAAACCCAACCAAATGTATTCCTCATTACTGCTTGTCTATACAGACCTCCAGGTCTCTATGGTTGGTACTAAGATTAAAGGTTTAAGTCACCACTTGGCTGTGTCCTTGAACACACAGATACTCTGCCTGCCATGTGATCATATAAAGGGTGCATGCTACCACTACCAGACTTCTGCTTAATGGCTTGCTCTTAGCTCTGATAACCAGGGAACTTTATTAACATACAAATAAAATCACATTTCAGCACAAATTTAATATCACCATATTTCCCCTTTCTATTCTAATAAAAAGAAAAAAAGGAAAAAAGTTATAACTAATATAAGAAAAACTATATACAATAAGTACAATAACTGTATACAATATATACAAGCAATAAATACCTAAACAATGTCTAGTCCATTTGTATTTAACAAATTCAGAGAAAATAATTCCATTATCTATTTTATTTTGTTAAGTCCAAAATGTACCTGATTCACTTTCTATCCTAACTTATATTACTAACAGAATTCTCTTACAATGTCTTTCAAATTTATACTCTTATACTTCTTTAGTGAGTTTCTTGTCTGAAATTATTAACAAGTAAAACTATAACTATTACTACCTAATCTTTAACTATAACTGTAACTATCAAATCTTCAACTACCTCAGAAACCTAAGAAGGAAATAATATTACCTAAAAAAATAAAAACAGGAAATGCACACAAGCAGCTTCCAAAAAAGTTATATGTTGACAGAAACAGCCAGCTGCCTGGTCACCCGAGATTTCTACACAGCATTGGGGCATCATCTTCAGCCTATAGGCTTAGCGTATCAGACATTTGTGAAGTATGATGTACACAGGGCCAACAGTTCAACCTCACATTTGATGAGAGTATTCCATATACCAGAAACACCTGAATTCCACTAGTGTCCTGTCATGATTCAGGATTTTAAATTCTGGAAATTGTTGATGTTTTTTGAATTCAGCTGTCCATTCTTCTTGGCTTGAATGTGGCTTCATCTCGGCATCCCATTCCTCTCTGCATCCCATTCTTCTTGGCTTGTGGGTGGCTTCATCTCTTTTATTAAGTGCCAGTCTACCATTGAGAGGTTAGAGTCCATCAGCTTAGTTACTCTTTCAAGAGTAGCAGTTTGAGATGCTGTTCCACTGCAAATCAGAAGCCATCTGTCCACTGCCTGTTCAGCTGCCTTCAAAGAAAGGGGCTCTGTACCTTTTTCAGATTGCCAAGGCCATTTCTGGGATGCCATATTGTCCTGGCCTCAGAAGTTGCATTTTTTTAAAACCACAACCACACTTGTCTTGGCAAGTATTTGTTGTCCTTTGTTTCATGTCCTGTCTGTCCATTTTGTCCTGTTTGTAAGCAGTCGATTCAAGGATACTTTGTTGTCTAGTGGCTAACTTTTGCCACAATGAAAGTTAACTCCATATGCAGTTTCTTCAGTGCCCATATTTTCTATGAAGTAGATGGTACTGACAGGAGTTGACATGCCTCATAGTCATAAAAAAAGAAAAATTTTCTAACTTATTAAAAGATTTAAAATGCCATATTCTGTAGATCTCTGAAGGGTTTGAAGATGACCTGTCTATCTAAAATATATCTGCTCGATCTTGAAAACATACCTTATATGACTACCAGATTGAGTGTAATATCTAACTACTAACTTTCATTTTTTTATATTCTAATAGTTGATAATAGTAACATTCAAGAATTAGCAAATATCATTGCATTGTTAAATGAACTGTATAAGAACAATATCTTGAACAAGATTAGAAATATATGTATACCATTTTCTAACAATATCATTCTCAACATATATAATTTGTATACAATATACAAAAATCCAATCCTATGTAAGTACTTAAAACTAGTAATTGTCTTTTTAAAAGTAGATTCAATAATCTACCTTTTTGTCTATATCATATCTATATCTTCTCTTTATTTGTCCTAGTATATTCAATAATCTACCCTCTTTTCTATCATTTCTATATATCTTTTTTCAATATATATATATTTTTGTGCCTCCAATGTGGTTTAGAGTAATCACAGTCTGATAAATGTCTGTCTTCTGGAACCATGAACATTCTTCCCTATAAGAGAAAATCTTCACAATTTCTCCACACCATTTGTCTTGCCAAACATTTCCAAACTGACTGTTCCTCTGCTATTGTGTAACATGATGGTCCTGGAAATTCTTCTTTGAACAAGCAGCAGTAAAACCTTCATTTCAGGTAGCATCATCACCAGAGTCACCAACATGATGAGGAGCAGCAGCCCCTGCCTCCACGGTCCCACCGCCACTGTTTGTGTCTCAGCTCCTGCCAAAGCTTCTCCTTAGCAAGCCTCCTATGGCATCCTCAAACTCAGGATACTCCTGCCTTTGCCTCTTTCAGTAAATCCAACCAGTGTGTGCCACCACAACTGGCAATGTGTAGCTCGGGTCTGAGCTGGGGCCCGGAAGGCCACATGCAAGTAGCTTTTTCAAGAATTTGTACCACAAATGTTAGGTGCCAGATGTATCATGAATCTCAAATGGTCTTATTAATAAGAACAAACCCAGAGACTTGTATTGGGGTGAACACTGGAAGATCAGAGAAGCAGAACAAGCCACAGCCACCTCACTTTGCCAGTTCCTCAGCTGATCCTGTTTCCTCAGACTGGAAGCCTTTGAGTCCTCATCCAAATTGATCTCACCTAAACTTCTGCTAAAAGTCTAAAAGCTTATCCAGGCTCTAGTTCCTGGGTCTTCATGCCTTATATATCTTTCTGCTTTCTGCCATCACTTCCTGGGATTAAAGGTATGAGTCACCATGTCTGGCTGTTTCCAGTGTGGCTTTGAACTCACAGAGATTCAGATGGATCTCTGCCTCTGGAATGCTCGGATTAAAGGTGTGTGCTACCACTGCATAACATCTATGTTTAATATTATAGCTGTTCTATTCTCTGACCCCTAGATAAGTTTATTGAGGTACACAATATATCAACCACATGTATCCACATTGAATCTATGATTTTTTAGGAATTTTAACTCTAAGTAGTTAGGTGGCTCCTTTGCAACTTCATATTTTCATGCATTGTGGCATTAGGCTTGTATCCAGTTTAGTATGATTTTCTGTCTATGGTAGGAAGTTCTTTTCCTTTTTTTTTGGCTCATAATTTCCTCTGGTTTTTTATTTGTTTGTTTATTTAACTTTACATTATTATTATTATTATTATTATTATTGTTATTATTATTATTGGCTTTTTCAGATGAAATTTCTCCTTGTAGCCACTGACTGTTCTGGAACTCTGTAGAACAGGCTGGCCTCAAACTCAAAGATCCACTTGCCTCTGCCTCCAATGTGCTGGGGTTAAAGTCATGCACCATCACTGCCTAGCTATTATTTCTATTTTAATGAAAAATGTTATATAATAATTTGATCATTTTCTCTTGAACCAATTAATTCTAAATCACCTACTTTTCTATCCACTCAATTTTATGTTCTCTCTCTTTCAAAAATAAAAACAAATAAGAAACCAAGAAACACACACACAAAAAAAAACCCCGCAAAAGTAAAAATACAAAATAAACAAATAAAAGACCAATTAGATTTTTTGAGGGTATATGTCTATGCTTATGTGTCTGTGCCTAACTTTGACTCATAAGTATTTTGAACTTACCAGTATTTGTCATAAGAATGAAGACAGTATTTCCTACTTGTATCCACAGCAATCAAAGCATGTGGATCTTCCTTCAGTCTTCAACTCAGAAAGCTTGGATAGCAAATGCAACCTTAAATTATCTGCTATGTAATTCCTGTCATGAGGCCTTCTGAGAAAATTGCTCTCTGAGGAAGTTAGTCTAAGAGAGATGATGACCCTCCATTCCTATAGGTTATCACTGCTTCACCTCTATCCTCTATGTGTATAGGAAAGCTACAGACTCTGACTATATTAGTATAGCCCCTAATTTGAAATGTAGACTTACTTTCACTGAATTAGACTTTAATATAATGCTCATTGTTTTTAGTATTCATAATAGAAAACAATGTATATGAGGAATGCCCAAGTATCTTCTAGAAAAATCTGTGCTGAACAATATTTTCTCAATTAATTAAATTACATTTCTTACAGGTGAACAATGAGAGAAATTCTTTTTCACATTTTAACACCAAGCGTATGGTTGGTTCACTTACTGGTCTAAGGTGACATTCTGCTTTTCATAAGATAAAGATAATTCATTAACCTATAGACTTTTTTATTTACTTACTATCATAAACTTCAAAAACTTCAACCTATTGTTCAATCAAGAATAACCAAGTTAACATGCCATTTGTCTTTCTATAGCTGTATCATTTACTTCAAGTTATTACATATTCTTTCTTTTGATATAGGAACAGTATGGGATAAAATTATTTTCTATTCAGTTCTGCAACAATTTGTTGAGAATTTAATATTATGCTAGACCAGTGATTCTCAACCTGTGGGTTATGACCCCTTTGAGCATTGAACAACCCCTTTCACAGGATTTGCCTAAGGCCATCCTATATGGTGATATTTTATTTGTACTGAAATATGATTTTATTTGTATGTTAATAAAAAAAGTTGCCTGAAGGTCAGAGTTAATAGCAAGCCATAGCAGAAGCTGGGCAGTGGTGGCCCTCACCTTTAATCCCAGCACTTGGAAGGCAAAGCTAGGGGGATCTCTATTTGTTCAAGGATACAGCCATCATGGAGACACACACCTTTAATCTCAATACCAACCATAGAAGACCTGGAGGTCTGTATAGACAGGCAGTGATGAGGAGGTCATGTGGTTGGGTTTACCTCCAATGAGATGGCAGAACACAAAGTTAATAAAAGGACAGACACACAGGAAGTAGGCTTCTTTCCTGAGGGGAAGGATACCAGCGGCAGTGAGGGTAAGAAAGGGTTTTTAGCTCTTAGCTATTGTTCTGACCTCTTGGGCTTTTAACTCTGCAGTTGGCTCTGTGTTTCTTATTTAATAAGACTCTTACATCTACAATCCTACATATCAGATATTTACATTAGAATTCATAAAAGTAGCAAACTTATATTTATGATGTTAATTTCTGGTCTTATTCAGAAAATTTTTAATTTTCCATTATTTTTAGCATCATATTGGTCAACACTAGCCAGGTTAGAATATCTCCTTGTTTAAACCATGTTTTAAAACTTGAGTCTTAAAAAAAAAGTGTTAGCATGCCTTAGAAACTAAGGCAATTGTAATAGGTATATATTAATGAATAGACATAAAGAATTAGGAAAACTTCCTCCTACCAAGAAAAAAGATATGTATCTTCTACATACCATCAAAATAACAACAAAATAAAACATTTTACTAGCTTGTTTTTAAGCAAGTGAGATATAAGGTATTTAGATCCTTATGGTATGGACCCAGAGAGGGGGCAATACCTTTTCAGGGCAAGAGTTATTATTGTGTTGGTATCTATAGTGGAAAGGGATAAGGTTATGATTTTGTAGAAATTTGATGCCACAAAATTCATTAAACACAATGAGGATATTTCAAGTGGGAAATTAAATAACTTTGTTTCTGCTGATAGGGTCAGATCCTTGACAATAGACAGGTATCTATTTTTGGAGCAGTCATATGACTTGAGATAAATATTTTTCAGGGACCAGAACAGCTGTGGATATGTTTCAGATGTCCACCAAATTCTTGGTGGTGCCCTAAGGCAATGAAATTTCTTTTTTTTTTTTAATTAAAGAATTGAATAGGCAGAATGACTTTGGCTGTTGTCAAAATGGTTCATTGTGTAAGTCAGTTGAAGGAAATTGCTATATGCAAAGAGTTTCTTCTTGTCTTTGATAAAAAGTGGTTTCTTCCATTAAAATGGTAAACCTAGGGAATAAAAATGATTTTTATCCATCTATGTCTTTTAAATATGCCTTTCAAATGTGCTCCTGAAAACGGGGCCATTATTCTACTGAGAATTATGCAGAATGTTACTTTTTTAATCACTACTTCAGTACTAAGGTTGCATATGATGCAATATAAGGTGTTCTCAAGGGTAAGCAAACTAAAACAGACATACATTTATTCAATATCTAAAGATCTCCATCCCTCACAGAAATCCCCCAGCATATATTTAGCATATTTTGGTACAATCTTTGAAATTCATATTTTTCTAACTGTCCTAATTTTTTGCAAGTGTCTATGAATTAGCACATAGTATGAATTAAATATGGGTAGATTATTCTAATAATGAGGCCAAGGTTTCTAGTTTGATTCTCTTTCTCTGATTATTCCTTTTTGGCATCCTTTCCTGGCTGCTTTTCTTTTCCCAGTCTATTAAAGTGCATCTATACCAGGTGTTTTGCTTGAGCCCAATCTTCTCTTTTTTTTTCATTTCCTTGGTGATTTCATCCATTTCTAATACTTCAGTCTCTATGTTCTCCCATCTTCACATACAAAGACTGAAAGAGTCCTATATCTAAGACCTGAGACTTGAATAAGTATACGACCTGTGTAGCCTAGGATACCAGTAAGTGCTGAGGCACGTGAAGTATCTTGCATATTTAACATTTATCTTTTCTGGAGCATGTACCAAGGAGAAGGCACACACTTTCTATTCTTGTATGTAAAGAACATGCTTACGACTTGTGTGACATAAAGACCACATAATATGGGGCCTTCCCTAACTAATGGCCCAGTTGCCAGGTGGCTCCAGGGATAATGACAGCTTGTTCTCTTTGTAATATATGGGGCCAGAATAGTACAAACTAGGCACAGAGAAAGTTTTTGCTTTTCTGAATTCAGAAACTTGTATTGATAACCTATTTAGATATAAAGTGAATCAATTTGGAGAATTAACAACTAAATTTTATCAAAATTATTTCCAGTTATTCAGATACCCATCATATTTTTATTCATGGAAGCTTTGTTTCATCATTGTAAAAATACATGCAAGAGCCTAATTATTTTATAAAAAAATCTGACATTTTTATAAGATTAGCATATCCTACAAGGGATGGTAGAATTGGGCTGTTGATTGTCCATAGATTTATTTGATTGTCTCTGTTACTCTTACACATTAGGCTAACATTGTTTTTGAAAAAATAGCTTTGTTTTGATTTACTTAAGCAACAATTTAAATTCTTGAATAAAATTTTCTAACTCACTCCAATGACACAGAAGAGCTTGAGTTACTATTGATGAACAATTGTATCCTTTCAAAGTAAATGAATATGAATCATCAATGTGTAAACACAGTTGCCCCCAGAATATGTAGGTAAGCACCAGTAATTTATATTGTGTACCTTTTCCGGATTGCAAAGCCACTTCAGCAATGGTGCCATATTGTGCTTGCCTTTTACATGGCAAAAGTTATTCTTCACAGAAGAAACTGCCAGACATTCTACAGGACACAGAGAAAAGTGACTGAGAGACTCTAGTCCTATGGGCTAAAAATGGATGCCCTAAAATTGCAGAAGAACTTTGGGTGACTGTCCAGGCAGCCAGCTGTGTCTGTCATTTCCAAAAATTTGGAAGTTGCTTACAATGCATTTCCTGTTTACTTAGGTAATATTATATCCTTCTGGGGTCTTTGATGGAGTTTAAGACCAGATAGTTATAATTATAATTTTCCTTGGTTATGAAAAAGATAAATTAGATATGAAACCTTAAACTCACAAGTATAGGATAGATAGTATATTTTCTTTAATTTTGCCTAATATGAATAGACTAGATGCTGTAACTGTAATTCTTGCTTGATAACTGTTCTATTATATGTAATTTTAATTTGTTAAAATTAAAACCTTCCTTTTTTATTAGACAGAAATGGGGATGTGCTGTGGAGTGTTTTGTATGCTGTGAATGTGTGTTGCTGTGATTGGTTGATAAATAAAGCTGTTTGGCCAATGGTGAGGCAGAATAAGATTAAGCAGGACATTCCAACTAGAGAGAGAGGGAAGAGAAAGACAGAGCAAAGAGACACTATTAGTACCCCACCAGAAGAAGCAAGATGTAAATGTACCAGTAAGCCACAAGCCAAAGTATAGATTTATAGAAATGGGTTAATTTAAGATATAAGAACTAGATAACAAGAAGCCTGGCATGGCCACATTTTAAAAATAATATTAGCCTATGTGTGTTTATTTGGGTCCCAGCAGCTACGGGACTGGTGGGTGATAAAGATTTGTCCCGACTGTAGGCCAGGCAAGACACAGGAAAACTTTTAGCTACAATGAATGATTAGTTTTCTCCATGTCCTACCTTAAACATGTTTACTGGGAGATAATTTTAAGGTGATGTCAGTAGTTTTGCAAAGTAAAATACTAATTCTTAGATGAGATGAACTGTTATAATGTACATTATGATTAAAACTGTATTCTTACTGGTGTGGGATTACAAGGAATGCTTGATTTGTACACATTTTCTGACACATTGCAACAATTTATACCATAAAATGCCAAGCCTGTTTGATAGAGAAATCAGTTAAATTGTGTTATCCCCACTACACAAACTTTAAAGAAGGCATGGGATTAAACAACATCTAATTGAGTTAGCTTATGCCTAACATGAATCTAATTCCTTTTAATCAGAGAACTGTATTATAGCTGGAAGTTTTCCTGTGACCCAGATATCCAGTGGTTGGGACAAATCTCTCCCACTCATGTTCCCCAAGTATACACAAAGAGGCTTATATTAATTATAAGTGCATGGTCATGGCCCAAGATTTTTGTTAACTAGCTCTTATATCTTAAATTAGCCCATAACTATTAATCTATGTATTGCCATGTGTTCCATGGCTTTACCTGTGTGTCATTACTTGCTGGACAGTGGGCTGGCATCTCCTGACTCAGCATTCCTCTTCCCAGAATATTCCTTGTCTGCTTATCCTGCCTATACTTCTGGCCTGGCTACTGGCCAATAAGTGTTTTATTAAACCAGTCTACAAAAGCATTATTCCACAGTAATTCATCATCTCTACTAATTCCAGCCACCCACTTTTTATTGAAAATATATATATATATATATATATATATATATTTTCTCACATAATATATCTTGATTATGATTTTCCCTCCCTCTACTCTTCCCAGTTCCTCCCCACCAACTCTTCCATCTGGATACACCCCTTTTCTTTCTCTCATTAGAAAACAACCAGATGTCTAAGTGTTAATAATGAAATATAATAAAACAAAAACAAACACATCATATTAGGCAAAACGAAGAAGGATTCTTCTCCAATCACGGTTTATTGAAGCGCTGCTTGGTTGAGGGAGAGCTGGAGGTGAGGGGCCCCGACCACGGCAGTTGACGGGCTTTTTATGCAGGATGTGGGCGTGCTCTGCTGGCCTGATACACTAGGCGGATTGGGATTGGTGCATTGCTGTTATTGGGCGGAGTTGAACGGGAGAGCCGACTTGGTAAACAACCCAGGGCTCCGCCCTAGGAGGAAGTCAGCGCCATCTGAGCAGGAGAGCCGATGTGGTAAACAACCCAGGGCTCCGCCCTGGGAGGAAGTCGGGAAACCGGCCGTCACAGCCCAAGAAAAGGCACAGAAACAGAGACCCACTCATTTGCACATTCAGGAATCCAATAAAAAAAAAAAAAACTTACACTGAAAGTCATAGTATATACATAAAGGACCAGTAGGGTAAAAAATGAGAGAAGAAATGTATATATAATTTGTAATTAATATAGAAAAGGTTCTGACATGACATCATGAGATGAAGAATCTCCTATGATGTCTTTGAATTCTTTTTCTGTTGCCCACCTACTGCTGGACATGCAGCCTACCCTTAAGAGTAGTTTGTTTCCCCAGCGAGACTCCTTATAGAAAACTAAATTCTCATTTGAAAATGGTTATCAATTGGGGATTTCTTCTGGATTAAGGATAGGGACTTGTGTCTACTTCTTTCCTCAGCTCTAGGATCCCATCTGGTGCAGACCTGTGCAGGCTCTGTACATGCTTCTTTCACATGTATGTCAATCTTGTTGAATTAGAGGGCCTTGTTTCCTTCACATGCCCCATTCCTCTGGCTTTTTACACTCTTTTAACCACCTCCTTTTCAAGGTTCCCAGAACCCTAAGGGGAGGAATTTGATGAAGATTTTAAGGTTAAAAAGTGTTCCAAGGTTTCTCATTCTCAGCATAATGTCTAGCTGTGGTTTCTCTGTATTTGTCGCCATCTGCTGTGGGAGAAAGTTTCTCTGAGGATGACTATGATACTAGCATATGAATATGAAGAACGCTATTAGAAGTAATTTTATTGCTACTTTTTTTAAGAATAGTAGTGTCTAGTTTTACCATAGAGCCCTGAGCTATCTAGTCTCGGGTTCTTTGTCACTCAAGCAGTATCAGGTACGGGCTCTTCTGATGAAGTAGACCTTCAGTCAAATTAGATATGGGATGGTTACTCCAACAAACATTGTTCCACCACTGCACCAGCATATTTTGCAGGCAGGACACCATTGTAGATAAAAGGGCCTGTGTATATGTTGCTATTTAAGTCTCTTCTTTGGTAGCATGGATAGTACCTCCCTATACCAAAGATGCTGGTTCTTAGATTTAAAGGGTATATGTAGGCACCAGCATATCTTCTCCATATTCAATAGGTTGTGTAGGTCTTGTCTTCAGCTATGGGACCTTGCAACCACTTTGTTAAAGGAAACCTATAGTCTTAGAAACATCCTGGATTGTTTGGGGGATTCCAGTAGGACTCCCTTGGTCAGTAACTCAGATAAAACCTGATTCTGGTCCTAGAAGTTTCATTTGGTAGCATGAGATGTCCAGTGAGTCTCTGTATCTCCCATTACTTGGTAATTTTTATATATTAGGATGCTTCTACTGTATTAGGTTTCCATACTATCCTTCAAATGGCCCTTAGTTTTAGCTGTCTCTTCCTATATTCCCACCCTTGTCCTCCTCTTCCGTCCCTCTCTATAATTGATCCTCCCATTCTACTCCTTCCCTTCACCCATCTATATCTATCTCTTCTACTTCCCTTTCTATATGTCCCTCCAAGTACTTTACTCTATATCTAACCTCTGTGATTGTATAGACTGTAGCTTGGTCATTGACTTAATAGATAATATCTACATATAAGTGAATATATATCATATATGTCTGGGTTACCTCACTTTGGATGATTTTTTCTAATTCTTTCCATTTACTAATGGATTTTATGATTTCATTTTATCAGCTGAGTAATACTCCATTGCGAAAATGTACCATATTATCTTTATCCATTCTTCTATTGAGACATCTAGGTTGTTTCAAATGTCTGGCTATTATGAATAGAACAGCAATGAAAATGGTTGAGCAAATGTCTCTGTGGTAGGATAAAGCTTCTTTTAGTTATATGTCCAAGAGTGATATAGCTAGATCTTAAGGTAGATCGATTCCTATCTTTCTGAGGAAACACACATTGATTTCTATAATGGCTGTAAAAGTTTGCACTTCTACCAGCAATGGAAGGGTGTTTCCCTTACTGCACATCCTTACCAGAATGAGCTGCCACTTGTTTTTATTATCTTAGCTATTTGCACAGGCGGAAAATGAAATCTCAATGTAGTTTTGATTTTGCATTTCCCAGATGGCTAAGGACATTAAACATTTCTTTGTTTCTTATCCATTTGAGTTTCCTCTTGAAAACCTTGTTTAGATCTCTACCTCATTTTTAAATTAGGTTGTTTTCTCGATATAAAGTTTTTTTTTTTTAAGTCTTTATACATTTTGGTTACTAGCCCTCTATCAGATGCATAGTTGGTAAAAAAAATCTTTTCCTATTCTGTAGCCTGCCACTTTTCTGAATGGCAGTGTCCTTTGCTGTGCAGTTTATAAGTTTCATGAGGTCACATTTCTTTATTTTTTATCTTAGTGCTTGTGCTAATGATGTGCTCTGTTCAGAAATTATTTTCCTGTTCCCATGAGTTCAAGGATAGTCACCACTTTCTCTTCTATCAGTTTCAGTGTATCTGTTTTTGTTGTTGTTTTTTGAAACAGGGTTTCTCTGTGTAGCTTCGCACCTTTCCTGGAACTCACTTCGTATCCCAGGCTGGCCTCTAACTCACAGAGATCTGCCTGCCTCTGCCTCCCGAGTGCTGGGATTAAAGGCGTGCGCCATCACCACTCGGTGTATATCTGGATTTTGTAGAGGTCTTTGACCCACTTGGATTTGAGTTTTGTACAGTTTCAAATATGGATGTGTTTGGATTCTTCTATGTTCAGTTGACCAGTTTGACCACCACAATTTGTTGAAGATGGTGGCTTTTATCTTGTTTGTATTTCTGGCTTCTTTACAAAAAAAAAAAAAAAAAACAGGTGTCTATAGGTGTATGCATTTATGTCTCAGGCTTCAATTAAATTGCAATGATCAATGTGCTTGTTTTTGTACCAATATCATGCTGTTTTTGTTACTATAGCTCTGTAGTATAACTTGAAATCAGTTATGGTGATACCTCCAGAAGTTCCTTTTTTATTCAGTATTGCTTCAGCTATCTTGGGTTTTTTGTTTTGTTTCATTTTGTTGTTGTGTTTTTTTGTCTCTATATGAAGATGATAATTGTCCATTGAAGATCTGTGAAGAATTGTATTAGAATCCAAAAACATTTTAATATTTTTTTCTTGCATAGCACATAAATCTGTGAAACTATGTGAGAGTATTGTAATATTAAGGAACTCTTTTAGTCTATATAAGACATGTATTTGAAGCATTAATGTTAGAAAACAGACACCTATTCATCTCTCCTCCCACCCCCATCTTTTTGTTATTTTAGACAAACAAAGGGGATGCCCTTGCTAACCGAGTCCAGAACACTCTTGGAAGTTACGATGAAATGACGGATCTACTAACTAACCATTCCAATCAGAATCATCTGGTGGGCATTCCGAAGAATTCTGTGCCCCAAACGCCTATCAGCAAAAGTGAAGCAAGCTTTTATCCAGAACAAAAGAATCGAATAATCCCATCTCACCAGGAGAATACTCACTCCTCAGCACCAATGCCTCCACCTTCAGTGGTGATACTGAATTCCACACTAATACACAGCAACAGAAAATCAAAACCTGAGTGGCCACGAGATAGTCACAACACTAGCCCTGGACAACCAAGCCAGGTCAGTAGTCAGTCAAACCAGATGCAGACATCCTCACAGGATCCACCTCACACCCGACTAGAAGACTTCTTTGTTTACCCAGCTGAGCAAACCCAAAGTGGTACAGTTGAAAAATCAAATCCATCTGCAAAGGAAGATAATAACACCAAGTCTGGAGAAGATGCTTTCAAAGAAATCTTTCAGTCTAACTCACCAGAAGAATCTGAATTTACAGTGCAAACACCTGGGTCTCCCCTAGTTGCCTCCTCTTTATTAGCACCCAGCAGTGGCCTTTCAGTCCCGACCTTCCCACCAGGGCTTTACTGCAAAACAAGCATGGGGCAACAAAAGCCAACTGCATATGTAAGGCCCATGGATGGGCAGGACCAGGCAACTGACATCTCTCCAACACTGAAGCCTTCCATTGAATTTGAGAACAGCTTTGGAAACCTCTCCTTTGGATCACTGTTGGATGGGAAACCCAGTACAACCAGTTCAAAGACTAAACTGCCGAAATTCACAATCCTGCAAACAAGTGAAGTAAGTAATTTTTAAGGTTTTATTTTGTGGTTGGTTTTTCTATTCACTGTTACTACTCCCTAAGCAACTCATTTATCTTTTGCACTGTATTCATGCATCTCTTCAAGGTGAGTTTGATTCTTGGTCTGTGGTAATTTGTGACAAAAATGAGTAACACTGCAAATACAGTTAAGTCTCCATAATTTTTAATACCAAAATAGCTGATTGAGTGAATGAAATAGTGTAGTTATAAAATTATTATAGAAAATTATCTTGTAGTGAACTTATGTACAAAATGAAAGCATTCTCTAGATTAAATGCATTAATTTTTTCTTCTTTGCAAAAGAACCCACATAGACCAGGCTGACATCAAATTCACAAAGTAAGATAGAATGAGCCAGACCTCCTGATCCTTCTACCTCTACTTCCAAAGTGTTCCAAATACAAACACACACAACTACACTCAGTGCCTAGTTCAACAAGGCATTGAAAACTCTCCTTTAGTGTCTTCAGTGTGTTTTCAGGGGTATTCTTTGGCAAGGTATTAATATCTTCCATATCTCACAGTCTTCCTTTTGTTCCTACTTTCGTCCACAGATGCGTACATAGCCCTTTAATACTACATCCATCCTTTCTGTAAAAGTGAAAGATAATGTCCAATCAAGTCACACTATGTTTAAAATGACTAAATAGTTTTTCTATCTCAGGAACACCTTTGAAAGGTAAGTCTAGTGGATCTATAGCCTCTCACAAACAAATAAATAGATAATGATTATGACAGATCTTATGGATACTGAGTGGAGGACATATATGAGGCTGTCCCAGAGATACCCCTCATGTAAATAACTATCCACTGTCCTTTCAAGCAGATGGTTTCTAAGAAGCCACTACCTTTATGTTGGATTTCTGTAACTGGTAACTAGAAGCTTGAGAAAATATATTAACATTCTTAATCAATCAGAGTTATAGGCCAGCAGTCTGAATTAATAGATGTTCTGAGTCAGTGTAGTCTAACTTACTGAAGTTTGTTCCAGTAAGCCCTTAAGTATTTCTTCTTTTCTCATTCTCAGTAGATATGGTGATGGTGACTTTGGTGAATAATACAAACACAAAGCAAGAGAGGCCTATGGCAGTTGTTTGTATTTTGTTGACTTATGATTTGATATTGTCTCATTTTAAGGTGATTTGGTTTTGGGATTATAACTCATGAAGTCTTGTCAAACGTGTACCTAAGTATCTCTTTCATCTGCCCCCACTTCTCTACACTCAGTGCCTTTGTCTGTGGATTGCTGTAGCCTTTCATAACTGGCCGCCTCATTCCTTTCTCACATCCCTTCCAGACCATCTTCTCTGTATACATGTCAGTCTCTTCCTCTGATTCTTCACTGCATTGTCATTACTTTCAGAGAAAAGTCTAGTATTCTTAGTTCTGTGTTTGAGCCTCTTCACACTTTGACTTCATTTTTCCTTTCTTGAACAATGGCCATGGTTTAGTATATATAAAAAAATAATAATAATCATGCTCAGCTGCTGTGGCTATCACTCTATATAAATAAAATGCTGATTGGCCAGTAGCCAGGCAGGAAGTATAGGCAAGACAAGGAGAGAGGAGAATTCTGGGAAGTCAAAGGCTGAGGAGGGAGATGCTGCCAGCTGTCATGCTGAGAAGCAGATGTTAAGATACCAGTAAGCCACAAGCCATGTGGCAACTTATAGACTAATAGAAATGGGTTTATTTAAGATATAAGAACTAGATAACAACAAATCTGCCATGGCCATACAATTTATAAGCAATATAAGTCTCTGTGTGTTTACAGGTTTGGGTCTAAGTGGCTGTGGGACTGGCAGGTGAGAGAGATTTGTCCTGAGAGTGGGCCAGGCAGGAACAGAAAAACTCTAGTTACACTCAGCTGTATGTAATTATGTTTTTCTTTTTCTGACTGCTTCTTACTCTATTCTATTATGTAGTCATCAAGTAATCTTAAAACTTAATTTCTACTGCATGTCTTAATACTAGGTTTTAATATAAAAACCAAGTATGTACATTTCATGAAAGAAGAGGATAATAGGAAATTGGAATGTCATTTGAACCTTCCCTTGTCTTAGTATCTATTACTATTCTCTCCTTATGTAACAGTGACACCACTCAGGACTGAACTACAAGTAGAAATACTGCATAAATCAGTCTGATAGGCTATTTCATAGCTCATTAACAGACAGATAGGTCACCTATCCAATGAGATCCATTCTGTTGTAATCCTCTCTTATACATTCACAAAAATGGCTGACCCAGTTTCAGAAATGACTTCATGGTTTTTCCTCAATTCTCCAATATACCAATGAGATGTATATTTTCAAAGAGTGTCTGAGTGTGCTGTCATTTTCTCTGGATATGATTATCCAAGGAGCATTGGTTCAAACTGACTTTGGTAGAGTTTTGTCCAGAAAATGGGTCAGGTAAAATAAAGTCATAACAGGAGATCAGTGAAAAGAGTCTTTATTTTAAAATAGAGGTCTCAAAGGATTTCAAACAGGGGGAGAGTGAAGCTTAGGAACCTAAAACCAAAGGGAAGAAACAGATTTGAGGGGCAATGTTTAAACCAAAAATAGGAGGAAAGAAATTGAGACATTAGAGAGGCCAAGAGAGAGCTTAGAAGGGTGTAGATTGGAATGTAGGCATAAATATAGACAGGGTGGAGCATTATGGAGCTTGAACTTAATGGAATTTATGTGGCTAAAACTCTGACCAAGTCTGAAAATTCACCCTATTAAATCTTGATGCACTTCTCAAGAGCACTTAGCATTAGAATTGAGCCCCAGTGCAGGGTGCCAAGAATTTTAGGCACTGGGTTCTGGGTCCCTAGTCAGTACAGCTATCTTTAATGGGTTGCAGTATTTCTTTGAATTATTACCCTAGAGGCTTATCTACAGAGCAATCCCAGTATTTCTCTAAGCATTTGTATTCTTTCCCTGGCTCTAGTGACAGGAAGCTGCCATGTGTTAGTGAAATTTATTTGCCCTGGTTAGGGAGCAGGAAAAATTAAATGACCAGAAAACAGATACCACTCAAACATAAAAATAATCAGATATGATAATCTTCACATACTCAGAAGTTAAATTTATTGTTAAAACTTTCTCTCTCTCTCTCTCTCTCTCTCTCTCTCTCTCTCTGCCATGTTAATTTAGCTCTATACTTATTGGGGGAATTTATATTTCTCATTCTTGAAAACTTTCCTTGCTTCTTCTTATAATTTCTATACCACAGTAAGAAGATCAAAAGTCCAACCAACTTTTATGGCAAAAGGTCAGCTGTTGAATTGAAGCAAATAATTTTTTGTTTAAAAACATAGTGCTAATTATTTAACATTGCATGCCACTAAATAAGAGTAATGTACTATGTAGTTGTGTCCAGAAGTACTTTTTAGAAACTGAATCTGAAAACAGTAAAAGTTTTATTCATGCCCAGTGGAAACTTAAAGTTGTTTTCTTAAAAATGAAATTGTGAATAAACAGAAATTTATTTATTTATTTATACATGATTCTATTACAAATGTTTCATTTTATTGTTTTTATTTTGTTTTTGTTTTTCTTTTTGCATTATGATGAAAATATGCTGGTTTGGATAGCTTTGCATTTTGTTGCAATTTCAATTTCTAATTGGTGATGTTTACAAATGGGAGATCCAGTATATCATATTAACGGCCTCAAATAATCTTTGAAAAATATATAGTGACATCATCCTAAAGGGTCATTTGCTTCACAGGCTAATGTTGACTGTGATTTAAGGTTGACTAAGGCTCCAGTTGCTTCAAAACCAGGAGCCTTGTACAAAAGTTTAATGGAACTGATATATTTTGATGACTGACTAGTTTTTGTCACTTAGCTATAAAATTGTGTTCACATTTATAATTTTGCCTTTTTTTTAGACCTTGTATGGTGAGCACAGTAAGTTAGCACTGTAAGTATAATTAGTGTTAGTTATCACATAGTAAATGGTAAACTCTCCTCCCTTCTGTGAGTACTGTAGAGAATGCTGGATTCTTACCACTGATAATCTGGTGGTATCTTCCAGGTATATGGAAATAAGATAGGTAGCTCTACTGAATATTAAAAGTCCACAAAAGTGCTGTCTATAACACATGCAATGTGTTTTCACTGGATGTGCAGCATGTGATTATTATCTATTCTTATGGAAGTAAATAAGGATTCAGCCTCAGCTAGAGGTGGCCTAATATCGACCTTACAAGAAAGGAATAGATACACTTTGTATGGTCTTACATATTCAGGATGTGTGCATATATGTGTAGAATCCAGAATGCTCTGTATTCACACATTGGTGGTTGCTATTACATGTTTTTCAATTAATTCTTATAGCTGGTTCATTTTTATTGGTACCCACACACATTTCCCCAAACACATCTTTTCATATTTTTCCTAATTTTAGGGTTTGCTAACGCTAAATGAAGTAGGCCCAGCAGAGTTCTTGAAATGATAACAAAGAATACCCTTGCGTTCTATGTGAAGACACAAAGGAAGGGAGAGGAGTCATTTAATATTGCTATATTTCAGTAATTAGGAAAGGTGTTCTGAGAAGAGTAGACCTACAATGTGGCTAAAATAGTTGGACTAACTTATAAGACATTGGTTTATTGGAATATCCAGGAAGAGATTCACAGAGAGTGATTGAGAGATAGGTTTTGAACTTGGTCTTGAATAATAAATCCAATTATGGATCTGGATGGCAGGTCCTATATATTCATATTAGTAATACATGGAGAGAAAGGAATATAAAAATTGAAGATAATAAAAAATGATAGGCATATTCTGGGAAAAGATTCATTTGTCTATAACTAAAGGTTTGTAGTATTGAGATAGGGCTAAAAATACTATTTTTATTTTGAATATATAGACAGTGTGGAAGTCAGAATGTGATTATATACTACACACTTCAGTTTTCCTGACTACATGGGTAGTTGATTAACTCAAAAAATGCCAAAATGAGCCCTCTTATTGGTTGGTCAATACAATGTGGTCATCCCTGAAACCACTTATATACCACCAACAAAATAAACAGAGTAGGTTGTGCTTAGACATTTGTATATAAACAATCACACATATAGATATATGTAGCCATAATAATCAAAGCAAAAGAGGGTATCAAAATTTTAAGGTGAGAAGCATGGGAGGGAGCTGAAGAAGGAAAGGAAAGGGGGAAAGTGATGTAAGTCTATTTTAATTTAAGGTGTATTTTATAAAAAGCTAATTTCCCTTATAATTCCTGTAGGAAGTTCTGAGCTCTTCTGTGTTTGTTTTCTACTCCCTTATAAGAAAAGACATCACATTTCTTCTTTTCTAGCTGCAACTCTTCTGTGAGATGTCTCAAAGGTCTTGCTAAGATAAAGCTAGGAAGCCTATTCCCTTGTGTATGTAGGCTCCTCATTCCATTCCTCCCTTCATTTGCTTATCAGAACTAATCAAACAGTGGTACACCGAAACACTTGTATTAACACAATTTTGTTTGCTGCTCATTCTCTTTCATGTTTCTTCAAGTCCTACTTTTTTCTGACATGTATCATTATGTTTCCTAAGGTTGTATACAAGTAACTGTAGCCATCAAGTTCCTGAAAAATTGTCAGCCATATCAAAATTCCATTTTTCAAAGCTAAGAGATATTTACTTTCCACTCATCATGCTTGGCATTGGGAATGAGTTGAAATTAAGCCTACAGTATTATTATACTCCTACTTTTAAATAATAGATATATAGTACAACAGCATTCTTCCCAAAGTATTAAGTTGTGGACTTATCAAATAGCCTTATAATCCTTTTGTTACCACCCACTAAAACAATTGAGGATGGAAAACATCTATTTTCATATTATGTCCAGGAAATTATTTTGACAGGTTCAGTATACAGTAAAGTGATAAGCCTTTGTTATGTGTGTTCCAAATCATCCTGTTATCACTGGATACATTGATTAGTTCAGTACTTTCTGAGATAGCCATAAAAAAGGATTACCTTCCTGTGTTAAAGAATAAGAAAAATTGACAGGTAGATAACCATATTGATTCCACTCAAATAATAAATATGAAAGGTTCTAGAGGTGAGTTGTAAAATTCTTTGTAGGTGCTGTAAGTCTGTTTAGGGTTTGTAATTACTGTGAAAACAATAATGTTTATTTAACCATTATTTTAAAAGTAGAGAATGCTTTGATTGTCAAATTGAGTTTATAGCATGGATGACAATAGCAAAAGCCTATTGCTGTAATACAATGTCTCAACTTTACCCAGTTCTAACAGGATCTTAAATGATCATTATTCACTTTTCACTTACAAAGAAACCAAGTCTATGGTCACTTGATTAAAATCAGAGAGCTGGCCATGCTGGACCTGGAGCCTAGGTACAGACTGACATTTCTTTGATGGCATTTAGTATAGTAATGTATATACATTGGTTACTTCTCTAAAAATAGCTTCTTTGTTAGCACATTTAGAGCCTGGATATAATGAGCTGAATTCAGTTTAAGTTTAAATTCTCTTGCTAGGTTCATTTTTCAAAAGTCAGAGGTTGACCATATGGAAGGAACAGATTTTCTTGTGTTATTACAGGTTACAGTCACATGTTTTTCATTTACAAATGTGGTAAGAAGTTGTGTTTTAGCCATGTTTCTAAATGAGTAACATGTGACACAAGTTGTTGGGGACATTTTATTGGTTCATCAGGCTACTGAGTTTTTGTCACTTTGGTGGGATGACTTTAGCAGTATACACAAATAACACCGCTAACAATAAAGACTTCTATGGATGAAATCCAAATATTATTAAGATAAACCTTATATGCAAATGAAAGATTAGTAAAATTTGGACATAGAAACAAGCAATTTGAGGGGGATAAGATTTCTCTCAAATGCTGCACTCCTCAACTACATTAATTTCACAAACTGTTTAGCATATGTGGGTGATAAATGCACTTAGCAAGGACTAGGCAGCATCTTGGACATTTTTTTGTAAATAGGTGAGTCTCACTGTACAAAAGAATGCTGAAAAGTGTTAGGCTGTCTATATCAGAAAATTCATATGTAAATAAGAACACCTAGGTTTTTGGGTGGTATAGAATGAAATAATAGTATGAAAAAAGATCTTAGTTAAGGCTTTAAGAATGAAAAGAAGTTGAGCTAAGGCTTTGAGTAATGCAAGTATTGATGGAAAGAGAAAATTGTATTTTAATCACCTGAAATGGACTGCATAAAGAGTCTGCTTCCTATGATATAAAGGTATCATGGTAGCTCACTGATTCAAATGGGGGCCATAATGGAACTTTCAAAGTGTTACAATTTTATTTCTAAGGTTACTATTGGATGCCCTATTGTATAATTTCAGGGATTACTATTCATATGGACTACCACATGAATAATGATTTCTGAATCTGGGTAAAAAGATGGTGCTGGCTTGAAAATAAAACCATTCTTTGATCTTTGTGTCAGGATTTCTTGTATTCACCCAGGACTTCATGAAAGCTTACTGGAAAGGTTAGTTTTCTATAAGAAGTCCCAAGGTGATTTCCATGAAAACCTGCCCAAGATGCTGACCAAACTGTTCTCCTGGATACTGAGGCATACAGGTGGTGTTTGTGTGGCTGTACTTATTCATTTGAATAAATGTAGTCTTCAAATTTTTGGTGAGCTAGAAAAATCTAAGTTTCCTTCTTAGTCAAATTTGATAGGTAGGATGGGCTAACAATAGAGACTTTAGTCTGAATTAACAATAATTTTCAGATATACGTAGAATAAAAAAAACAAACTTTTAAATATTAGTTGGCAAAATTTGCCCAAGAACATACTGCACAGTAACACATTCCAAGTTTTTTATTGAACTCTTCTACCATGAATCATGTGCACTGTTGGAAAGATTCCTTAAAAGACAAGTCTGATAAGATCTCATATTTTCTTTTGCCCTTTATTAGTTTTCATTCATTCAAGAAACTTTTATTAAGCATTTATTTTATGCCAACTGCTATGCTAAGGAGCTAGAAACCTGACTTGAGAATGTCTCATGGTTGGTAGTTTAAATAAGGAAATATAGAAACAAAATGGGAAAAAAGTCATAGTAAAGTGGGAAAATGGTGTGTTTAATCTTCTCTTGGAACAAAGAGGATGTATAAGAGTATCTGAGGTATTTCAGAAATCTTTTTAAAATAACTAGTATGCTAGGTCTTGAAGTAGGATAAAACATTTTCTTGATTCAAGCTCAGAGAAAGTTAAAAGAAGGCCTGATGATGATGATGCTGGAAACTCATGATATAAAGCAAGTTTTGAGACGTTCTGAGGTAAAATAGCTGGAAGAATCAAGGGCACTTTGTTATTTCCTGGAAATAAGGGAAGATGTTAATCCATTTAGAGTTATCAGATTGAACTTGTGTTGTAACTGGAAGATTCTCTTCCACCCATCAATTCATGAATAACCATTCAGAGGCTTATATTACTTATAAAAGTTTGAGCATTAGGTCAGGCTTGTTACTAACTAACTCTTATACTGAAATTAACCCATAATTCTTATCTATGTTTAGCCATGTGGCTTGATACCTTTTCTCAGTATGGTGATCTCATCTTGCTTCCTCTGCATCTGGCTAGTGAGTCCACACTCCACCCTTCCTCTTCCCAGCTTTCTTAGTTTGTTTCTCTGCCTATACTTCCTGCCTAGCTACCAGCCAATCAGCATTTTATTAAACCAATTCAAACAACAAATCTTTACAGTGTAAGAGGGTCATTCCACAGCACGTGGTCAATATTGTCTTAAAGGGAATTGACAGGAGAATGGGAACAAAGGGGTCAAAAGCCTGAAAAGGCCACTAAGATTAGAGACAGGAGATAAAGTGAGTAAGCTCTTGAAATTTGCCAGGACAGAAATCATAGCAATTTGAATTAAGTCCATTTCTGAGATAGACTTTCAAGGTTGGTTCAATGGGATTAAGTAGCTAATTAGATGGGCTATTCAGAGCAAGTTAGATGAGAGATATAAAATGATGTTGAGGTTCCACAAACAGTGGGTAGTAGTGCCATTACCCAAGATTCCTTTCTTCATACTCAGATCTTCTCAAAGTAGGCAAATTTCTCCTTTTATTACTTTTACCACTATGCTATCATAATGTCATAGGGCTTAATGTTGTTATATTAATGGTTGCACAGTGCTTCTTATGTAAAGCTATCTGCAAAAAAAATGATTTTTTTAAGCATCCATGAAGGATTTATTTCCTACAAATGATTTTTTTGATTTTTCCACTGAGAAACTAATAACTCATTTCAGGAGGATTTTATAGTAGTTTATAAGCATCATGAATTATGCTAGATATTTCTTTAAACATCATGGGAATAGAGGCTTCCAGTTGTAGTGATAGTTGTGACCTTCACTATTGCTTTTCTTGTCTTTCTCACCTTTATACTGAAGCTGTCTTCATGTGATACAAACTTAGAATGAAGTATTGGAGTGACATTGGACTCATGCTCAACACACCTAATGGAAAACTGAGGAAAAAATCATATTCTTGAAATTTGGTGGAGTTAGTATAGACTTATTTCACCTTGTATAAATTGTTATTTCATATATTGCATTAGTTCTACTCCCTTGGATATATTTCTGTATATGGTCATTGAGTTTCAGCTAATGGATTTTTGGTTGTGGAAGCTAGAAAAAAGAGTATAATTAGATATGCAGTATTTTTCGAGTCCATAGTTTGTTGGGTTGCAATTGTGATTTTCTAATATAGGAAAATTAATCATGATGTGCTTGCTTAATTTTCCTTATCTATTCCCATGTGTAATTGTTAAAATTATCTCATTGATGTGTATTAACTTTCTTATTTTTAATCATTATAAACCTGGAGACTTTGGAAGTTGAGAATGTCAGTATTAGCAAACAAGAAACTAGAGGCCGGGTATGAGGTTTCACTAAATCCTTTTATGGCAGCTAATTACACAATCATACTTTGAGTTCTCTGATCCCAAGTACAGGCAGTTAGCTAAAAGAAAAAAAGAAAAGCTGAGCAGTGGTGGCACATGCCTTTAATGCCAGCACTCGGGAGGCAGAGCCATGTGGATCTCTGTGAGTTTGAGGCCAGCCTGGTCTACAGGGTGAGATCCAGGACAGGCAACAAAACTACACAGAGAAACCCTGTCCTGAAAAAACAAAAAGCAAAAAAAAAAAAGAGGGGAAAAAAAGAATAAGTCAGTAAGTCAACACGTTAAAAATAAGATCATATTCTATTAGTATATGTAAGAAGTATGTCCAGAATGCTGAGTCATCATTTTAGTGAGCCCTTGAAAATGGTGGCAAGACAGGTAATAATAATGGTTTGATTTGTGGAATGAGGAAATCTTGATACTGGAAGAACTGTACAAATTTTACTGGCTTAGTAGCAACACATGGTCATGCTTTTAGTCTGCATATTTCTTACTAGGGAAGGTCTTTAAAGGACACAGGGAGAAACTTGATCCCAAAACACTTGCTTCAGTAACAAGTACATCATGACACTTGATCATTTTCCACACCTTGAGGATATACATGTTAATTTTTTGTTTGGTATATTCTTGGAAACATACTAGACTAGGAATATTAAGAAAACATCTATCATCTATATTTTGACTTCGACCTTCCTGCCATTTGAGAGTAGGAAGAAAAATCATATCTGTTGTGTGTTTTTGAACTTTCTTGAAATTACCCTTTAAAGTGTAACAAAATTGAAAGGATGAGGCCAATGCCTCATACACACACACACACACACACACACACACACACACACACACACACATACTCATGCACAGACACACATGAACACCCCCCCCCCCACACACACACACAGTAAACAGGATGGAGAGAGAGCTGCTGTTTTGTTTATGTCAAACCTGTGAGCACTGGTTCATCTCTGAAACATGTAATGAAAACCCATCACAACATTTTTTATGCATTATATAGTAATACTTTGGAACATTAAAAGACATATTACATTGGGAATAAATTAATGAAAATGGATCTTGTTTGTGAGTTTTAAGTAAAGCATGATTCATTATGATTTACACAGGAAAGTAAATATACTTGTAAATCATATAACCATATACATATAAAAGCAAAGACCATACATGTCCACTGTTAAGGAAAGATAACAATATATTTAATGAAAACCCAATAGTAGTGTAAAAATGGTACAAGTTAAAAAGTTTTAACTAATGGGTGTTTAAAATTACATCTTCATAAATCAAGAGAATATGATACTAGAGCTAGAAATAACTCTTCCATTTTTACTGATATTCTGAAGCTCAGCTTTTGCATCCCCATTTAATTTGCAAACCATTACTTATTCCAATAATTAGTGTTAATGTTCTTGGCAGTAGTCGTTAATTACCCTCAAATTTTAAATGAGGAAAAGATGCCTTGAGAACATGCTTTTAAAGTAATATTAATATTTATTTTCAAGTGTCCCTTTAATTATTCATTTATGTAGCATTTGAAAGAATATCTTGAAGAATGAAAGCCAATGATAGAATAATGTTCCACATAAATGGACTTGCTCTTAGCTAAGGATATGGCATCCTGTACTACTGAGGTATTCATGGTGCCAAATGGAAGGCTTATAGCTCATGCATACCAATCTATACAAATTTCCATAAAAACATCCCTGAATATGGTCTTTTAGTCTAATTCTCATGAAAGTAACATTTCATCATTTTCCCTGTCACCTGAGTGTGTAAAACTCAGAGTTGTGTGTTATTCAACTACAAGCTTTATCACTTTCATTTGCTAGAGGAGGCATATCTGTAAATTCTGAGTATCATTTATATGACATCTGATTTCAATTATACCTCATCAAGTGATTTTTTTCCTCACATATATACATTAAGGTAAAACTAATTTATAAGCATAACAAGCACTATAATTCTGAATAAGCATTCATATCTCCAAGAAAATCAATATCCCCAAAGATTAGTGCATTACAGCTAGCCTTTTCTCAGCTCTTATGAAGAACAAAACTAATTTCCTGGAAAATTTGATAGTTATTCATCCAGTTATTAATATTGAGCACATCAATATACATAATATAGTTCTAATCTTTATGAGGGCTCAAAAATGTTAGAAGTCATGAATATTTTTTCTCTTTCAGTTACAATGAACATTACATAGAAAATGCTCATTGAACAAATGCTGAATAACTGAATGAATCTCTTGGTTATCATATATATATGTATAATTAGACAATAATCATAAGAAAATAGGTATGGGTAGGTGTGGTAATAAGATAAAAATAAGACTATGATATGCACAAGTCTTTTTAATCTGAAGTTTTTGATTGTCCAGTGACTCCTTTAACATTCAGAAGAGGAATGAGTTCATGAAGCACAGTTTTATTAATTACAGCAACTTGATAAATTAATAAATCAACACCAGGAGGCTTTTGTCAAGCTTCTACTATATGAAAAATTTCAAAGATACATTAGCATCTTTGAAAAAGACAATATTGAAAATTCCCTTTATGAAATTTGTTTATTTCAGGGAGAAACACACACACATACACACACACACACACACACACACACACACACACACACACGCACACCACCAAAGCAAGGTTAATAAATAGGGTTTCAGTGCCAGTGGAGCCCATGTGAGCAAGAGATATATGTATTCCATATGATAGATCTAGGGTGAATACATATCTAGTATATTTCAAGAGAAGTATAGTCATCTCATTGAACCATGTAAAGGAAGAAGAAGACTTCATAAACTTCCATAGTGTTAGAACTGTTCAAGATGTTGATAAACTAACTAGATCCTCTCTCTAGAAAAACTAGGAATAGCCAAACATGTTTTAGACTTCCCAAAGACAGTCTGTAGTTCTTTCAGAGAGTCTGTGCACTGATACTTGATACAATTCATATATAGGAGGAATTCTAGCTTTAGCAAGAGGCAAAGCTGTAATCACACTTCCACTCACTTACTTTAGTTACATGCTTTGGGCAAGTTTCTCAAGTTCTTACAGTCTATTTCCTCCTATTTAAAATGTGTATAACAATTACCTCTCAGAGAGTTTGGCACCGGATGTGTTAATAGGAATCATGTAGTCACATTGTCAAACACCAAACACATTTTACTATTTGTAGCTAGAGTTTTCCTGCCTGGCCCATGGTCAGGACAAATCCCTCTCACCTGCCAGTCACACAGTCGCTCAGACCCAACAAAGTAAACACACAGAGACTTATATTGATTACAAACTGTATGGCTGTAGCAGGCTTCTTGCTAACTGTTCTTATATTTTAAATAAACTCATTTCTATTAATCTATAAGTTGCCACATAGCTCATGGCTTATGGGTATCTTAACATATTCTCATGGCGGTGGCTGGCAGCGTCTCTCTGCCTCAGCCTTTCACTTTCCAGAATTCTCCTCTCTCCTTGTCCTGACTATACTTCCTGCCTGGCTACTGGCCAATCAGTGTTTTATTTATTAAACAATCAGAGCAACACATTTAACTCCAGAAATTCCCACAGCAACTATTATTAATACTTACTATGTTTCTAATTATTTCCAGCAAGAAGAAAGGAATTGACTACATTGCTAAACTATTATTGAGAGATGTCATTTCTCTATGCTGTCCTACCCAACAGATAAGTCTGGAATTAAAAAAATCCTCAAAATATTAAAATTATGAATGCTCAGAGAAATATTAACTGAGGAAATATAGGACCACACTAAACTCTAAAAATAAATGAATCAGAAAACAAGCCCAAGTGTTTAGTTACCATATTCTTGATAGTAGTGAGTTAAGGATACATGCATGGATGTATACATGTACAAGAACATTAGAATGTTATAAAATGGGACATTAGTGGTTATTTTAATTTACTCTCCCTATCAGAAATCTTTGTACTTTCATACTCTCCAGGCACAACTGCTACCATCCTAGTAGATGGTTTATGTTGACTTACTAATGGACTACTGAAGATTTGTGATGGTCTTACCACTTGGATAGTGGTTGCAGTAATATCAGGAGTTCAAGGCCAGCCTGGGCAACATGAAACTCTGTCTCAAAGAAACACAATAAGATTTTTTTTTTTTTAAAAAAAGCCTTCCATTGAGCTTTTTATTGATTTGTAGTTATTTTCTCCAAAATAAAATGCATAATTATTGAATACACATTTAGCACAAATACCATGTGGGCTAAGCTTGTTCTTGACATCTGAAGTATTTTGAATGGAAGTGCCAAAGGCCCCCTACTGCCAAGGGCCTCTGTCAAGTATCATGTAAGCCTTAGTCTCCTGGGCTTCAAGACAAATAAAAGATTGTCAGACCAGCCTGTTCCTGAGAAAGAGACAAAATGCAAGACCTGGAAAGCAGCAAGGAGGTCTTGTCAGAAATAAAACAACCAGTAGGTATTTGATTCATAGAAAGAAGGATGGATGGATAAATGCATGGATGGATGATTAAGTAAGCCTAGTTAATACAGCAAGATTAGAATCTATATACCACTTTCCAAAACATGCTTATTTACATGAGAAAATAATCTCATTTTAAAGAACACATTACTTTTGACTTGCTGTGTCAAAAGTTAACATTCTACATTGTATCATATACTTATAAGAAGCTTCTTAAACTGTGATTGATGTGAAATGTGTTTGTCTTGCTTTTGCTTGAGAGACTCCAAAATGCTTGTGATTTTTATAAATAGCAATTCATATGTATTGTGTATTTGTAAACTGTATCAGAAAACAGTGAGTCATGTATAAGAACTGGTAAATTGTATGATTCCCATTTTCATTATTAGAGTTACAAATTACCTAGAGACTCAAGAATAAGGGAGGTTATGTGATTTAGTAAACTACATTCCTAGTGAGCTAGTGGAATGGGGAGAGTAACAGAGAATTAATACCATCTAACTATTCTAGGTTGTAGTTCTTGAGTCTTGTACTAGTCACTCATATACTGAGTAACTTACATCTATTCTACAAGCCTAGTGCATCTCAGCTAGGTCAAAGGGGGAAATAATCCATAATTTACTTTTATTTTTAAAAAGGTTCTAAAGAAATCTACTAGGATTCTAGATGCACAAGTGCTGTGTAAGCTGTGCAAGTTGTAAATTGTTTTGTAGGTGTATAGTGATTTCCAATATCTAGTAAAGTCCTCTAGACATTTTTACCCGTTAAATCGGAATTACATATATGTTCTTTGAACATGAATGAATCATTTTCCATGACATTTAGTTACTGAATTGGTTGATATTTGAAGTTAAACCATCATGTTTTGAGCTCTAGCTTTGGATACTCCTGTACTTCCAGAGTTTCCCATATAAACTTTGCTTCTTTGTGTTCTTGTGAGCTAGGAATCTTGGAGTGGTACTAGGATGCTGTTATGGTAATCTTGCCCATGTGCGTTTAGCATTGGTATTAGGTGAGAGACATGTTGTTATAGACAACATATGTGTTCAGGGCCTATTTATCACCTCCTTGTTGAAGAAGTATTAAGTACAGATTTTAAACTGTAAGATTCTCCAAATAGGCTGTCCTTCATATAACACACTCTTTCTCCTTACAAGCCCTGAACCAAAGAAAATGCTTTGCCCAGTCTTGGTCAAGGTGGAGACAACATTGTGTTTTAGCATTAGAAAACTTTTGTTGGTATATCTCTCTTCTCAAAGCACTGAATTTTGAGATGTGGAAAGCTACTTAGAACAGACATATTACCCAGTAGAACCTTGCTTTCTCTTTGACTTTTCACCATCCAAAGGAATTTGTTTCTGATATACATTAATTCTAGACATTCCTAATTCCTTAGAGGTTACTCTAGGAAGGCCTATGCTAACATGTTAAATGACATAGGTGTGTGAAAATTTTAAATATGAAATGCAATAAAGTATTTAAGAGCATCATCATTGAAGAGAAAACTATAGAGGATATTTTTAATAAGTTTGATCATTGTGTTTATAGAATAATTAATAAGTATAATCAGCCTTCACTAATCATAATGATTCCCAATTAAGAAACAGGCTTTTTAAATCTGTTTAATTTGTATTTATCAAGTTAGAGCAATTGTAATTCAGGAGGAAGCTTTTGGTTGATCTTTAACTTTGTGCCTTCAGTTTCATACTGTACATATTTGTATAATGTTATGTGGGATTCCCAAGAGTTTTTTCAGATATATATATACATATACATATACATATATACACATTTCTTTAAAATGGCCTTAAAGGGGTATATTGCAAGTTTGACAGATAAAGGACTCATGCATAAATTAATGTCCAGAGGCCACATTTATATCCTGGGCCCTTCACTTAAAGCACAAATTCCTGTAACCACTCAAAATAGCTGTGAGTAACAGGGACAAGATGGTAAAGAACCTTAGTTTAATCCATGAAACTCACATGGTCAAAGGAGAGAAGTGACTCTTGCAAGTTGTCCTGTGACCTCCATTCACATACCTATCATGTTTGGATGTACAAATGCACATGCATACACATACAAAACACACAGAGACACACAAAAAATAAATATAATAAAAATATCACTTGTCAACTTTGAACAGTCTTATATCAGGCCACCTCTATACCTACATTCATCTCTAAATGTTGTGACAGAATACCAAAGTTTTAAAGTGAGCCTAAAGGTGCAAACATCAATGTGCAAAACAAGTGCTTATTTAGCTAAGTGGAAATGCACTTGCAATTATTTGGTGAAATAAAAATGAAATCATTGTGGCTAACAATGTAGAGCATCAGGCAAATTTGTGTTCTCTCACCTGAAGCCACAAGGTGGAAGGAGACTACCACATCATTATTGCATTTGCATATTGTTAAAAAAAAATAAGCTCAAAATGGAAATGCCTTCACTTTGGTTAATATTGTCATCTTCTAGCCTTGGTCTTACTACAATAAGTTCTTCCATAGACATTATCTATATTATATGTTAAAAGAACAAAGTAGTTCTTAATTCCAACTGGTAGTTGGAAATTATGGTATACTTGTCAAAAGCTTCTCTTATATATAATAAAATATTGAACTTGTTGAGACAAGGTACCAAGCTAGACAGATCAGAATACTGACATTTTGTAGGCACATGAATGAAAATTTACCATGTTAAAACACAAATTAGGGTTAAAAACTAGTTGGGCCAATTTATCCTGCACCACATTCCTAGGAAGTGACAAGTGTTCTGTTAGGCTATCCTTGTCTAGCTCAGCTCTTGATATTTCTGCCTTAGGGAGAGGAGAGAAAAAAGAGGACAAAGAAACAGTGAACATGGCCAAATGTAACTTTATAATTAGAATTATATAATTACTATATTGTTTAAACAAAACCAGAAATATTTTCAACATAGTTACACCCATCTCATGGCAACAATTGGACCAGGCTAAAGGAATATATGGAGCTAACTATGGCATTTCCATAGAGATTTCAAGGCCCTACATCCAAATTACAGGAATTAACATGAATAGTGGTTTTGGTTAACTATGAATTTGATACTTTGAATATAAGAAAAGACATTCCATGTTATAGATATCAAATAATATGCTTAACCTCTAGAATATGTAAGTAAGTCCTATTGGAGAAATAATACCAGTTCCTTATATAAAGAGCAATATGGGTTTTGGAAACTAATTTTCATGGTTGCTAAATATCTTCCTCCTAAACATCTATTATCATATGTTCCCTTTTTAAAATAACACAGTTTAACTCTTGTAAACTTTCAGTTCTCTGATATAAAATATGTTCAGGTAGGCACACAAGCGTGTGTACTTTTTCTCACAAACCCAAACTAATTTTCTATGGATGTTTTCCCCTTTAGAAGATTTGAAGCCAAAAGACTTGTAAAAAGCTCAGTTTCAGAAATAGCTGAGATAGAATTTCATAGTATATTAGTGGTGAAGATTATAAAGTTTATGACTTTTAACAAAATCTAAATGAATCAGTGTAAACTAATAAAAATCATAATAATTTATTGGATTTCTGTAATGACGTCTATTCTGATGAATTCTTGAAAATTTCATATGTATTTGGAGTATTTCAGAACTCATAGGGTAAAGTTTTTTTTTCAAAACCCTTTCATTTTATTAGAAAAATCCTGACTTGTCTATTTCCATAGCCAACATTTATCACCCACATACATACTGTACTTTTCATTATTTTTTTCCTTTTTGTTATTATTTTGTTTTTGTATTTGTTTGAGACAGTTTCTCTGTGTAACAGCTCTGGCTATTCTGTAACTCAATTTGTAGACCAGGCTAACCTCTAACTCACAGAGATCTGCCTGCCTCTGCCTCCCAAGTGTTATGATTTAAGGCATGCACTACAACTGTCCTGCTGTGGATGATTGATTGATAAATAGAGCTGATTGGCCAGTAGCCAGGCAGGAAGTATAGGCAGGACAAGGAGACAGGAGAATTCTGGGAAGTGGAAGGCTGAGGCAGAGAGACACTGCCAGCTGCCATGATAAGCAGGTGTTAAGATACTGGTAAGCCACAAGCTATGTGGCAACTTATAGATTAATAGAAACAGATTAATTTAAGATATAAGAACAGTTAGCAAGAAGCCTGCCATGGCCATACAATTAATAAGTAATATAAGTCTCTGTATGTTTACTTGGTTGGGTCTGAGTGGCAGTGGGACTGGCAGGTAAGAGAGATTTGTCCTGACTGTAGGTCAGGCAGGACCAGGAAAACTCTAGCTACAATGCCCAGCCTTTATTTTTTATTAATTTTATATAATACATTCCCAAACACAGTTTCTCTTCAAAATATACTTAATGATATCTTGAGAAGAAAAGCAATGTCATGGTTCATATATAGAGTTTGTCTAATTCTTGCATTCATGTGCACAGCATCAGTGACCTCCTTGTCCTTTATTCTTAAAAAACCCTAACTGTCGTGCTGGTACTCTCATCCAATAACTGATGGAAGTGGATGCAGAGATTTTCAGCCAGGCCCCAGGTGGAGCTCCAGGTGTCCAACTGTCGAGAAAGAGGAGGGTCTGCAAGAGCGTAAATTATTGAATCCAAGATTGCAAAAAGCACAGGGACAAATAGACAAACGAATTGAAGCACATGAATTATGAACCAAAGGCTGTGGAGCCCCCAGCTGGATCAGGCTCTCTGGATAAGTGAGACAATTGAATAGCTTGATCTGCTTGAGAGGCACCCAGTCTGTGGGACCTGGACCTGTCCTTAGTGCATGAGCTGGCTGTTTGGAACCTTGGGCTTACACAGGGACACTTTGCTCAGCCTGGAAGGAGGGGACTGGACCTGCCTGTACTGAATCCACCAGGTTTAAATGAATCCCCAGGGGAGTCTTGGCCCTGGAGGAGATGGGAATGGAGGGGAGGGGCTGGGGGGAAGGTAGGGGTGGGGGTGGGAGTGGGGAGGACAGGGGAACCCATGGCTGATGTATAAAATTTAAAACACATAATAATATAGAAAAAATTGAAAACAATATATTTCAAGACATGTGGCTTCTTTCTCTAGAAAATAGTAGGAATAAAAAACAACATTCCCTGGTTGCAACACAGAAAATGCAGGACAGTGAGGATGGGTTTGGGAGAAACAAGAAGTAAGAAAAACAGATGCAGAAAGATGGGGAGGAAAAAGAAAAGTGGTGCTAGGATAAAGAAAGCAAAGAAAAAGTAAAAGAAAAAAAAGGAATTGAAAGAAAAAATATCTAGAAAGCAACCTGCTATACATAGACCCAGTACATAGTAGGTGCATGATAAACTAAAAAGAAGAGACAAATGCGAGAGAATAGGACCAGATTATTTACAGTGAGTTTTCTTTATTTACTTAAAATGCTTGAACTCTAGTACCTAATAAACAGGTGGCATATATCTCTCTACCAACTTCAGCTGTGCCATGAAGAGAAAACACTATTTAGAATGATACCACGAAGTGAGAGAGACATGGTTTGCAGGTTTTAAAGAAGAATTAAACAGAAGGGAAAACAAAGGCTTAAGGATAATGAGCTCTTATCTAAGTACCAATGTCATCTTAAGGAGAAAAATAAATATGTAGAAAATACTAAATATCATCAGTTAAATAATATTTGGAAAGATGCCTTTGAGCATTTTTTTTTCTAGTATGAAAAGTGCTGCTAAATTTTCTGCTGCTGCCAAATCAACACATTGATTTGAATCTGAATGACTCTCATTAAAAAAATAAAGAAACAAAGACACCTCCATGTGAAAACTTCAGGTTTTTGTAACCCAAATAGGTTGCTCTTGAAACATCTAAAATATTCAAATATATATAAAAGGGGGCCAAATTGCTGGTTTTAATACTGAGTCTTAGCCACACATTTAAATAGTTCCCAATGAAATATGATCTGATTTGGTCTGTTTTTAAACATCCAAATCATAGAACACGGGAATGGATACTTACATGTACTCACCCCCTGTTTCTACAAAAATGCTGATTACATTACTGTAGCATGAATCTTAACAGGTCTTATTAATAAACTCAAGCCTTAGGCCAGTTATTAGGGTGAATGCTGGAAGATCAGAGAAGCAGAACAAGCCACAGCTACCTCACCTTGCCAATTCTTCAGCTGTTTCCTCAGACTGGATGCCTCTGAGTCCTCATTCAGAATGCATCTCAGCTGAACTGTTGCTCTAAAACCTAAAAGCTTAACCAGCCAAATGCTTCTAGTTTCTGGTCTTCACGCCTTATATATCTTTCTGCTTTCTGCCATAACTCCCTGGGATTAAAGGCTCACTTTCTGGGATTAAAGGTGTGAGTCACCATGCTTGGCTGTATCCTTGAACAGATAGATTTCTGCCTCTGGAATGCTAGGATTAAAGTCGTGTGCTATCACTGCCTATCCTCATGTTTAATATTGTAGCTGTTCTGTTTCTGACCACAGATAAGTTTATTAGGGTGCACAATATTTTGGGGAATACAATACCACTACACATTACAACAAAAACATAGACAATTCACACATCTAAATACAGGCAGGAAATTTCCTTTCTGATTCCCATTGAAATATAGTAAAACATTAGTCCCGAGTGTCTCTATAGAGCAAATAGACAAAAAGAACTCTAAATTGCACAGATTCCCAGTTCTCCATTTGAAACTGATGTTGTGTTTCACCTATTTTTTGTTTGTTTGTTTGTTTGTTTGTTTGTTTGTTTGTTTTCTCATCTTGTTTTAAAATTATTGATGGCTGGAAGCAGTTCAACCCATAGCTACTGAAAAGTAACTCACATAGACAATCTAGCTCTCTGTTTATCTCTTCTTTTTAGTGTATTATGCACCTACTATGTGCTGGGTCTATGATAGCAGGTTGCTTTCTAGATATTTTTCTTTTCTTTCAGTTCATTTTTTCTTTTTCTTTGCTTTCTTTATTCTAGCATCACTTTCCTTATTTCTTCCCCATCTTTCTGCATCAATTTTTCTTACTTCTGGTCTCTCAAAACTCCATCTTCACCCTGTCCTGCATTTTCTGTGTTGCAACCAGGGAATGTTGTTTTTTATTCCTACCATTTTCTAGAGAAAGAAGCCCCATGTCTTGAAATATTTAAGAAGTTTTTATTCATTCCACATACCAACCACAGATCCCCACCTCATCCCTCCTCCTGCTCAAATCTCCCCCGACCCCCCGCCTTCATGCTCAGCCCACCCCTCTGGCCCTTACTATACTTCCTAGCTTCTTCCAACATTCCCTCATTTGGTACTTTCCAGCTGTATTAAATGAGCCAATATTTTCTCTTATCTCTTGTTTCATTTTATGTTTCACGTTTTCCAGTGAGACTTATAAAGTGAGGGCCCTGCTTCTGCGTTCCTGCCATTTGTGATATGTGCTCAATTTAAGCATGCCTCACATTTGATTTAGTTGCTTGTTAGGGATTTTTCTGCAATAAACTATGAAGTCTTTGAGGACAAGAAGTATAGGTAAGTTTATTTCCTGTTATATCCCTCATATCTACCTATCTAGTGTCTACCATTTTTGTAGCATCCCAATTCATAACTGTGACATTTCTTGCTCCATTAGTTTCCTAGACTAGTAATAATAAATTAGAATAACAATAACAAACTAGAAGTTCACACCTTGCACTGCTTCACAATTAATTAAAGCCTAGCTTGAAGGCTCCATTTCACCTGAATTACCTCTTAAAGATTTTACTTCTCAAGCCAGACATATCCTGAGGAATTTTCTGGGTTTTAGTTTTGAACATAAATTAATTGTAAACATACAATTCAGCTACAAGCCTTTTCTTTCAGATGCTTACAGTCTAGTAGACCACTTCCTGCTTAAGACTTTCCTTACTATGTACAGATAGAAATATTTGCAGTGCAGTCTTCACAATAGCCATACAGACAGTCACAAAGTGCTCCTCAAGACCACTTTGGAGCAGTGAACTTCTTTTCAAATTCATGGATTCTACTGGCCTGCCTGTTCCAGCAGCAATGCCAATAGAGTATTCTGAGGGCTAGAGTTGAATCATTTGTTAATGTCAGTTGTTAATATCAGATCTCAGATGTGTTCTTTATTCTCAGAACCAAAACTTATATAATAATTTAGTGTGTGATTATTACCAGAATACCATATTTATGTGATACAGTTTATTCAGAACCATAAACTATCAATAGACAATTCTCTTCCAGGCATGTTGGATTCATATAGTATAAGACAAATTGCTAAATGGTCTTATTAATAAAAAATAACCTGGAGCCAGATATTGGGGTTAAAACTGAGAGATCAGAGGAATAGGACAAGCCACAGTCAACTTCACCTTACCAACCCTCAGCCTCCAGAAAAAGACCTTCTTCCTGTATACCCACAACTATATGCCTTTCTGTTCTGCCATCTTACTTCCTATATCTGCCCAGCTATATCACTTCCTGTCTGTCTGTACAGACTTCCAGACCTCTATGGTTAGTGCTTGGATTAAAGGCATGTGCCACCAAGACTGGCTCTGTTTCCAATGTGGCCTTGAACTCACAGAGATCTGGATGGATCTCTACCTCCCAAATGCTATGATAAAAGGTGTGTGTTAACATTGCCTGACTTCTATGTTTAATATGGTGGCTGGCATTTCCTCTGATACTCAAATAAGCTGTATTAGGGTGCACAGTATATTGGTGGACTCAGAATATCACCACCATATAGTCTTTAAGCTCTCTGTCTCTCTCTCTCTCTGTGCCTCTCTGTCTCTTTGTGCATGTGTGTGTGTGTGTGTGTGTGTACGTGTGAGTACAAAACCTCATACTAATATATAGTATCACACTAAAATAGTATCAAAAGAATTGGGCTTTGTTTTTCAGCTAAGCATCATGATTTACCTGATGGAAGGTATGTTTGAATCAATGGACTTGAGATTTCATTAGACTTCTTTGGTCAAGAAAAATGAAATACCTAGGCTCATTGTTCTTCCAGAGGATAAATACTGATTGCCCATATTAAATTTTTAAGAAGGGATTGTCACCATGAAAAAAAAAACTTGATAGATTCTCCAGTTATGATAAAAATTAATTGGAAAGAGGATATTTCATTCTATTAGAAAATAAGTCAGTCACCCAGCAAAAAGCCTCTGTTTTCAACTCAACTAAATATAAATACAACCTGTTCTCTTATGGTTTTGATTGTAGAATCGCAGTACCACAGATACAGAATATAAGATATTCCATACACCTATCTGAAGCCTCTTTTTTGGAAATCTGGTGAAACTGAAGTCCTGAAAAGAGAAGAGACAGAGATATACTTAGACGCATTATGATGGGCAGTGCTGTTGCTAGGACCAGTGTAGTCCCTCTGACTCTCAATTTTCTTTCATCACATCACAATGAATTGATGTGGAATGGAATCTGCTAGTTACAACATACTAAGGCATTATGGCAGTAAGTCACATTTAACAGCCAATGGAGTTTAGTAGTTAATGGTATGGACTCAAGTAAACTGTCTTAGTTTGAACCCCATATTCACTCTATGTCACCCAGAAGGACACTTACTATTTATTTACATTTTTCTAGAGAAGCCAAAACAAATCATCACAGTTTCAGTGGCATAAACAACAACAACAAAAAAGTTTTACTTCCTCATAATTATCAATGTTAAAAGTTCCAGATCATGCTGTCAGTAAAGTTGATTTCTTCTAAGAGTCTCTTTCTGGTTCTTCATGTTCTTCTATCTGTGGTTGTCTATCCTTTTAAAATATTTTATTTAATGTGTATAAGTGTATTGCCTGCATATATGACTGTGGCTATCAGAAGAGAACACTGGATCGTCTAGAACTGGAGTTACAGTAAATTGTAAGCTGTTGGATAGGGGTAGGGAAACAAACCTAGGTCCTTTGGTAGAGCAGCCAGTGCTCTTAACTGCTAAACCATTTCTCTAATCCTGTGGTATGTCTGTTTTAAACTGCTTTAATAAGGACATCAGTCATATTAAATTAGGGACTGCCCCAATGGCTTCATTTGATCTTAATTACCTTCTTAAAGACCTTGTCTTTGACCACAGTTACATTCTGAGATTCCAGAAATTAGAGAAGTTTGGTAGGAGGCACAATTATGGATACATTTTTTTCATTAGGACTTGTTTATCTAATCCACAAAATAGGGAAGATCATAGAAGATCCTATCACAAAGGGGTGTAAACATTCAATGTATTGGTTTAACACAGAGTAATTAGAATTGTACCTTATATATAATGAGCCTCAGCCAATACTCTGGAAATTGTAATAGAGAAGAGTCTTGAAGCTGTTTGATTTTCAGTATACAGACACAGTAATGATATATTTCTCATTTCCAATGGCATCATTGTGTGAGAACAAAAGGACTTAAAGCCATTTAAATTAGATTATTAAGTCAATTATATTTGTTTATATTTAAACAATTACTTTAAAATTATTAAGTTGGGCCATTCCTAATGGATGGATATAATTTAAAACACATTGAAACAATTACAAAGACCTTTGAGAACAAGAAACAATAAGATCAAATTCAGTCCTGGATAATATCCCTGATAGGTATAAGTAACAAAGTATGGCATTCTAGTTTTATTAGTACTTGTAGTCCCATGGATTATAATTTTAAAACGTCTTCCTTGATTAGTTGACTAGCACTATAAATACATTCTGGGCCTTGTAACCCAATTGGTAAAATAAAGTATATATAATTCCAGAGTTTAAGATTAATTTTTATTGTTTTAATTATGTTCATATGTGTGTGAGATGATGTGTGAGTATGTGCATGTGAGTGCATATGCCTATGGAGGCCAGAGGCATTGGATTCCTCTGGATATGGAGTTATAGGCAGTTGAGAACAATGTGATGTAGGTGCTGGGAACAAACTTGGGTCCTCTGCAAGATTTGTACATAATCTTAACCACTGACCCATCTCTCCAGCCACTAAAATGTAAGCTTTTAAAATATAATTTCTTCATTTGACCACTGATTCAAGAAATGTTTGTTTTCTATTTATTATACATTATAATAGGTGCTACCTCTGGTCTCAAGAAAGTCATGGTGGAATTATATGATTACAGTATAAATTGAATGGAAGATATATGAGCAAGGAACCATAAGAAACTAATTTGAGTCAGGCAGTGGTGGCACACATCTTTAATCCCAGCACTTGGGAGGCAGAGCCAGGTGGATCTTTGTGAGTTCAAGGCCAGCCTGGTCTACAGAGGAGATCCAGGAAAGGCACAAGGCTACACAGAGAAACCCTGTCTTGAAAAACCAAAACCAAAACCAAACAAAACACACAAAAAACAAAAAACAAAAACAAAAACAAAGAAACTAATTTGTCCAGGCAGTGGTGGCACACGCCTTTAATCCCAGCACTCAGGAGGCAGAGGCAGGCTCATCTCTGTGAGTTTGAGGCCAACCTGGTCTCCAAAGCAAGTTCCAGGAAAGGCACAAAATTACACAGAGACACTGTGTCTCAGACAAGAAAGAAAGAAAGAAAGAAAGAAAGAAAGAAAGAAAGAAAGAAAGAAAGAAAGAAAGAAAGAAAGAAACTAGTTACTAATTTGATTTAAAAGAACATGAAACACTTTCCAGGGGGTTTAAGTGAGGAAGTGAATCATGGTATGTGAAAAGGAATTGACCAAGTAGCCAATAATGGGGAAAACATTTTTTGTGACACCAAGTACAAGCGTAGAGTAGGAGTTATAGAAGAGCTTGATAGAAATTGCCCCCACAATATCTTGGTACAGGTGAGACTTCAACTGTGTTGCAGATAGTTATATGTGATGAGGCTGAACATTGTGTCTTACATGGTAGGCTTGACTTATATTCTGTATATTGGCTAATAAATATGGGAATATTGGTAATTGTTTACAGTTAGGGTTAGGGTACTTGTTCCCAGTGATCCTGATTTGGGTTTCAGATCCTCCTCAGCACAGCCATTCAGACAACTATAACCAGTCAATGGAAGTTGACCTCTATCCTAGATGGAGGCAATGCCAATTATTAATGAATAAGATTAGCAGAAAAATTACCTTACTTAAAAATTGTTCTTGGGATTCATGAGAATATTACAAAACATTCTTTGTTGCCTGATTTCTAGATGTGTCAGAAATATCCCTCAGGAGAATTGAATTAGATCAGATAGAGTGACTTGAGTTTATAACAGTTACATGAAAAAGTGACAGATTAGACTTCACTGTTTAACATATTTTTTTCACTTATTTTACAAACAGACTACAGTTTCCCCTCCCTTCTCTCCTCCTGTTTCCTCTCCCCCTACTGCGCACCTCACCCTACCCCATTCATTCCTCCTCTGTCTCCATTCAAAAAAGTCAGGCTTACCGTGGGCTTGAACAAAGCATGGTACATCAAAGACTTCTCTGTTTTATGATTATCTGACTGCTTTGGGTTCTTGACATTCAGTGAAATGTTCAAATTATAATATCATATGATGGACAATAGAATCTTGGTCTAGAAAGTTTACAAAATGAATACATGATTTTACTGAGGAATAAGGCATTATTTTCCTCATACCCCAAGGAGAATGTCCTGGACTCATCCTCTCTTATACAAGGTAAGCAATTAGAACATGGTATTGATCAGCACTAAAGATTTTTATCATCAGACTTGTGATGTACCAAGCATTCTGCATAATTTGACTTGCCATTCTTTGTGCTGTTTTAATATCCCTGTTCTTATCCAGGGAGAATTAGGTTCCTGTTAAGAAGGTAAATTAATTTTAAATGACCAAGAATCATGTACTGATAAATTCTGGAAAGTTAAAGACACAAATCCAGAAATTTGGGTTAAAGCCTTAGAGAGATCAGGGAAATACGGAAAGCCACCAGCTAACCTCACCTCACCAATTCTGCAGCTTCCAAAAGAGCATGGCTTCCTGTCTACCCAGGATTATATGCCTTACTTTTCTGCCCTCTCATTGGTCTGATAAAGGATTAAGGGCATGTGCTGCCTTGTATTTGAAAGTTTTCCTTAGCCCACCTTCCTCGCAGATGCTCAGACCCAAGTAAACACACAGAGGCATATATTAATCAAAACTGCTCAGCCATTAACTCAGGCTTATGACTGACTAGCTCTTACACTTAAACTCAGCACATTTCTGTTCATTTATATGTCACTACATTTTCCATGGCTTTACCTGTGTGGCATTATGTGCTGCTCCTTGGATGGTGGTCTGGCATCTCCTAACTCAGACTTTCTCTCCCAAAAATTATTCTTGTCTGCTTATCCTGCCTATACTTCATGCCTGGCTACTATCCAATCAGCATTTTATTAAACCAGTATACAAAAGAATTGTTCCACAGCATTTCCCCTTTTCTGTGTAATTCAAAAGGAAAGTTTTAACTTTAACATAGTAAAATTGAACAGTTATCAAGCAGGAATTACAGTTACAGTATCTAGTCTATTTGTATGTGGCAAAATTAAAGAAAATATTCTACTTATCCTCTGTTTATCTATGTGGAAAATTTCTTTAGGTGTGCATTTGGGAAGAAGAAACCCTTGTGAAGAAAATAGAACAACTATTTCAAGTTGCCCTGAGATGAGAACAAGTGTAATTGATTGCACCCTCTGGGAAGTTATCACAGCTGTGAAATGGGGGCTCTTGATTAAGAATAATAATTCCAAGAATGGAGGCTCAATTCTGTATAGCTAGTAACCACTTCTCCTAGCAACAAATGAATGAGTGCTTCTAAGTAGGTGGTAAGAGAAGATCTGGTTCACTTATGACACTACATGGGCATGTGCATTTAACAAGTATGCATATTCCGCATCTTCTGGAAGCAGTACCGTTGGGGGTACATATAACAATTGTTTAACTCATGAATTACCATGCTATTTTCCCCCTACCATTCCCCTCCATATTGGCAGCACACATAAGTTGGCTCATTATACATTTTCAGCTCATCTGATGTTCATTTCTGACCATGTGGTTAATTCCACTTGAAGAAAGACTTCATCATTTCATTTTCTTTATGTAGGCATAACATTACATCTTTCACACATGTAAAATCCAAAGTTCATTAGGTCTTGCCTGCTAAAGGAAAGGGGTTATCTGGTTGCCTAGAAATAATTCATTCCTTCAATGGAATGAATATTTCTGAATTCATTTGACCATCTTATCATTGGTAATAAATTTATATTGGATTCTAGTCACTATCTTCTTGCTATCCCTTGAAAATGAGCAGAAAAAGCATGGTTGTTTAAAACAATGAAGTGCCCAAGGATGGTAAGTTGTATAGTTGGCTATGACTGGCCTTCTCATAATCTCTTGTGAAGAAATTACTATTATTTAAAGAAGACCTTAATATAAGATATGTGTGCACTGGTCCCTGATGTCTAAATTTGAATCAAATGCTCATCAGCCTACCAGGTATAAAATATAGGAAGAGAAGGTGAAGGATATAAACTCTGTAACTACTATGAATAAAACTTTGGAGTATTTTTATTCTACAAATAACACATTGGTATTACTATACCCAAAATCATATGTATTTTATTTTAATGGTTCATGGTTTAACTCTAGAAAGATAAATGCATATTTTGTATATATACTATCAATTACAACGAATTTGCCTAGAAAAATTGTAGTTTTAGTCACTGTTCTGAGAATGCATTCCTTTTTAATTTTGAAAATAGAACATCTGTTTTGAACCATGAAATAGAGGCATCATAAAGCACAATTTCAATGCCATCTAAGATGTCCACTTAATTTTCTATGTACTTTGTTTTACTTCTACCTTAATTTTAACTTTGCACATGATCCATTCAGTCAGTGCCTGTTAAACACTAAATGGCATGCCACTGAAGGAAGGACCCCAAGTATGATTGAGATAATGGCACTCCAGGAGAACTCATGTACTTGGAATCTGAAGACAGGGTTGATGAATAACAATACCATCTGACAGCAAATAATCAACACAGGAAATTTGGACCACAACAGCTTGCTTGCTCTCTACACTGTCATGGTTGATTGGTTATTCTCATCACCCTTTGTTTAAAATTATTTCAGAATTAATTGGTGTTCATTAATGAAAGTCTTTGCAGTGGAATTGCAGAAACAGTCAATAATGTAGCTAATAAACATAAAAAAGAAAAAAGAGTCTTATTACTGCATCCCTACAGGCTGTTAACTAACATTTTGTGTACGGCTACATAAATATAAATTAAACATTTCTCAAACTGCTAAGAATGTAGGAATTTCACATGGTGGTCTATAATAATGCTTTGAATGAATTTGTTCGTTTTAAAGAGCATGCTCTAGAGAAAGTAATTCTGATTAGAAATCATTACCTGGGGTGGTCTATCTGAGAAGCCAGAGAAAAATCCAGACATGAGCCTCCCCAACAGCCAACAGATTTTTTCACCAAAATAGAGACTTTGATGAAAGACTTGAATTTAATCTAACTGTGTGGCATTGTGTGATCACTTACAAGGATCCTAACATGAGAACATGAGTTAGAAATACACACCCATTCTACAAAACTAATCTCACTTCTTTCTAACAATGAGTAATGCTTTCTTAATCATTTTCCTCAATTTTGACTTACTGATGATACTAAATCTTTAACCACAATGCATAAGAACAAAATTCAGGAGTATTTTCTAGTGACATGCTAACCTGTATCTCTCTCTTTACCTTCATATGGAAACTTAAGTTATCTCATAGAGGAATTGTTTTGCAGCTGGGCCTTCTGAAAACCCATGAATGCTTTTCTGTCCCTTTTTGTGATATTACTAGTCTTTTCTACTGATTGTAAAGAAAGTTTTAAACCTAAAATATAGTTTAAAAATTCACTTTACTATTTAAAGTGTATTTGTGTCATGTATCAGTATTGTAATTTTAAGAATAAGCAAATAAGCCAAGCAGTGGTGGTACATGCCTTTAATCCTAGCATTCTGAAGAGAGATGTGTAGCGGAATCTTAAAGAGTCTTATAAATAAAATCAATTAATAAAAATTGGGGTGAATGGTTTGCTGAAAGATCAGAGAGACAGAACAGGCCACAGCTTCCTCATCCTGACAGTTCCTCAGCTGATCCTGTTTCCTCAGACTGAAAGCCTCATAGATCTCAGCTGAACTGCTACACAAAAGCCTAAAAGCTTAACCTGCCTAGTTCCTAGTTTTCACTCCTTATATACCTTTCTGCTTTCTGCCATCACTTCCTGGGATTAAAGGCTCACTTCATGGGATTAAAGGCATGAGTCACCATGCCTGGCTGTTTCCAGTGTGGCTTTTTTTTTAAATATTTTTTTTAATTTAATTTAATTTTACATATCAGCTATGGGTTCCCCTGTCCTCACCCCTCCCATCCCCACCTCCCCCCACATTCCCATCTCCTCCAGGGCAAAGACTCCCCTGGGGATTCAGTCCAGGCAGGTCCAGTCCCCTCCTTCCAGGCTGAGCAGTGTCCCCCACATACGCCCTACGTTCCAAACAGCCAGCTCATGCACTAAGGACAGTCCAGGTCCGATTGCCTGGGTGCCTCCCAAACAGTTCAAGCTATTCAGTTATCTCACTTATCCAGAGGGCCTGATCCAGTTGGGGGCTCCACAGCTTTTGGTTCATACTTCATGTGTTTCCATTAGTTTGGCTATTTGTCCCTGTGCTTTTCCAATCTTGGTCTCAACAATTCACACTCTTACAGTCCCTCCTCTTTCTCGACAGTTGGACTCCTGCAGCTCCACCTGGGGCCTGGCCAAGGATCTCTGCATCTACTTCCATCAGTTATTGGATGAGAGTTCTAGCACAGCTGTTAGGGTGTTTGGCCATTGAACCACCAGACTACGTCAGGTTGGGCTTTCTCTCAACCATTACCAGTAGTCTACAGTGGAGATATCATTGTGGATTTCTGGGGACCTCTCTAGCACTTTTCTTCTTCCTGTTCTCATGTGGTCTTCATTTACTATGGTCTCTTATTCCTTGTTCTCCCTTTCTATTCTTGATCCAGCTGGGATCTCCTGCTCCCCTAAGCTCTCTTTCCCTCAAACCTTGCCCCCACTCACGTCCAGGTTGTTTATGTAGATCTCATCCATTTTTCTGTCATTGGGCGATCTCTGTGTCTTTCTTAGGGTCCTGTTTTCTAGGTAGCCTCCCTGGAGTTGTGAGTAGCAGTCTAGTCATCTTTGTTTTACATATAGTATCCTCCTATGAGTGGGTACATACCATGTTTATCTTTCTGAGTCTAGTATACCTCATTCAGGATGATTTTTTTCTAGATCCATCCATTTGCCTGCAAACGTCATGATGTCATTGTTTTTCTCTGCTGAGTAGTACTTCATTGTGTATATGTATCACATTTTCTTTATCCATTATTCAATTGAAGGGCATCTAGGTTGTTTCCCATTTCTGACTATTACAAACAATGCTGATATGAACATAGCTGAGCAAATGCCCTTGTGGTATGATTGAGCTTTCCTTGGGTATATGCTCAAGAGTGGTATAGCTGGGTCTTGGGGGAGATGGATTCCCAAATTTCTAAGGAAGTGCCATATTGATTTCCAAAGTGGCTGTACAAGCTTGCATTCCCACCAACAGTGGAGGAGAGATCCCCTTGCTCCACATCCTCTCCAGCATAAGCTGTATTCAGTGGTTTTGATCTTAGCTATTCTGACAGGTGTAAGGTGGTTTCTCAGAGTCATTTTGATTTGCATTTCCCAGATAATTAGGGATGTTCAGCCATTTGAGCTTTCTCTTCCATCTGAACAAAGAAGAATATACCTTCTTCTCAGCACCTCAAGGAACCTTCTCTAAAATTGACCACATACTTGGCCACAAAGCAAATCTCAACAGATACAAAACAATTGGAATAACCTCCTGCATTCTATCAGACCACCAAGGTTTAAAGTTAGATTTCAACAACAACAAAAACTACAGAAAACCTACAATCTCATGGAAACTGAATAATGCTCAACTGAGTCACCACTGGGGTAAGGAAGAACTAAAGAAAGAAATCATAGACTTCCATTGTGGCTTGAAACTCAAAGAGATCTGGATGGATCTTTGCCTCTGCAAGGCTAGGATTAAAGGTGTAAGTGCCTCCTTTTTGTGGCGTCTATGTCTGTCTAGTGGCTGTTCTGTTCTCTGACTCCAGATAAATTTATTAGGGTGCACAATATTTTGGGGAACACAATATCACCACACAGAGGCAATCTGATCTCTATGAGTTTGAGGTCAGCTTGGTCTACAGAGCAAGTTCAGGAACAGCCAAGACTACAAAGAGAAGCCCTGTTGCAAAAAACAAAAACAAACAAACAAATAAATAAATAAATAAATGAAACAGCATGAAGAATCTTTGCTCTAACAATTTTAGAGCCAGAACTCTCTTATATTTACATACTTGTGAATTTGTGTAATTAAACCAACATACTATAAAATATCTGGGAAATCTACTAGTTGTTGCCCATGATATATACAATATTGGGGAGAGACAACTTTTGGGTACAGTTGCTGCTTCTGCTTCCCTCACACAAAACAAAAGTTGGCTAACAGGAATTAGCAGTCATTCATCTCAACTCTATGAATTCCTGTTGCACTTGCATCTGTAAGCATTTAGTGTAATTCAGTATTAAGTAAAAAAAAAATGAGATCTATAAAAAGAAAATTATTTCTTCTGTGGAATGTTTTGAAAAAACAGTTATATTATTTTTCTGTAGTATCTGTAACAAATCACCTCAAATTTAGTGACTTAAAACAGAACTGAAAGAGAAAATATGTAGGTTTGTAATCTCCAGTAGTTATTGTAAGTGTAGATGGCCTGGGGTATAGTGTTTCTTCTGCAGGCTCTAGGTCAAAATTTATTTTCTTACCATTTCCAGCTTCTAAAGAACAATTGTGTTCCTTGGTTTGTGATTTCTTCCTCATCATCAGAGCCAGTATAGTGTTTCAAATCTTTCTCTGACTTGTGTTTCTATTGTCACATATACTTCTTCTACTGTTGCATTGTCTTTTCTGCCACTGATTCTCTTACTCCCTATTCCATTTGGAAAGACCTTTGTCATCACATGAGGCTGGTATGATTCAAGATAATGCCTTAATATCAAGAGCATTTCCTTGATCATATTTCTCAATGTAATGGTAAGCTATTGAGAGGATCAGAAAGTTAGGTTGTGAACATCTTTAAGGAAGATGTAATTTTATCTGTTGCAGTTCATCTTCTATCCTCCAAATAACTCATATACATGCTTCATGAAAAACAAATTACTCTCATTAAAAAATACTTATATGCATTAATATTTTACATTTTCAGTTGATCAAGTAAGGCAACCACAATCAATCTTTTTTAAGAAAAATATTACAAATTAAGGAAAAATTATTAAAAACTTAGTTTCTATATTTCAGAATCTTCTCAAATGTCTGTAGTCTCCTAGACCACTTTAAATATTCCCAAAGGAGACATCTTGGAGGATACATTATGTAGGTATGGCTTCTGTAAGATAATATATCCTAGAAATCCACTTGTTCATATTACTGAAAGGCATTGTCCTTGAGTTAAAACATTTGTGAATACATTTACATTTTCATAGGCAAAGTTACTTTTTATTGTTCCATCTGTCATAATAGCCCATTTAAATTAAATCATTTGATTCAATGGCCAAATGAAATCCAATTGAAAGATGTTTTCTTCTTAGTAGAGAGTATGATCATTCCAGATTGGGAGTTATACTGTTGCAGATCAACAGTCAAAGTTGAACACTGCAGATCTTGTCATTGTTCTACCATTCCATATTCTACAACAGATATACTGGGCCATTCATTGACAGCACAAGATCCAAAGGCACATTTCTTTCTAGGTTATTTTTCATATCACCTTCTCTTGTTTATCATATTTTCTTCTTCCCACATCAAAAATATTTTCATTTCTTCTCCAACAGGTTAGGAAATTGTCTTATTTGTAGTACCCATTTTCAAAAGAAACTAATTTAGGTGACTCTACAATTCTGGCCTTTGCATCTTCACATATGAGTTGCAAGAAATGTTTTGTATATAAAGTACCAGAATCCACCATGGTCCAGAGTCTTTTGGATACTTAAAACAATTTCAGTGTATATAGAAATAATGTGAGCATACCTCATTTATGCTGTATGTCACAGAGTTAGCCTTCAAAATGTTTTGCTGATGTATTTAAACACAAAATAAGACAGGTGATTTATATTTGGAGGTTGATACATTTTGATAAATGCCAGGTTACATCAGAAGAGCAAATACTGAATATTTTTCAACAAAGCATACTTTTGTTATGATGACAAAGTGTCTAGAGTACACATGTCATTGTTGGTGGCATAATAGAGGGGATTTAATATAGAACTTTTAACTACCATAAAAGTCAGCCCTGATGTTACAAAGAAAAAATTTGTTAACCTTTGGTAATTACAATATGCAACCAGGAAAGCTAAGGATTGTTATTCTAACTTTTGTTTATTGACTAGAACATCTAAATGGCTTTAGGCATCACAAAACAATAAAATGGTGGCTTCTTATTGGTCTTTGATCCATTTTAATTTATTTTTGAAAATGAATGCAGTTTCTGAATATCTTTTGTGGCTTGTAATAAAATACCCACAGTGCAATTTTGCATGTATGTCAAGTGATGCGTGACCTGCTATGCAAATTTAATACCAAGATGCCAAAGCTGAATTCATGTTTCTCAGCTACAGAGCTGTTTAAGGCAGTTTAAAAATCAATGAATATGTAATACGAATTTGATAAGACCTAAATAAATACCCTATTTATCTACTATGAAAAAGTATTTATACACAGAACACTTAGCACAAGCAGAAAATGGACAGAGTTTCCAATTATATGGTTTGCATAAACAAATGTTAAACTGTGTGCACTGAATAGATGATAATGTAGCCAGTCCTTCTGAATTGTGCTTGAAGCTTGGAAAGAGTTTACAAATTTATGGCTCCTTCTCAACTTATAAATAAAATTAAATGTGCAGCTGAAGCTATGGATCTCCTGAGTTCTAGTTTTTCTTGTTCATTTTTCCTTAGCCTAGGTTATGTGTTTAAAATACAGTTGAAAGTTTTTAATGCCAATGAAAGCAAATATGTACTTTATGAAGTCTTGCAGTTTACTTTTCAGTAAGGGAGATCAACTGATAACAAGTGATAAAATCTTGTGTGTTATTTTAGAATGTGTTGTGTTATTTGAGTCAAGACATTGAGTAACCTTCCATTCAGATGAGTATAACACTACTGTTCCTGTTGGAGTAGCCACACTAATATTCTAGAAAGCGTGTCAGGAGTTTGTTGACTGGCTCTCATGCAGGCACTGGCTTCACTGATGGCAGAGATGGATTAGATGGGGATATTGACTGATAGCAATCAATTCCAGTTTTTCATTATGAAAACTATATACACTTACTTATCACCCGAGACATTTAGAAAGCAAGTGAATATGTTTGTGTATGTTCATACATCTTTATGTAAGTGTATGTGTGTAAAAGAGTAAAAGTGTATACACCCATATACACACACACACATTATATACTGTTTTATGACACTACTGCCAGTAAGATTGCAGACACACTTATTTAGAGCAAGCTGGACAATATGACTAATAGTATATAGAGCAGTTAACAATGTAGAGTTGGGGTTTGAAAAAGGCATCTATAATGCCAGCTGGGTAGCAATGATATTTTGAAGACCTTGGAATATATTTCTTTGGTGGCCAAATACTATAACAAAGTTAGAATGAGGTAGAAATGATAGGGCAAGTCAAGCCTCTTGGTAGATAATGATGAGCTTTCACACTGAGTTTGTGCTTAGGTCCTTCACAGAGGAGAATTGGCTTCTAGAAACTTAACTCACTAACAGCTACAATTTGTCCTTAGATGATCTGGCAGAATAGATAGTACAGATAGAAAGCCAGTGGTGCCCTGACTTTGTATCTCCCTTGCCATGTTTCCTTTTGAGAAGAGAACACATAGAGTACTTAAATCTCAGAAAATAACTACAAAGAAGTTCACAATAAGTATGAACTATATCCAATCTAATATCAAGATTTTAATAATACACCTTATTTGTGTTTAGTTTTGCCATTGAGTTTTCTGCTTAAGTTTAAGTACACAGTAATTGATGTATTTCACCAGAATGTTCTGTATTGCTTTCTAAATGGGATATGATGTCAGGCACTGTTCATCTTATTTAACAAATGGAAATGCTGTCAGGGTAAGTGATGTGATCCTCAAAAGACTGGTGACATATCTGGGTCATGGAGCTGGGTGAAATGAAGAGTTGACAATTATCTGGGTCATTTCTTCACCACAGACAGCCAAACTTCATGATTCAGACAAAAATAAAAAATAAATCTACTTTGGCCACTTTCACTGAACACATGTGTAGCCAGAGACCTTCTCTCTAGCCCCTGCCAAGCCCTGTCAGTCTGACAACCCATTTATAAAATAAACACACAGATGCTTATATTATTTAAACTGTTTGGCCATTAGCTCAGGCCTACCATTGTCTAGCTCTTACTCTTATATTTAGCCCATTTCTATTAATCTATACTTTGTCATGTGGTTTGTGGCTTACTGGTACCTTACATCTCTCTTGTCATGGTGGCAGCTGGCTGGTCTCTCCTCTGCCTTCTTCTCCCAATTCTCCTCTCTCTTAGTCCTGCCTATACTTCCTGCCTGGCTACTGACCAACCAGTAGTTTATTTATGCATAGTGATATCCACAGCACACATGAACTGAAAAATTGACAAATCTCTATTTCCTGATGCTCTGTTCAAACAAGCTTTCTTTGCAACAGAGCCAGTGAGCAGGCTGTCTCCCAAGGCAGGCTCTCCTTCTACTTAGCTTAATTAAGTGTCTGAGTCACCCAATAAGTTACCCAAGAAGGTATTTGAACCCCACATTGATCCAAAGTAGTAAACCACAGCTGAAGTGGGGAGAGAGCCCATTCCTAAATGAACTTAGACTGTTACACTCAAGCACTCCTAACCTTCATAGACTGCTCTCTGGTTATTTGTTCATGTTGATAAACCTATTGTGGCCATACCCTGTTGCTGATTCTTCCTAGAAAGGAAGTTAACAAAGGATGTTTGTGAATAAAACTACAGAAAAATATTAATATTTTTGCTTTGAAAGAATATCTAAAGATTCAATTATTTTTCAAGATTCTAATTCACTGCTCTACAAACCACAGGCGAAATTATTATCTATTCTTAGCCCTATTCTGTTGCTATACTCCTGAAGCATCAATTGATTAGGAAATGTCCCATCAAATGTTTTCTGTGAATGGAAGTATTTCCACCTCTTAGTGATTATAAGGCTCAGAACTAATAAGAATTCACTGTGGTGGTATTGTGTTCCCCCAAAATATTGTGCACCCTAATAAATTTATCTGGGGTCAGAGAACAGACAGCCACTAGATACAGAGGCTAGAAAATGGTGGCACTCACACCTTTAATCCTAGCATTCCAGAGCCAGAAATCCCTCTGGATCTCTGTGAGTTCAAGGCCACATTGGAAACAGCTAGGCATGGTGACACTCACCTTTAATCCCAGAAAGTGAGCCTTTAATCCCAGCGAGTGCCAGCAGAAAGAGAAAGATATATAAGGCATGAAGATCAGAAACTAGAAGCATTTGGATGGTTAAGTTTTTAGGCTTTTGAGCAGCACAGTTCAGCTGAGAGCCATTCTGGATGAGGACACAGAGGCTTCTAGTCTGAGGAAACAGGATCAGCTGAGGAACTGGCGAGACTCTAAGATTCCTGCTACAATTCACTAAATAAAAATTAGATTAGTCATTGGGATCCTTGTCTGTTGTATTCTGTGAGCACCTTTATTTTTGGGTAACATGACAGGGAGTGTGTGTGCATGCATTCATGTGTGCATGGGTAGTATGTGTCTGTGTTTATATCTGTGTCTGTGTGTTGTGCCCATGTGAACATGAGCCTATGCCATTATGGTAAATTGCCTTGGCAGATTCTACTAAACTACAAAAAACGCTAATGCTGGAAATAGCAATTATGTTGTATCCATAATATTGAAATAGACATCCTAAGATTAAGAAAGTGATATTAGCCTGAAAAACTTAGGTCTTACTGATGTGCTATGAGCATTTTTATGAGCATGAACTTTTGTGTGGAAAATGTTATACCCTTCTTTCAATACCTTGTTGAACACTAACCAGTTACAGCATGTAACATGCTGTTTCCTTCAAAAGACTAAAAATTCGTCTAGGGCCTCTCATCTCATCTAATACCCATCCTTCCAGAATAATTTGGTAATTTTACACCAATGACAAATAGCAAAAGTTTAAGGAAATTTATGTGATGTTTCACTGATCAAAGCAAATTCAAAGACTCACATTTAAAATATAAAACATTATTTTCAACTATTGTCCCTAGGTCTGTATTTTTCAAAAGTAACATTAAAAATTTGAATTTTTTGTGAACTATACCTCATATCACTATTCTGCAATAGAAAATAAATCCTAGACTCATTGCTTTAGGATGATAGCTTCTTATATTTTTGGTTGTGAGCCTAGCCTTTAATGGCTGAGCTACCCCTCCACCCCAGATGATGGCTTCTTAATGGAAATGCCCTTGATACCCCCATGTACTTTTCAATCCTGAAGTGTAATTTACTTAGCAGTTGAATTGATTATATTTGTGGTGTATCTATCTATACATTAGCTTGTGGTTTACTGTGAAATTTGCCATCTTTGCCATGACCAACCCATGAAATTTATCATCTGTCTCTCTGATTTATGTAAAACTCCATTTATAATAATCAGGCTTGGTTTCACAAGTATTAGACTTAAAATCCTTTCATAGATACATTTGACACTGTATTTGCTGTGCAATTGAAAGATAATTTTGACTTTTGTATTTTTAGATTTCATTTGATCTTAAGTATGCTATTATTATGAATTCATTTGCTACTACTAGAAGAGTATTTAGGATAATGGATTCATTTTGCTGTCCATGTAGATATCACATGTTCTTTTACATCTATTATATGATAATTTTATTTCAATCTTACTTTAATTTAGAATTGGTTAATGGACTTTCTTATAACTAGAATTCATTTTTTCATAGTATAAAACTCCTAAACAAATTTTCTCATATTTAAAACTTTTGAGTTACATGGCTTAGAAAAATGAAACTGTGTAGTCCCTTTGAGAATGGTGCCTAGTATTAATTGGGCCAAAGAAATGCAAGCAAAGAAAAAGTACTAAAGTAACTTTGGGAAGAGAAGCAGAGTTGAGAGGAGGGAAGTGTTTACATGGTACTTGCTTCATAAGCATTTGTGAGTGAAGTTGACTAGATTCAGGCTATTCTTGTAAATCATTGTACAAGATTGGTATGAAGCAGGCATGACCTCATAGGGAAGAAATATGTGTTTTTGGTGCTGTTCATGGACTGTGGTGAGCCAAACAGCAAACTTACTTGTTACCAAGTCTAGAATATTGTATCTTGTAAAGGCAATGGTGCCTGCAGGTAACACTATAATTTAAAGATTGTTTTGTGGAAATTTCACTGAGGCCTTGGAGCTGTATATAAAAGGGTCACGGTGTAGATGAAACAAGGACTCCAAGGCATTACCATGTGAACCTAAATTGAAGAACTTAAGAAACAGTTCAGTTTTCATCATATTTTGAGTGGAGAAAAAGGAAGACTCAAGCTTGTTCTACCCAACTCTAAGGTAATTGCTTCCTTATCCATTCATGAATGTTCCAGTGATGCTGATTTTGAAGTCCCACCCTGAAGCTAACAAGTAAGAGTTTCCAGTCACAGTTTTCAAAGGCTAGAGAGTTCTTTGAAGGTGGAGTTCTGCTTGCTACATTTGTATAAATCTCTGTGTGTGTCTCTCTCTGTCTATGTCTCTATCTCTATTTCTTTTGTAGTGGTAGACATTGAATTCAAAGCATTGTCAGCCTTATGTATGTTAGGCACAGGGCAAGCATTCTACCACTGAGCCATATCTGATCCTTAGAGATACCTTTTATTAAGTTTTACCTAGTCATTGTAGACTAGAATCTGTGTATTGCAATTATTAACATATTAATTTGCATTAGTTCTCTATAACAATTCTACATGTCATTTTTGTGTCTGGAAATTCTATGTATTATAATTAGACATTTTCATCGAGAAAATGATACACTATTGCAGGAATGGAAATAATTGGGCTTTTTAAAATTTATCTTTTATAAGGTGCTGAGCATTGAATTCAGAGCCTTGCAGTCAAGCATTCTACTGTTGTCCCATTTTTTATGGCTCTATTTTCATTGTTTTCATTTGGTGGGAAGAAAGTGATTATATAACTCTTCTATGCCAAAAAGAGTGGTACATTGTCTTATATACTTGATTTTACTTTGTGTGTGTGTGTGTGTGTGTGTGTGTGTGTGTGTGTGTGTGTGTGTGTATGTGTGATTCTTTGTGACACGTTATCATCCCTATCTTATTAATGTTGAAAGCAAATCTGAGGATGATTACAAAAACCTTCCTGAGATCACAGTATAAGAGATGTGATCTCAAATATACCGTTTCCAAACACTGTTCCTTTTGGTACCAAGTATCCATTTAATCAGGTTTATTGTATAAGGGATCTAGCTTTATTTTTGAGGTTTACTCCTGATCTAATGTCAACATAAACATTGTGTTATGCTTATTACTTATTTTAAAAATACAATATAAAAATTGATCCCTTAAAATTTAATGTTAGTAACATCAGAGGGGAAGGATTTCAAATTATGTCAAATACACAATAAGTATAAACATAAAATAAAAGAGCGAGCCTTACTTTTGGAATTATTCTACAGTGCCCTAAATTTTTTTCAAGCCATTTCAATTTTATCTTTGATTCTTAGATTATTAATTTTACCACTCAGTATTTCAGATTTTGTGCTTGTCTGTCTCATGATGACTCTTGTCATAAAATTGTCTGCTAATTAGATCTTTAAAAAAAAAAAAAACAAAAAAAACTTCAAGCTATTAAAAGTGATCTCATTTGTAAATTTACATAGATTAAACTCAAACATGAATAAAGATATTTGGATCATCCTACAAAGTTGTTTCTTGTAATAAAAAATGTTTGAAGTGAAAAATTGTATCATCATTTTATTAAAGACAATCAGTCACATTTTAGTGTAAGTGAAAGATAAGTTTATAAGTAATGGCTACCTTCTCATGTTCTTTGATCAACTAAATTTAGTTGAAATTCATAGGCAACAACAAGAAAAAATCTCCAGCACGTTAGTTCTTTGCTTTTCTTCTTCGAACATAAATGAAAAATCTTAAAACTACTTTAGTCTGAAGGTAAACACTAGGCATATGGTAATATGGTGCGAATGGGCCATTTCAAACAAGATATCATGATTCGACTTACTTGTTTAATTTTTACAATAAGCAACTTTGTATTTAGTGACTTTTTAGTCAAATGGGTGAGAAGCAGCAACTTCCTTGTAGAATACTTTGAACCTGAATAGAAAAATAAAAGAATGATTAGTTTTAAAAGGTGCCTTGTATATGCCCTTGGTGTTCGGCACTAAATAAATACATATTTATGAAATCATGAATTTGATTTGATTCTTTAGTGTGAATATTGCCAAGAACAAGACCTTCAATACATTATGTACCACCTCTGCAAAATAATTGTGTCAGCTTCCTGGTATCATGATATAAGGATAAAATTATATAATTAAATATTATTAAATCATTTGAATACTGTCTAGCATATTTTCAGTAATACAAATATATACTTAAGGAATTCCACTCCACAGTGTCTTTGTTAGTGAAACTGTGAAGTCACACAAAAGGTGTCATATGAATGAGAAATCTTTTTTCACTCATTCCATGTTTTCATATTCTCTGACTTCAGAAATTGTCATTGTCTATCTTGTTTCACTTGTCTTGGCTGTAGAATAAGAATTATAGTACTTAGAGCTCATAAAGGCAGAGATTTGTTGTTTAAAATTTTAAAAATCCAATGCTGGAGACGTGAATCAGCTGCTGTTTCAGGGACTCAGGTTCAATTCCTTGCAACCACACGGTATCTCATAATCTACAGTCCCAGGGAATGCAGTGCCCTTTTCTGACTCCTGTGAAGACCAGGAACACACATGGTACAAGAAATACATGTAGGCAAAACACCCACATATCTAAAAATAAAATTAAGTCAATCATGCTAAAAACATGAATGAACCTGAACAATTTAATTAGATTTTCATTTTCAAATCTGCCAAATGAAAGAGCCTTTCAATTTTAATCATTGATAATGATTCTAGGATCACTGTTCATCACCATAAATGGTGATCTAAATATATATTAGTAGACCATATACCTAAAATTTTATAAATTTCTTAATTTATCATATTCTTATAATTCATTCAAGCTCATTAAGAATCCTTAATTTTATGTGCATGGATGTTTTTCTGCATGTATGTGTGTACCATGTACCAAATGCATGCCTTTTGCCTATATGGCTCAGAAAATATCACTGGATCCCCTGGAACTGGAGTTATAGATGTCTGTGAGCCACCATGCAGGTGCTGGGATTAAATCTGGATCTTCTGGAAGAGTAGCCAGTGCTACTAACCACTGAGCCACATTCAGTCACAATTTGTTAAAGAAAGATTCTGATTAGAAATTATACTTTTGAATAGTGGATAACTTGATCATGTTATTTCTCATTGTATAACTAACTTATAGAAAGTGATGGCATAATAAAGTTGAAGACTTTTAAAACATGTGCAACAATAAAATGAATCTTTCAAAATGAGTCTCTATGCTCTTCCTCTCACCCTCCATTGAGAACAATTACCATTCATTTTATAGGCAATATAGATCTGAGAACACATTTATAACTTTTAGGTTTGTGGTCTACCTCCCACCTTAGACAAATGGAAATATTTAAATTCTTAGGATTTTATAAATAACATTAATGTTTTCTTGGGTCAAGAATCTGCCACCAAAGTTACCACTTTGTGTTTAGTGAACAGTTCAATGGCACAAAATATATACAGTGTTGTAAACCATCTTCTTTATCTATTTCCAAAACTTTTCTATCACCTGAAACAGAACTCTGTAATCTCATGTTTTGGGAAATAAAATCCATCTTAATATTTTTGAAAATTTTATTGGGGTAGTATTTTCTCTGCTCATGGATCATTTGCACAGTGCATTTATTGTTTCCTGCATAATTAAATCTAAACAACTATTTTATTTGTTCTAGGTTTATATCATTTCCCTTGGAGGCAATTCTCACATATTTGCATGTGCAAAATCATAACAGTTCCACATGATAGGATTGGGCCTTGGCAACAGGTCAATTGACTGGATGTCCTATAATAATGATCTGTCTTGAAAATAATGACTATGCTCATTTTAATACTCCACATACCAACTGTCATTTTTATATGTTGTTTAGTTTTTTAGAAATCTCTTGTTTCTATAATGAATTGTACCTGATGAAATTACAGCATTATTATGTATTTTAATGTGTCAACCATAGTCAAATATTATCATTGAAATGCTTCATTTGCTGAGCATAGACAATACAGTCAAGTGTAATTGAGTAAACAAGAGATGAGGATGTTTTCACTATGTATAATGGTTTTATTTTCTTGCATGAGTATATCATAGATAATTTTTTAAGACATAACTAATTATTCAATCCAATTGAACTCTGGAAAATCATTTTGTAGTATAGATGAATACACTAGCGTTTTCAATACCTTGTGATTCACTGTGTATTTTGAAATTCATTAGAATTGTTACAATTCTTTTTGGTAGCATTATTTAAAAATCTACATTATTATGTATGACAGACCATGTCAAAATAATTGTGTGCAGGACTAGTGTGAGTTAAGGGGAATCATATTTGATGTTACTAATTTTTAAATTATTTCACCCATAAAAATTCTTCTAGCAGCAAAAGTTTTATTGGACTATATTACAGAGTCTCTAATTTATTTGTGGGAGAAATGTTTCATATAATGAATTTTCAAGTAAATGTATTCTGAAATTCATGCATATCCAGGGAGGCTATAAAACTATAAAAATTAGGTGGAAATTGAGGCAGTTTCCCTATTCTCTTTGGAAACTATATTAGAAAACCTAGATGATTATATGTTAATGAAGACAATATTTTTCCACTTTTCCTTTTACCCAATATATCCCTTTTATTGAGTTCAAGTTATTATCCAAATTAATAACTTTAAATGGAAATACTCTGTCCTACTGTGCTGAGGTACTACTACTACTTAAAGTTTAGCATGTACTGAGCTCCATCTATGTTGTTAACACATGCCTCCTGATAGAGAAATGTGTTCTGTGTCACATTCTGAATACTTTTTGAAGCATTTATTCATGAGCCTGCCACTATTTGGTCAAATATTTGTCTTTACACCCTCCTCCTTCAATATCATGCATACTTTCAGACTGCAGTAGTATATCATGGTGGTGTACATCCATCCACTTGCACACTGAGTTAGATTACCTTGGCATTAGTAAGAATCATCTGTCTTCCCACTGATAATATCCAGATATGAAAAAAAAACAATGGTTTCAGAAATTCAGTCACATCTGCTTCCATCCTCACTTAGAAGAGAGACATTAGTTTATTTTACCAAAGATTTTATTGTATTAGTTGTCAAACTTACTCTAAGATGCAGTACTATAACCTGGAAATGCAGAATGCATGCTTATCAATAGCAGTACTGAGGATTTAGAGATATCATTTTATGGCAGACCCAGGTGATTATATTTAAACATTAGCTTCTTTTCCAAACTCTGATTTCAAAGCATGACATTATTTATATTTCTTTAAAATCTAGAATTAACTATCCTTATGACACTGGAGAACACATTTTTCCAAGGATGGTAGAAGGATCTTGAAAGGATACATTGTTCCTACTTCTCCATCTAGACAGTCTTTTTTGTTTAGAACCCTTCTCTGAAAGGAGCAGTGGTCAGAATTAATTAAAAATAAGGAAATATTAGTTACTAGGTATAGTTTTAAATGATTCTAATTATAAATTCAGTATTTATTGAATTATCCCACTTAAAGAGTTATATTTTCATATTTGAACACAATAAGTATCCATAATTTCTTTTGTAGGCATTAGCTGTGCATTACTGAATAAACCTCTGTTTTCCACAACCATTGGTATAGTTAGTGTGGTGATATGTAACAAAATGTATAAAATGTAGACTATGTATAGTGATGATTAGTGCTGTGAATTATAGTGATCGTTTGAGGCATTGCACAAGGGTTTATTTTATTTCTTTTTGTGGGGTTGACAATGAGGCAATTCAATACATATGCTCAGTTTCTTGTAAGAGAAGCCACATAGAAATAACTTCTAAACAGAACCGTGAAAGTGTAGAAGCAATCTAGGAAGCATGTGGTAAGACAGCCTTCCAGGTAAGGACAGTAGTAAGTACAAGGAATTTCAAAAACATCAAATATTCCAGGTAGGCTGTAACAAAGAAGAGGGCAAATGACAGCAGATGAGGCAGGAGAATGAATGTTGGTTTGGTTTGGAATACTTAGTAGTCTGGAGCATCTTGTAGACCATTTGCAAGGGCCCTACCTGGTCTTATACTGAGTGACATGGAAAATAACTGGGGTTTTTTCAACAACATAAGCAAGATACTCTTGTGTGGCATTTAATGCATACAGAATTGGATCACAGTCATTTACCTAGATATAGTAGTGTAAATAGCCGTAGGTTTTCATAGAATCTACATGTCGTGAGACTAGCATCTTCAGTAGGGAAATGCTTAGTCTGACCTTGAAAGATTTACATAACTAACAACAGATTTCACAAAATATGTTTCCATTATAGAATTTCCAGTGATTCTTACTTTACCCAACACACAATATTTCTAAAAATATATTTCCAAACTACTTGCAGTCAGCCTGGTTATAGACATTTTAGGCTTCTACTCTCCCCATTGACAAGGATATACTTAAAATAGCAGCCAAGGTACCAACTTTAGTATAAAAATCAATCTGAGATAGTCACATTACAAACAGAGAAGTTTGAGAAGACTGTAGATAGAGGACTGACAAATTGGACTCATCAGAAATTTAAGTAAGGGGAGTTTTTCTGTTTTAAGGGACATATTTTCAAGTAGTATGTCTTGGAATGGGCCTACTAAGTTTAAATGTGTTGATCTTGGTCTGCTTGAATTTCTATAATAATGGTTCCTTCCATAGTATAAAAATGCAAAGAAGTAAAACTTGTGACGATCAGATACAAGGAAGCATCTTTTAAATGAGTACATCTTTAACTGATGGTGTTGTATTCAGTTGTGACTCAGGAAATAGTACAGCTAAAACAATTCCAAGTAGGTCAAGATATCCTTATATTACTAGCTGTAACGATATAAAAATACCTCAGCAGGGAACAGGGATGAAGTGGGAGGGCAATGAAAAAGATATCTTGATAGACAGAGACATCATGGGACAGGGAGAAACTAGGTGCTAGAGAAGTTTCCAGGAATCCACAAGGATGACCCCAGCTTAGACTACAAGCAGTGGTGGAAAGGGTGCCTGAACTGGCCTACCCGAGTAATCAGATCAATGAGCACTGTGTCATCATAGAGCCTTCATCCAGTAACTGATGGAAGCAGATGCAGAGATCCACAGCCATGCACCAGACCAAGCTACAGGAGTCCAATCAAAGAGAGGGAAAAGTGATTCTATGAGCAAGGGGCATCAAGATCATGATGGGGAAACCTACTGAGACAACCAAACCAAACTAGTGGGAACTCACAAACTTTAGACCAACACCTGTGGAGCCTCCATGGGGCTGGACTATCCCTCTACATAAGAGAGACAGTTGTAGAGCTTGGTCTGTTTAAGGGGCTCCTGACAGTGGGTTCCAGATCTATTCCTGGTGCATGAGCTGACATTTTGGAGCCCATTACCTATAGTGAGGGGTGGGGCAGGAAGACGGATGAGATAGGTATCTTTGGTTGGTATATAAAATTAATAAAAAAAATCTTAATAAAGAAAAAGAGAAAAAGAAAAAAACACAACCAAAAAAATACCCCAGTTGTGTGTCTTAAGTCCTGTGAACCATGCTAGACTTACTAAAAATTTCTTTGAAAACATTTCATTTCCATGTTGCATTTAACTGTAGTTGTTGACATGTTTGATTGATTGATTGATTGATTGATTGATTTTTGAGACAAGGTTTCTCTGTGTAGTTTTGGTACCTGTCCTGGATCTTGCTCTGTAGAGCAGGCTGTCCTTGAACTCACAGAGATCCAGCTGGCTCTGCCTCCCAAATGCTGGGATTAAAGGCATGTGCTACCACTGCCTGGCATAACACGGATTTTAATTGGTCTTATTAATGAAAAAAAATCCAGAGCCAGATAGTGGGGTGAATGCTGAAAGAGCAGAGAAGCAGAACAAGTCACAGCCAACCTTACCTCCAACTCCTCAGCATATCCTATTTCTCTGAATCCTCAGACTGAAAGCCTCTGAGTTCTCAACTCTGATGGCCTCAGCTGAACTGCTTAAAAGCCTCTAGTTCCTTGTCCTCATATCTTACATACTTTTCTGCTTCCTGCCATCACTTCCTGGGATTAAAGGTGTGTGTCCTTCCCAAGCAAGACATGAGATCTCAAGTGCTGGGATTAAAGGTGTGAGCCACCACGCCTAGCTGTTCCCAGTGTGGCTCTGCCTCCTGAGTGCTGGGATTAAAAGCATGCACCACCACTACCCAGCACTACTCCTTAAAAGTAAGATCCAATATGTGTGCATCTTTATGTCTAATTAATTATCCCTTCATTCTGAAAAAAAAATATACTTCTTTTGACTTGGTTGGTCTTCTACTTCAAATGATTTCATATTTACTTTGTAAATTTACTTGATAAAACCTAGTTTTTAAGGCAGTAAACTCTGAAAGTCAATGCTAAACTCTGATGTGATTGTTTATTTTTGTTGATTCAGAATATTTAATTTTAATTCAAAAATACCTCTTCTATTCTGTCATAGTGGGTGACTACTACACAGGATGCTGTATGTATGAAAATCATTTGGTATCTTCAAAATGAACTGACATGTGTCATGACTACAATAAAATGTTACTAAGAATTAGCAATATGTGTATAAGATCACTGGAGAACCTCAAAGAACCAGTGAGGTCTTAATTGTGGTCAATGTCATCCTCAGTATAACCTCAGGAATCCATATGGATGAATTCAGTGTTCAATAACCTAGCCATGAAATTGTCTATTCAGCTCCCTGTCAACAAAGATAAAATGTGTGTACATCATTGATTCAGGAGTTCATTGTTTACATAACACACATAAAAAAAACTATCTTAGCATTTATGTTTTAACCAAATAAGTTGACTATGGCTGGATTTCATTCTAGATACTCTATATTTTTAGTTTGTTGGATGTAGTATGAAAGTGTTCAGCAGCATGCATCCTTTGATTCTAAGATGAAACACATTGTTACTTTTCAAAGTATCCTGTCAGTAATGTCACTAATCTCCTTGCCAGCAGAAGTCATGAAGGAAAGCTCACTATTCTCCTTCTATAAATGTGGCAATTAAGAAAGATAGAGATGGAAAACAAGGGTTACCACAATATGAAATAAGAAAATTATGGCCTTACCATGTTGCATGCTGTCTCCTTGATTTTTGTTTAGTATTGGTACTATCAGAAAATTTCAGGAAAATGTCCTGACAGATTCTTCAGCAGGAAAAGCTTTTCTACAAACAAAATTCCCAGGAACAACATCAAATGCCAGGGTGAGATAGTGAAAAATTCTAGCAGAGTGTTGAGCTCAAAAGCAACTGCTTTGCACTATGGTTGTCTAGGAGACCAAATGTGGTGGAATTGTGTTCCCCAAAATATTGTGCACCCTAATAAACTTATCTGGGGTCAGAGAACAGAAAAGCCACAATATTAATATAGAGGTTAGGTGGTGGCACTCACACCTTTAATCCCAGCACTTGGGAGGCAGAGCTAGACAGATCTCTGTGTATTCAAGGATACAGCCAAGCATGGTGACTCACGACTTTAATCCTAGGGAGTGATGGTAGAAAGCAAAAAAAGTATATAAGGCATACGGACCAGGAACTAAGTTAGTTAAGCAATTGACTGGTTAAACATTTGGCTGGTTAAGTTTATAGGCTTTGGAGCAGCATGGTTCAGCTGAGATTCATTTGGATGAGGACTCAGAAGCTTGCAGTCTGAGGAAACAAGACCAGCTGAGGAACTGGCAAGCTGAGGAAGCTGTGTTTGTTTTTTTTCTGCTTCTCTGATCTTCCAGCATTCACCCCAATAACTGGCCTCAGGTTTGATTTCATTAATAAGAACTTTTAAGATTCCAGCTACAACCAAACATTTGACTGTTATCACATCTTTCCCAATTTCTCCAAAAGAAATTATTTCATAAACATTAATCAGGCTTGATTACATAAGAAACTCAGGAAAACACTATTCTTACATGCAAACACTTAAGATAAGCCTCAGATTCCTTTCCTTTATATATCTGCCTGAAGTTTTTTACCTTTCTGATTTTATAAGTAAACACTCCTTTGAATTTGATGCATTCCAGATAAGCATTTCTTTTTCTCTCTCTCTCCTTCATCACCCTTCATTTGTGTGTACATTTATAATGAAACCATGTGATACATGTTTTGCTTATGCTCACACTTACTTACATAAATAGTACAACATGCATGTTAGGCTGCTGGAAGTAACCTTTTCAGGTTACTCTGTGTTGCAGTATTCTTATTGTAAGGCCTTTAAACAGTAACACACAATCCCTTGCAATTAAAATGTACTAATTACCAAATCATGCCCACACCAATGGGCAAAATGCTTCCAGGTTTTTGCTCTTGTTACACTGCTCCCATGAATGCATTTCAGTACTACTCTTAGTATCTCTAGAGAAGTCTTCAAAACAGCAACTTCTCGCCCCACATCTAATTTGAAACACATCTTCTGATTCAAAGCCATAGCCAGTGTAGCATAAACTCCTTTGCTTCCATGTATTCTTGTCCCTGGCTACAAAGCTGACCTTTGAAAGGAGAGGGTGTCTCTAGTCTTGCCATTTGGAGCCATACGCACATTTGGTCATAGTATGTAGGGTTGTAGACAGTTCTGCTCAGGAGTCACTGTGACTAACAATGCCGCTAATATCCACCAATGGATAAATAGATGAATAAAATATGTCCTATATATAGAGTGGGTTATTTAGTCACAAAATCTGAATGAAATATTAATACATACCTGTAGGAGGCTAGGTGAAATGTCACAATGGAAGGAAACATATCATATGAATCTACTGATATGATATATTCAAAACCAAGAATGTACAATCAGAAGAGACTAGTACTTGCTAAAGGATAGTAGGAAAGAAATAGGAATTGACCTTTTAATAGGTTAGAGTTTCCTTTTGTGGTGAGAAGAAAGTTCTGGGTTTAGACAGTGGTGATAGTCACACAATATTGTGAATGTGCTTCATAGCACTAAATTAAATGCTCTAAATTTATTCATGTTTAAATTTATGCTTTCTAATATTACTTCAGTTTTAAAAAAAACTAGAGAAACCTAGGGTAATTTGAAGTATGCAGTGGATTAGGGTTAGAAAAAGGTTGTTATTGAGAAATTTGCCACCTGAGCTGAACCTGCAAGATATAGCCCTTCCCAGTAAATGTGGTCTCCATTCAAATACTCTTTGAGAATCAATCTACCTCAAGCCCCAATGATATCACTTTTGGACATATACCCAAGGTATGCTCAATCATACTACAAGGATACTTGTTCAGCTATGTTCATAGCATTATTTGTGATAACCAGAACCTGGAAACAATCCAGATGCTCCTCAACTGAAAAATGGATACAGAAAAAGTGATACATATACACAATGGAATATTACTCAGCTGTAAAAAACAATGACATCATGAAATTTGCAGGCAAAAGGATGAAACTAGAAAATATCATCCTGAGTGAGGTACCAAAGACTCAGAAAGACATGGTATGTACTCATTCATAGTGGTTACTAAATATAAAGCAAAGGATTACAACTCACAGCTCCAGAGGAGCTATCTAACAGGGAGGACCCTAAGAGGGATGCATTGATTGCCCTGGGAATGGGAAATAGGTGAGATCTCTGGAGTAAACTGTAGGCAAGGGGGCAATAGAGGGTATGGGGTAGGGGATGAGAACATGAGGCAATGGGATGATCGAGCTGGGGGGAGGATGGAGTGGGAGAGCAATGAAAAAGATATCTTGATAGAAGGAGACATTATAGGGTTAGGGAGAAACCTGGTGCTAGGGCCAGGAATCCATAAGGATGACCCCAGCTTAAACTATTAGCAATAGTGAAGAGGGTACCTGAACTGGCCTACCCCAGTAATCAGATTGTTGAATACCCTAACTGTCATCATAGAGCCTTTATCCAGTAACTGATGGAAGCAGATGCAGAGATCCACAGCCAAGCACCAGGAAGAGCCCCTGGAATCCAGTTGAAGAGAGGGAAGAGGGATTCTTCTATGAGCAAGGAGGGTCAAGATCATGATGAGGAATCTTCAGAGACACCTGAGCCCAGCTTGTGGGAACTCACAAACATTAGACTGACAGCTATGGAGCCTGCATGGGACCGGACTAGGTCCTTTGTATATGGGAAACAGTTGTGTAGCTTGATCTGTTTGAGGGGCCCCTGACAGTGGGATCCAGATCTATCCCCGGTGCATGAGCTGACTTTCTATAGCCCATTACCTATGGTTGGATGCCTTGCTCAACCTTGTTGCATGGTGGAGGGGCTTGGTCCTGCCTCAACTGAATGTACCAGGCTTTGTTGACTCCCCATGGGAGGTCTCAACATTTTGAAGGAGGGGGATAAAGGTAGGTCAGGAGGTGGAGAAGGCTGACAGGGTGCAGGGGGAGGGATAAGAGGGGGTCTGTGGTTGGTATGTAAAATGAATAAAACAATTATATTAAAAAGGAGTAAAAGAAACAAAAAATAAAAATAAGAAGAAAACCCCAAATACCCTTTGAATAGAGACTTGTTTGACAGCTTCAAAAGACAAGAGGCATTGTGCTTGGAAATGAGTAAAGACAGGGCCATGGGAAAATACAGCAGCCTTTGTCTTCCTCATCTGTTATTTTGGTGATTGTTTACTATAGTTGATCCAAATGATTGACCTGAAAAGATTAACAGTGGTGACACAGACAGTGGTGAAGACAAGATTGAGGATGTTTCATATATTCCTTAAGGTCATAAATTAGTACATAGGTTATCCTGTTCTCCTGTCGTTAGGGGACTCTTTTAAATGATGTGACCCTTCAAGACTTGTGTGTGTCTGTGTGTGTGTGTGTGTGTGTGTGTGTGTGTGTGTGTGTGTGTGTGTGTACCTTCTGTTATATAAACAGAGGTACTCTTCTGCATCATCAATGTAATGGGGTATATTTTCTACCATTTAAGTGGAATAATTATATGTTTCTATGTTAGAGAATGTTTATAATGAATTTTAAGAACAAGCACACCAATAAAAGTGTATTTTGGGAAAGACTGTATCCTTCTTTCTTATTCATTTTTCTTAAAAGATACATTTATTTGACAACAATGGTATATTTTAGAGGCATAACTCTAAATAATTATGAGTAGCCATCTATTGGTGTATTCTTATATTAATTCTTAACCATTGTTTTTCACACAGAAGTGAAAATGAAATAAAGCAGTAGGTAGACAATGAAGAAAGGTGGTGCTCAAAACAGAAGCATGGATTTGAGACCACAGATATATTTGCCATATGCATAACCTTGGCCAAGGTACTTCCCCTCAGAGCTGCAGGTTGTTGATATTACCTCAACTAATTCACAAGGCCACTATCGCATTTATGTGGCAAAGCAATGTGAACATGCTTTGAAAAGTACAATTTGCTTATCTAAACAATAAGTATTACTATTGTTCATCAATTATAACAGCTGTTGTTGAGGAAACCTAAAACCCACTCTCCTTTCTCAATATTGAACCAATGTGCTTTTTTTATATTTATACTATTTTTCTATTTTCTTAGGCATTGTGTCTTTGGCACTAAGTGAAACTATGCGTGCTATAAAAGTATAGCCAGACTTGGTAGAATGGATGTGTAAATAACCCATTTAGGGTTTATTTGCAGTAGGGGCATATGATCTCACTATGCACTGTGGGCTGGCCTGGAACTCACTGTTTTCCAGCCTTAACTTCCTGGGTGTTTGATTGTGGGCATGTAATACTAAGCCTCGTACTGACTATATTGTCAAGGACTCTGATCCATTAATCATTTGCAGTGCCCTAGGATTACTGTTAGATAGTAGAAGATTAAGACTTTGAATGTTTATGTGTTTACAAATGATGGATGAAGCTAACAAAATCATGTTGAAATTAAGGTGATACCATAATTTGCTTCTTTATTAGACACTGCAAGGAAGCATGCAGTAATACTACAAGCAGATCTCAGAGGCAATAAGTATTAGCATCTTAGGCAAGAGAGTGTGCTCTAATTATACCAATAGAGAGGAAAGTTTCAGCATTCTAATGATGAACTGTTGCTTCATGACCAGCTTTGTAAATGAAGTTCTGAATGCTCTTCCAAGTATGCTAATCATGTCATGGGAGTATAAGCAAGCTACTGGAGGTCACCAATTAGCCAGAGCACAAAGAACAGATTTCTCTTCTTATATTTAAAATAATGAGTAAATGATCCTAGTTTTTATTTGGTTAAAGATATATTAATTGTTGGTTTAAATTCAGTTCCAGATATATAAAATTTTGTGAACTCTTTCTTTTCTAATCAAGGAACATGACGTTTTTAAGAAAAAAAGAATAGTTAAAGGCTTTGGATACTAGCTATGCTATCTCTTTATACTGCTGTGACAAATACCTTAAAAACTGTAAACTTAAGAAAGAATCATTTTGGATGGCTGTTTCAGAAGTCTCATTCTATGGTCCATTGGCTCTGATGCTTCTGGGCCTCAAGGGAATTAGAGCATCATGGCAGAAGGACATGGTGAAAAAAAGTTTCTTTTTTATTATTTTTTAATGATGTAGTATCTTAGAAGTAGAAAGGGTGATAGGAAGTTTCCAGGGACACAAAGTATCTTTCTAGGGCATGCCCTTAGTGATGTAATTCTTGTTGAGCAGTTACTATGTTCTAGAAATCCTGCTAAGCTCTTGCATATGCTGTGCTTAGTTGCTACCATCAGTACTGTTTGTACAGCAGCAAATATAGATGGTGATAGAGAAGTGAAGTATCACATTAAACCCAACCCAATGCTGCTGGCTCACTCTACTCACAAGTCCATGAATAGCTAAAGAGTAGATAAGTGGGTACGTCTTTGTGGTAATGCTTTTATTTGTTTGCTTGTTTGGGAATTTTTCCATTTGCTTTTATCCTAAAAACCACTCAGTAAGAAAAGGCTTATTATCAATATTTAACTTTCTAAGACATGAGAAATACAGATTAGCCACAATAAGTGATGCTTGCCTACAAGTATTCAGGGAGCTATAAATATGGACAGAATTGCTAGCAAGCGCAAGGTCCTGGGTTCAATCCTCAGCTCAAAAAAAAAAAAAAAATCCAATATAGTAAACACTGTTAGCTGAAGTGGCTGCTGAATTTTCCGTTGAAGGAATATAATTTTTAAATTTTGGATGGGATGGGAGGAGGTTGTTGCTGGACAAATTATGAAAATATAGCACCACTTTCTAAGGAATGTTTAAGACAGACAGACACACACACACACACACACACACACACACACACACACACACACACACACAAGGTTTTCTCCCCTTCTGCTACTCTGCTCTCTTTCCCTTTCTCTGTTTTTCTTTTCTTTCTTCTCTCCACTACTTTCTCCCTTTCTTTAGTATTAAGGCAACTCCACATAGTTAAAAGGGAGGTTCATTTTGTAGGGTAACTTACAAGTAAAGGGATATGTTACAGGGTCCGGGAAAGGTGTAGTGCAGTCCAGCGGTGTTCTCTTGAGCACACTACTGATCTACCTCCAGTGTCCAGGATCCAGGAATCAAGAGAGCTGGCACATCTGTATCTCCAGTCTTAAGGGCTCCTGTCTCAGCCTCACCTTGTGGGTGTGACAGTTACGGAAGCCTCAATGGGGGCAGTACTTCCAGGTCAAAGCTGGAATAGCTGCTCACTACATCCCTTCATCTGTTCCTTAATTATCTAGCCATCTATAGCCACATACATGTATTTAATCTATCTGTAAAGCTTGTCAAATAATACTTGATTTTTACCCTTTGGGTTTGTTTATATATATCTATGGTTAATATTTTCTGATTGTTCTGTGAATAACAATGATAACAGTAGTAGATAAAGCAGTTCATTTATTATTTTCCCATGATTTTCATCTCATGTATAAAATTAAATATTAATGTTGTCATCAGTTACTCCCTAGAAGATGATGGAAACTATTTGGCAGTAATATATTGTTAACAAATATATAAACAGATATTTTTCATGCTATTCTGACTCCCACATTTTCATTCACAGAAGAATATCTTATTTACATTGTCAAGTATGAGGGTAAAAATTTAAGTGAGACTTGTCATTTATCACTTGCTTTGCTTTCCAAGGCATGTCCTAGGAGTTTCATTTATTGACTGTCCAGTATCATTATTTTTATCTTTGTTTTCAGGTATGCTGAGAAAGAAAAATATATTTATGCAATTACTTATCTACTTAAAAATAAATTGTTCATTTCTATCTGTATTATAGGGTTCTTTCCTTGCCTCCAGGAGCTAAAATGATTCCAACCCAACAGCGTATATATACATGTCTGACCAACTACCTCTTAATATTGCAACTTAAAACTTAAAATATATGTATATAACTTTCATCTGACCCTTTACAGGGCAACTTTCTTCTGGGACTATATTTCTCAGTGAGATCAAGGAATTTCAAATTCTGAACCAAACTATGTAAAAGAAGTAACATAAGTCTAAACAAAATTGGGCAACTGTCAAGAAAAACATTGGTGTAAACAAATAGTATTTTGACCATAGCTATGAAGAGCACATGCTTTGAGTTGGGAACACTGGCTTTAATACTTATTTTTCATGTGTTATTGAGAAAATCCTTTATCTTGGATTCAGGTTCCTCACATGTATAATGGAGATAATACTAAGCACTGATTCACTGTCATTGTTGAGTACTAAATAAAATAAATAAGTTTAAAATCATTTGTGAGTGACCAAAATAATGTCCTTATAGTAGATGAAATCTCTTTGTAATTGTGAGTAGTTATGAATATTGTCTTATTAGACATATTATCTATGTCAATCTGCCATTAAGATTGCACCATCCATGTAGGATAAGCAGTTGAGGGCAGCAAAGGAATACATGATAGTATTTGATTTCTGACTTGTCAAGATTAATAATCTCAGGCTTGAAGAGACAAATGAAGCTTCACAGAGGATGTAGCAGTTATTTTTTTTTTTTAGGTTTTAATTTATAAGTTTTTTTTTTTAGGATTTAAATATAAACGCACCATAAACAAAATACCTTAAAAACCAGGAAATTATCATGTCATTGTTTTGATATTTTGACCTCCAAACTTGTATGATGAAAGAGCTATAGTTCCTTTGAACCTTAGAAGAATATTTTCCTTCCTGCAGATTTTTGTAGCCCAAGGTGGTCTTTGGCATGCCAGTCTTGATTTCCATCATGACCTCTGCATACCTGGGTCCAGATTCCTCTCTCCTTTTAATGACATTAGTCATATTGGATTCAGAGACTTCCCAACCCCAGTATGCCTTTCTATCTGTTTCTTCTTACTAGTTAGTTCTTGTCACTGCTGAAAACTTTTATATGTCAATGAAACATCACTTTTTATGACCATATTTCCACATAAGGTCATATCCACAAATACTACAGGTTAGGACATCATCATTCCCTTGGAGGACAAAGTTAATCCTGACACAAAAAGTATCTTTTAATGTTCCCAGGAAGTGATATGCTCATCTTGAACTAGAATGAGTAGGGAGGAAAGCAAACAGACCTATTAAGGCAGTAAGATTATGTTAATTGAGATTTGCAGTGGGGGAAAGATTGTATGCAATAAATAAGAGAATATTACTTAAAAGTGTTGGGTTGTCCCCTGATGAGCATGGTGGGAGAGGTTGCTGGGTGTGTTGACTGTGTAATATGTACACAATCCTCCTGTCTGTTTTCTTTGCTTTGTTTTCTGTCTTATTTTTATACTGATACAGTTACTCTTCCTGCCATTCAGCCTATTAAGATTCCATCCTAGGAGAATTTGTAGAATTTCTACCTCTCTTCACCTTCAAGATATCCTCTTTATTTAGCAATTCAATTGATCAAACAATATGAATTGTCAAACTGTGGTCGCCATGAATGCTTACAGTCTAGAACATGGCACAGATTCTAAGTGGTCTTTTCAATCTTTTATACTGCTACAATTTTAGACTTGTCAATCCTCTATTGATATTCATGGAAGAGTGTCTATTAGTGACAAAATAATATTTAAGATACCTAGAGTTAGTGCAGAGACCAAAATACTTTCTCTTTCCATATTGTCTCTACTGGGCAGCCTTTCACTATGGGATTGCTCTGTTCCATCTTGCATAACTAACATCTGTGACACTTCAACCATTTTGTAGTGTATCATATCTCAGTGTTTTCCCATGCCCTGGCTCTCAGCTTGATGTTACCTTCTCTTCTCACCTTTTCACCTTCTTATTGGATACTGTTAATATCTTCACTTCCTCCAGGAATGCTTTCCTGGTACATCTTCTTGTCTGATACAAGGACTCATCCTTCATTTCTTCATGAAAAAAAAAAAACATCAATTAATCATTTACACTGTTGTGTATCAAAGAACATCATGATCATCAATGAAATCACTTTTCCACTTCACCACAGAGTGAACACTTGAGTAGGACTGTTGTTAGTTTCTCTCTGTACCTGCTATTATTAAATGCTGTGTGTGGTCCCGAATGAAAAACTATGAACTAGTTCTGGGTTGAAAAGTAGAAAGAGTCTATGTGTACCAACCTCCTGTCATAGAATTTTCTTAAAGATGGCAGAATTTCATTATAATATCTTTTGATAACCATGAAGGTGGGAATATTGTCTCTACTCCTACAAATCTTTTAGTAAGGGAGGCATTTAATCCAACTTGGAGATACTATGAGAATGTTTTTGATGGTACCACCCATATGTTGGTATTGACAGGGATTTACAGAGTTAATATAGAATACTTGCTTTGAATGTTTTAATTCACCATTTTCCAAAGTCTAATTAGTGAGAGTACATTATGTAGAATTGAGATAATATTCAGTACACAATCCAACTTGTAAACATCTCAAATGGAAATGGCTGTTAAACAGGCATGCTCAGTAACAACTGAAGCTCAGGCAAGTTTAGCCAAGCAAATCATGCAAGTTCATCTTTCAGTGTCAGCTGGCTGAGTTTTGGACTAGTGATGAATGCCTTGACTGGAAAGATGAAATGCTGGAATGCCAACCAGTGCTCTGACAGCTACAGATGGTGCCAATTACTGACTGCCAGTGGAGCCTGTCTTGCTGTGAGCCCAAGATGTCTGATTTGTGGATACAGGAAAATGAAAATGAGGCCTTCCAGCTGGGCTTGTCACCTGTCCTTTATTGTTCTTTAACCAAAATTGTAAAGAAGTGTAAATGTCTCCTCCATTTTTTTTTTTCTTTTTTGGTGATGGTAACTGGGGACATAGAAAATGAAAAAGAAGCAATATTGTTCATGTTAATTGCATAGTCATGTTAATTGCCAAACATGTTCCAGAAAAATTTGAGTAGGTCACTAGCCAGTTATTTTCTCACTCCATTTCTAGTGTACAAACTGGAATGTGAATAAAAGATTATGAAAATATCCCAAGCTTGTGATTTTCATTGAGCTGTTTACATACAAACAACATATATTATGTCATTTGAAGAAACTACTTCTGTTAGAATAATCACTGTGCTACTGTCCTGTGGAAGACTTTGGATATTGGATCTTCTGTGTATATGCTCCAGTAGCAGACAATCCCAGGACACATAATTGAAGTCTAATAGTCAAATGTACTCTATTCTTCTCTTTCTCTTCGTATATATGCTGCATTCATACTTTGGAACCATCATCCTACAATGATACCTGGGTACAAACTGCATCCTCATTCTGAGACTAACAAAGTAAGATTTAAAATTTTATGATTCTTACTTATGTATGTGTGTATTCAAATGTAAAGAGGCTTGTATGCCACAGTTCATGTGTGGTGATCAGAGGGTAAATTTGAGGAGTTGGTTTTCTCTTTCTACTATGTGGTGCCTACAAATCAAATTCAGGTCATCAGCCTTAACAACAAGTACTTTCATACCCTGAGCCATCTCTCCAGACCAAAATCTAAAAGATTCTGTTTTATAAATATAATGTACTAATAATACAAATTAGCATTATAACTTTTCATATAGGTATACACTGTGCTTTGATCATATTTATACCTCCTGCCATCCTCTATTATCTCTATTTCCTGCACATGTTCCCCATCTTGCCTCATAATAGTGCTCCTTCTGCTTTTATTCCTCAAAAATGCAGAGTCCACAAATGATTGGAAAGTCTATCTTATTCCACTTAACATGATGATCTCCAGTTATACTCATTTTGTAAAAAGTGACAGAATCTCATTATTTGTGAATAAATGATACCATGTTGTGTATATATGGGGTATCTTAGTATTCATCCACTGAATGACAGATTTGGAGAAAGTGTTAGCTCAGGTGATTTTCCTCTATTGTTCTTAATATTACAACCAAACTTGTTGACGTATATTACCACCCCATGTTATCAATGAAAGGTGATGAAGAAACATGGCATGCATTATTAGAGTCTATAAAATTTATTTGAATACATTCTCCAAACTTTAAGAATGAATGCAGCCAAGAATAGAAAAGATTTTTTTTAGTCCTTATCATATAATATGAGAACAAAACTTATTCAACCAATGGTGGACACATAAGAAAGCTACTGACATCAGGCTGGAAGGTAAATAGAATGACAATGGGAGACAGAAAGGCAACAGCAGTGAAATGTTTAATTTTTTAATATTATTATTGGTATCTGGGTTTTACAGGTAAGAACCACTATAAACTACAGTCTTTCTGGTTCTTGATAATGGTAAGTCACTTAGAATGTGGTGGCCAGATGTCAGAAGCATGAATCAGGAACAGTCATATTTTCTACAACTGTTCAGCCTATGGGTGACAGTAGTCTCTTCCAAAGGACTCAAAAGAAGCCAAGATAGCCATATACACCAACAAGTTCATCAGTATTTGGAAAATCCCTCAGATGCAGGCTAAGGACAGGAGATGCCAGTTCCAAACCCAATCCAAAGAGTCTAGGAACAGTGTCAACTCACATGACCTAGTCATTGCTGTCCTGTGTTATTGGTGAAATTATTAAGGCCACTCCACGTAGTTAAAAGGGAGGTTTATTTTGTGGGGTAACTTACAATGAAGGGGTAGGTTGCAGGGTCTGGCAAAGGTATAGTGCAGTCCGGCGGTGTTCTCTGGAGAACTCTGCTCAGTCTCCCTCCAGCATCCAGGGTCCTGGATCCAAGAGAAGCCTCTCCTCTTGATCCTGGGTCTTCAGCATCCTCTCTCAGCCTCGCCTTATAGGCATGCCCATTACTGAACCCTCAATGGGGGTTGGAACTTCCAGACCAAGGCTGGAATGGCTACCCACTACACTGTGTTTACCCACATGTTGGCCTCTATTTAGCATGGTTTTCCTGGATGAAAAGTGACTACTGAAAGCCAACCTTATGATGAAACAGAAATGGAGAGCTTGCTCTAAAAATACTTAACTTACTAATGGCTGGTGTATGAGCACATTTTAACTTTTCTACCACAATATTCTTTAATGTATTTTAAGTACATTAATTCTTTTTCCCATTTTCTTCCAATGGTTTTCCTTGGTTGACAAAACTCATATATTGCATTTCCACATTTATATTTGTCTTCTGTCACATGTTTTTCTTTTATGTGGAATATAAGATGAATGCATAGAAGGGAGACTAATGAAGAAGAGGAAAGAGTAATGGCAGAATTAATGTTATCAAAATACATTGATGGCTGGATCAAAATCTATTGTTCTTCATAAATTCATATACCCAAGTAAAAACCATAAATATTTATCTTAGAAAAGGAGCTGGATTCCTTCCTAAGTTTCTGAATGAGTGTTAAATTTTTAATGTAGTATGTTAAATTTAGGCATAGCCCAGCTTTGGTCATGTATTAGAACATGAACTGAAATCCTTTCAGATATCAGGTGTGATCATGATAGTGAGAGCTTATGAAAGAAGCATACTCTCCTAAAGACACCCATAGTCTCTTTGAAAGCCCAGAATTTCTAATGGTTAAGACATTTCAAGCAGTACAGGTCGAGACTACAGTGTGACCTCCCATTAAAAGGAGATATGGATTGCACTCTACTGTTTTTTTTTTTCTTTTTATTGGATTTCTGACTTTTGAATACTTGGCCTATCCTTTGCTTCAGCATAGGAATGGCTTCTAACACTTGAGAAAACCTAACTGATGATTTGCTAGCATTCTGAAAATAAGTCCAAGTTTCAAAGCTGATGTTTCTATTGTAGATATTCCTCCATCAATAGAGTCTATCACAAGAGGTGTGTATATTTGGGGGGGGGTTGATGATATTGCTATTTTTTGTAGATGGATACTTTAGAAGGACCACTAGGCCAAGAAAGAAATTGTCAAGCCATAAACTGCCAAAGACTTACCAACCATGATTTTTAGCTAAAGAAGTTAATCATATGGCTCTAGAGAATTTGCTAAGGGTATGAGTCCTGTGCAGGTCTCCTTTTAAACAGTTATTCTCCAGGCTAATCAAGCTTACTCTCATGGGTACCTTCTTCTAAACTGTGTAACAACTTTGTAGGTCTTAGTCTTCCCAGGGACTGACTTCTTATAAAATGGGTTCTCTGTTGTAACGCGAATCTTAAAAGGTCTTATTAAATAAAAACACAGAGCCAGAAATTTGGAATAAAGCCTTAGAGAGATCAGGGAAATATGGAAAGCCACCAGCTGACCTCAACAACTCTGTAGCTTCCAAGGAGAGGGACTTCCTGTCTACCCAGGTTTATAAGCCTTTCTTTTCTGCTCTCTAATTGGTTCTTAGCCCAGCTACCTCACTTCCTTTTCCTACACAGCTCTGTCACTGTCTGTCTGTACAGACCTCTTGATTTTCAGTCTTCCTTTGGCCCAACCTTTCCTTATTATTCTTCCTGTCCTCCATTTTCGTATGTGGATGTATATTCTTTGTCATTGTAATATGTCTCATGTATTTTACAAGGACTCACAGTTAGAAGGCCTTGAGTCTAAGAAGAGACTGAATTTTTAAATGGTGTTTTAAATGTTAAATACTATGGTGACTTTTAAAATTGAACTGAATTAATTCTGCATAATGAAATGGCCACGACCCTTTGAGAAAAAAGAGTGGAGAGTTATTACGTACAAGTGATGTATTTGGGTGTCAGGTTGAAAAGAGGTAAACTTGTGATAGTCCTGATTTTTAATTTAATGGTATTTAGAGTAATCTAGGACACATAACTCTTAGGATGGCTATGACAGTATTATCAGAAATTTTTAATTGAAGTGGTAAGACTCATTATGAGTGAAGGTAGTTCCATTCCATGAGTTGGGTTCCATGCCTGAATTAAAGGAGGAAGTTATCTACAGACCAGCATTCCTGTGTCTTCTTGAATGTGAACACAATGTGATCAACTGCATGTTCCTTGCACTACAATTCCAGCTGCTTTCAATGCTGCACATTCTCCACCATACCTTAAAACTAAGTTAAACTCATTTTCTTTGATAATTTTTTGTCCAACATTTGTCACAACCACTAAAAAATAACTAATACAGATAGGTTAGGAACTATTGTAATAGTTGAGGTGAAGGATGACCTGGGACTGAAAAGGGCATTAAAACAATTACCTAGGGGATCTTATCAATGCAGAAAGTGATCTTACTAATGCACATGCATAGGAGGGAGGCACTTAACTCTGTTTTCATTGGCTTGGTCTGGCCAGATAATTGTTTCAGTTCTCTACTTTGTGTTGACTATGTCAAGTCACTGTATGGTTTGCATAAATTGCTTAATATCTATAGGCTTTATTTTAACCCCCTGAAAAGAAAGGAAATAATTCTTGTCACCATTGGTAATTGCATTTGTGTAAGTGCTAGCATATTCTTGGCATGAAATGATCCTAAAGTGTGTCAAGAACTTTTAGAAAGTCAGCATGTTGAAATGATAAATATTTAAAATGCGAAAAAATTAAAAATAAAATGAGAACAATTGCTGATGGCTTTCTTTTTGTTACAAATCCTTCATGATCCATTTTTAGTTTATTCATATAAGTTAATTTTATAAAACTACAATCTCCAGAGTTGTCTTAAGAAACTTGACAGAGTTTCCATGATGGATAAGGAAATATCTCCACCAACTGTGGATTTGTCACCACAAGTAAAGGCTTCCTATTGATCTTTAATTAACAGTTGAAGGTAAGGAATATGTGCATTTAGCAGCATCCTTCTTCTATGGCTCAGGGGCTTAATGACAGAAAGATGCTTATTTTTTCAGAGTGCTGATGAAATCTTAAAGAAACAAATGTCTTTGGCAAATGACATCATGTTTTTGTAGAGGACAAAATAGATAAGCTGAATTCACAGTGGTTTAGATGACAGTTTGTTTGAGGAAGCCAGTCTACACTTCTACACTTCACTTTATCCTCACCAAACAAGGCAAAAGGGCACATTCATAATATTCACTTGTATTGTGATGTGTTAATGTGGTCAGAAACAAGGCATGCCAAATATCTGTTGCTAGTTAGCAACTATTATCAGTGCTTAGAATAACAAAATGCTCAAAGCCAGCATACATGCAAGTTCTACCATCAGCAAGTGAATAAGTAAAATTATTCCTAGGACTCCAAATCAGTAGTTTACTTAGAAATTCTTCATTGTAGAAAATAAAACTTTATGATGGTTGTGTAGCCTCAGGAGGCCAAGTGGCAGCAGAAAGCATTTAGGCTAACATAACCAGTATTGAAATACTTTACTCTAGGAGGAGTATTAAAATAGGGAGAAAGAGTCTACACATACATCCAGGCTTCAGAGGTTTTTAATCACTGTTCAGATCACTGCTTCTTAGTGATTATTTCAATAATACTACCCAGAGATATAGCGATGTTCATAGGTGTGTGGGTTAATGTCAGGGTGTTCAATTCGATTCCATTGGTCCACATGTCGGTTTTTATGCCACTACCAAGCTGTTTTTATTATGGTAGCTCTATAGTAGAGCTTAAAGTTGGGGATTGTGATGCCTCCAGAGGTTGTTTTATTGTACAGGATTCTTTTGGCTATGCTGGGTTTTTTGTTTTTCCATATGAAGTTGAGTATTATTCTTTCCAGATCTGTGAAGAATTGTGTTGGTAATTTGATGGGGATTGTGTTTAATCTGTAGACTGCTTTTGGTAAGATCGCCATTTTTACTATGTTAATCCTGCCTATCCATGAGCATGGGAGATCTTTCCATTTTCTGACATCTTCTTCAATTTCTTTTTTCAGGGACTTAAAGTTCTTGTCATATAGGTCCTTCACATGCTTAGTTAGAGTAACCCCAAGGTATTTTATGTCAGTTGTGGCTATTGTAAAGAGTGATGTATCTCTGATTTCCTTCTCAGCATGTTTGTCTATTGTATATAGGAGGGCTACTGATTTTTTTTAGTTGATCTTGTATCCTGCTATGTTGCTGAAGGTTTTTATATGCTGTATCAGTTCCTTGGTTGAATATTTGGGGTCACTCATATATAGTATCATGTCATCTGCAAATAAGGAAAGCTTGACTTCTTCCTTTCCAATTTGTATCCCTTAATCTCCTTAGGTTTTCTTATAGCTCTGGCTAGAACTTCAAGTACTATATTGAATAAGTATGGGGAGAAGGGACAGCCTTGCCTTGTTCCTGATTTTAGTGGTATTGCTTTAAGTTTCTCTCCATTTAATTTGATGTTGGCTATTGGCTTCCTGTAGATTGCCTTTATTATGTTTAGGTATGTTCCTTGTACACCTGATTGCTCCAAGACCTTTATCATGAAGAGGTGTTGGATTTTGTCAAATGCCTTTTCTGTATCTAGTGAGATGATCCTGTGTTTTTTTTTTCTTTGAGATTATTGGTGAAATTATTAAGGCCACTCCACGTAGTTAAAAGGGAGGTTTATTTTGTGGGGTAACTTACAAATGAAGGGGTAGGTCGCAGAGTCTGGCAAAGGTATAGGGTAGTTCGGCAGCGTTCTCTGGAGAACTCTGCTCGGTCCACCTCTAGCGTCCCGCGTCCCGGAACCAAGAGAGTGAGTTCTTCCCGATCCTTCGTCTTCCGCTTCCTCCTCCGCCCCGCCTTGTGGGCGTGACCATTACCAAAGCCTCAGTGGGGGTTGGAACTTCCAGGCCAATGCTGGGATGGCTACCCACTACATCTCCCCCTTTTGTCTAAATAAGAAAGTTCTAACCTAATACAAGACTATATACAAAGAGATGGTTATCAAATATTGTCCAGGAGTAATGAGGGATAATGACCTAGATAAGTTGGAATTACGATAAGTACAAACAATATCAAGCAAAAAACATATAGTAAAATCCAGGGAAGTCTAGGGCATGGGTAGGTGGCGTGTTACAAAGATCATTCCAAAAGGTGTCCTATCCTAAAGAACCTGAGTCTAATACATAATATATCCTATCTAAGATATTATATATGTATATATACTAAGTTGTAACTATAACTGCTAATCTCTAACCTCATCAAAGACCTGAGAAGGAATATAATAATATCTGAGAAATGGGAGAAGGACGCAAGCAACTTTCGGGAGTCTTGCAAGAGTAGACAGAGACAGCTAGCAGCCTGGACAGTCACCTAACGTTTCTTAGTATCGTTGGTGCATTCAAATTGGCTACAGGCCTAGAGTATCTGACAGACCATTTTCAGAAGCAGGAATTCTGAAAGACCATCTTACCCTGTCTTGGCAAAGTATAGTGGTCGCTTTCCTTGTGTCCCGCTTGTCCAGAAAGGACAGCATTTGTACTGTCAGCAGTTGAGGCGAGGGCAGTTCTTTGCCCAGTAGGCCATTTTGTGCCAAGAAGACAAAGACGAATTTCCAAATGGAAATGTCTTAGAAGACCAACATTTTCTCGGGATCAAATTGGTGCTGGCAGGAGCAATTATGTCTCATGTCAACAGAATTCTAAATTATTTAAATGCCATGTTTTCTAGGCCCATGAAGTGTTTGAAGATTACCTGTCCATCTGACCTATGTATTTATAAATCTGGATAACCTAAGTAACATAATTATAGAGATGACAAGCATAGGTGACAATAACTATGTAAGTCTTATCTACCTAAACAACCTAAGGACTAAGCTTCATATAAATAAGGCAAACAGTCTGTAAGCAAATGTACAGTAAAAGGACAATGACTTTAAATTGTGAGCTGTTGTATGGTATAGGGATATTGTATGTTCATCATAAATGGCTTGTACATTCCTGTCAGCAAAACATCCCTCATCAAGTATTTTATCTTGGGAGACCTCAAAATCTCTGAGTTTACCTTGTTGTTTTAAATTTTTTGTCTCTTTTCTTAACCAGCTTTTTTATTGTAACTGTTGGCTATATTCTAGAACAGCTGAAATTAACTGATGTCAGTCATCTGGAATGATTCTATGTGAGGTAGACCATGAATTTAACATCTGTTTTACATATGTGGAGTGTATCCCATATGTAACTATTGTTTTTTTTTATATTTTTAAAGTCCCTTGTTGAAATTGGCTGTAATGTATATGTCGTATATGGCTCGGGGTGTGTGTCATCTGTTGGCTTTTCATGGATGATAACAGGATAAGCCATTGTATGAGAGCCATTTGGAGATGTTATAACCTGTATGGTCTTGCCCTTCTGCTTATTAGGTCCCTTGTCATGTTTATTTAGAGTTTCCTTCAGGGCTTGTAAACGAGCTCCTAGGGTCTGTTCCAGGGAGTAAACCTCCTCTCTTGTAAGTGATTCCAGATTTTTCATGGAATCATGGAAGTTTTTATGTTTTTTTGAAATATATGATTCTATGGACCTTATCTTATCAAGTAATGATAATTTTTTTTTCTTATATAGTGTCTGAGTAGCTATAACTTTACTTTGGAGAGTTAGTGTTTTATCCATTAAATATTTATATTTATTATCAATAAAAGCAATTTTGGGTACAAGCTTGTTTTGTAAATTCTGGTTAGCAGATTCCAGAGAGAGAATCTTTTTATGTAAGTTCTCATTGTTATCTTTTAAAACCTGTAATTCCTGGTTAGCAGATTCCAGAAAGAGAATCTTTTTTTGTAAGTCTTTATTGTTATTTTTTAAAACTTGTAAATCTTGGTTAGCAGATTCCAGAGTGAGAATCTTTTTATGTAAGTCCTCATTGTTATCTTTTAAAACCTGTAATTTTTGGTTAGCAGATTCCAGAAAGAGAATCTTTTTTTGTAAGTCTTTATTGTTATCTTTTAAAACTCGTAAATCTTGGTTAGCAGATTTTAGAGAGAGAATCTTTTTATGTAAGTCCTGGTCAGCGGATTCCATAGACAGAATCTTTTTCTGTAAGCCTTCATTGTTAATTTTTAAAGCCTGTATCAGTCCCAATAATGACTCATCTTTGTTTTTACTATTAAACCAGTGTTTGAACATTGTGTGAATTATTACAATGAATGTCAAAATGGTACAGGCCAGATATGTCTTAGGGAGGTCGTATATTTCCAGGAAAATGTCATTTATCATACAGGCAAAAAGGTTTTTAAATTCTTGTGAGGTAATGTTGTCAGCCATATTACAAGAATTACTCAAGATTTGTTAGTCAGTTTTAAGGTGTAAAATTATCAAGTATTTTACTTGAAAGAAGCTTACCTTTTCGTGGTTTTGGGGGGTGCAGTAGCACTTTTTAGCCAGCAGGAGGCGTTGGTATAGCTCCAAAGCAAGGCCTGCTAGTGACCTTGGCTGGCGGCAGCTGAAGGCAGGAGCCACCGGAGCCAAGGTGGCGGGGAGCCGGCACTCAGGGAGGAGTGGGAATGCCTCACTCATAGCGGTTTTCGTTGGTCTGGGGGCTAAGCCAGGAAACTGACATCCGACTTGCTGTTCCCTTTTTTGGGAATGGGACCGTGTAGGCGTCCCCTGGTTAAATGGAACTTTGTAGGCGTTTTAGGTGCCCGCCAGCCGCCAGCCGGGAGGAGGCTGAGGGAGCGAGCCCCCTGGGCCTTTGGAATTTGCCCCACGTTGGGCGCCAGATATTGGTGAAATTATTAAGGCCACTCCACGTAGTTAAAAGGGAGGTTTATTTTGTGGGGTAACTTACAAATGAAGGGGTAGGTCACAGAGTCTGGCAAAGGTATAGGGTAGTTCGGCAGCGTTCTCTGGAGAACTCTGCTCGGTCCACCTCTAGCGTCCCGCGTCCCGGAACCAAGAGAGTGAGTTCTTCCCGATCCTTCGTCTTCCGCTTCCTCCTCCGCCCCGCCTTGTGGGCGTGACCATTACCAAAGCCTCAGTGGGGGTTGGAACTTCCAGGCCAATGCTGGGATGGCTACCCACTACATGAGATTGTTTAAATGGTGTATTACATTGACAGACTTTCGTATGTTGAACCACCCTTGTATCCCTTGAATGAAGCCTACTTGATCGTGGTGGATAATTGTTTTGATGTGTTCTTGCAGTCTGTTTGCCAGTATTTTATTGAGTATTTATTTGCATCAATGTTCTTTTTCTTTGTTGCATCTTTGTTTTGTCCTTTCCTCTAGTTTTTTATACTTTTCTTCCCATTTTTTGTTTGTCTGTTCCTTCACTTTATTTTTGATTTCTTCTATATAAGGCTCTAGCCTCTTCATGATGTTACTTATAAGGTTATCTTCTTCTTCTTCTTCTTCTTCTTCTTCTTCTTCTTCTTCTTCTTCTTCTTCTTCTTCTTCCATTCTGTGATGTTCAGTTCTAGCTGATGGAAAAGGTCTAGGTTCTGGTGATGCTGTATTGCTCTTTATTTTGTTGTATGTACTTCTGCCTTGATGTCTGCCCATCTCTTCTTGGGTTCATTCTTGGTCTTATCAGTGTACTTAGTCCAGACAGAGCTGACAGATTTAGGGAGCCTCTCTCTGTTCCAGATGGAAGCTCTGGGTTGGATGGAAGCTCTGGTCCAGATGAGAGTCCTGGCTGGATAGGAGCTGGGTGGCTGGACTCTGAGTCTCAGAAGTCCCTGAGGTCTCCTTGTCTTGTCCAGATGGGAACTCCTCTTGTCCAGATGGGAGTTCCAGGGCAGGATGGAAGCTCTGGTCCAGATGGGATTTCTGGGGTGGATGGTAGCTGGGGCTCTCTGGTCCAAATGGGAGTTCTGGGGCAGGATGGAAGCCGGGGCCTGGTTTCTATGTCTCAGGAAGTGCCTGGGGTCTCGGGCACATGGGTGTGGGGGCAGGGCGTGCGGGCTGTAGATTTCATCAGAGGGTCTTGGAGAGGGGGAACCTTCCTGGTGGGGATGGGGGGTCCTGCCCTATGGCCAGAACTTGGTGCCCAGTTGGGCAAGTCTTCTCCGGAGTAGCTGGTGCCCCGGGCTGTGACCCAGGTGCAGGCTTCTCTGGGTGTGACCCCAGGTACTCACCTCAGGTCCTGTTGGGAGTTCCAGGGCAGAATGGAAGCTGGGGACTGGTCTCTGATTCTCAGGAAGTGGCTGGGGTCTAGGGCAAATGGGTGTGGTGGCAGGGTGTGGAGACTGCATAGTCTGCCTGCAGTCTTGGAAAAGGGGAGCCTTCCTGCAGGGCCTGAGAATGGCTGGAAACTGGGGCCAAGTTGGGCAGGTCTTCCCAGGGTTGGCTGGTGCCCAGGGATGGGACCCAGAGGTGGTTTCCTCTCTGACTACAACCCCAGGCACTCACCTCTGGTCCATATGGAACTTCTGGGGCAGGATGGAAGCTGGGGGATGGTTTCTAAGTCTCAGGAAGTGGCTGGGGTCTCGGGCAGATTACCCAAGCTATTTTTATTGGTGGTCTGCATTCTGACAAAAGAACTCTTCCCAACTTGGTTTCTTAATGACTTTGCATGGCATACTATGGGACCAGAATCTAGGGACTGAACATGCACTATGGCCTCTGCTCACCCTGTGGGGACCTCCTAGGACAGTTTAGATATACCATGGAAGGTGTTTTCTCTCTGTTTCCCTTGATTTTAATATTGTCTACTAATTCCATTCATGTAGCAGACACTGCTTTGGCTCTTGCACTTCAGCTGTTATATGATTGAAGCCTAATAATTTGTCCATATTTTAGAGACTAAAACCAAAAAGACAGTATTAGGAAACTAATTGGTAAAAACAAAATAATGAAGGAAGAACATTACTAAACATTTATATATACAATGTCACTTTCTTAAGGCCTCATTTCACTTGAACTTCCAAAGAATTCCATGAAATAGTGTCCCACTGAAACAGTAATCAGCCTTGTTTCTAAAACCATGCAGTGAAGCATGAAGACAAGATTCCATGCCAAATCCATGTTAATTTCACAGCTTTGTGTCTTTGAAAAATTCTAACACACTAAAACCTATTTCAACATGTAGTAGTACTCTATCTAGTGTCAGGACCACCATCTCACAAATAATGACAGGAAGGCTTGTTATTAACTATGAACGCTTGGCCTTAGCTTAGGCTTGTTCCTAACTAGTTCTTAACCACTGAGCCATCTCTCTCCTCTATTTTTTACACAATTTATTTAAATTTATTTTATGAGCATTGGTGTAAAGGTATCATATTTCCTGATATGTGAGATATAGGCAGTTGTTAGCTGCCACTTAGGTGCTGAAAATTGAACCCAGGTCCTCTGGAAGAGTAGCCAGTGCTCTTAACTGATGAGCTATCTCTCCAGCCCCCTAATTAGTTCTTATAACTTAAATTAAATGATATTTTTTAATCTATGTTCTTTCATGTGGCTCATTATCTCATCTCTGTACTGCCCATCCTGCTTCCTCTACATCTGGCTGGCAACCCCAACTACTTTCTTCCCAGAGTTCTCTCTCTGCCTAGAAGCCCAGACTATACTCTCTTGCCTAACTATGGGCTGCTCAGTTGTTTATTACACCAAACACAGCAATATATTTTTACACAGTGTAAAAATATCCCACAAAATTTCAACTTTTTTTTGTCTAAATGAAAAGAAAAGGTTTTAACTCTAACACAGCAAAACCATATACATAAGAACAGGGTGCCTGGACTCGTCTACTCTGGTGACCAGTCTAGCGAATATCTTATCATCATATAGCCTTTGTCCAGTGACTGATGGAGGCAGATGCAGAGATCCACGGCCAGGTGCGAGGCTGAGCTCTGGGAATTCAATTGATGAGAGAGAGGAGGGATTCTGAAGGCAGGTAACATTGAGATCATGATGGGAAGAAGTGCAAAGATGACCAGCCACACCATTGGAGGCCCATGAACTGTAGACTAGTGGCTGTAAAGCCCCCATGGGAATGGACTGGGCCATCTAGATATGGAAGATCTTTGTTTGGCTTGAACTGTTTAGGGAACAGGGATAGATCCCTGGTGCATGGGCAGGCTTTTGGGAATCCGGTACCTGTGGTATGGTTCCTTGCGCAGCATTGGTGCAGTGGGAAGGGGCTTGGACCTTCCTAGACTCAGTGTGTTGAACTCTGCTGACTTCCTGTGGGAGACCTTGATTTAGGGGATGTGGGGATGTTGGGTGGTTTGGGAGGGAGGATGGGAGATAGGAGGAGGGGGGAGGGGGGAATCTGTGGTTGGTATATAGAGTAAGTAGAAAATTTCTAAATAAAGAAAAATGAAAAAAAAGAACAATTATCAGGTAAGAATTACATTCACAATGTTCAGTCCATTTGTATTTTGCAAATTTGGAAAAAATACTCCATTATCTAGCCTATGTTAGTGAGTCCAAAGTTTGATACCTAAACCACTTTTTATCGTAACTTGTTTTGCCATCCTAAAAATATCTTTTAGACCTTACATCTTTTTAGATAACTTAAACTTTTATGTTTCTTAACCTTCTAAACTTTATATCTCTTACATAAGTTT